>NW_012116265.1:9831890-9854038 GCF_000951035.1 Colobus angolensis palliatus | reverse complement strand
AGTTCAACCATTATGGAAAACAGTATGGCGATTCCTCGAGGATCTAGAACTAGATGTACCATATGACCCAGCCATCCCACTACTGGGTATATACCCTAATTCCATCTTTAAAGCCAGCAGCATAGCATCAGCATCTTCCAGTCTCTCTCTGACTCTAACCTCCTCTTCTGCTTACTTTTTCTACTTCAGACAATTCTTGTAATTATGTTGGGGCCACTTGAATCATCCAGGATAATCTCTTTATTTTAAAGTCAGCGAATTAGCAACCTTAATTCCAACTTCCACCTTAATTTCCTCTTGCTGCATAACATAACACAGTCACAGGTTCCAGGGATAAAGACGTGGATATCTTTAGCAGGGTCATTCTTCTTCCTACCATAGCATACATAATCAAAAAAAAAAAATTATGGAGTACATTAGTGAAGACATTTAAGGACCACTGTTCTACCTGTCTTCTCTTTGTTAGTTGACATTTCTGATCACTTTCTTCTTCTGGACTCTTGACATCCACAATATCACTCCTGTTACTCCTCCTTCCATTCAGGTAGTGTCCTTTGTGTACTCTTCTGTGTTACAATTTTAGTTGGGTGGACAAGACAGGGTGTACTGAAAAAGCAGGTGTGAAAATGCGGCTATCTTGCTGATGAGTGTCGGAGCAGACACAGCAAAGACCTTGAGATGGGAGCAGCTGTTATGTTTGTGTTCAAGAAATAAGGAGTACACAAAGTTGGCTGCAGCAAAATGTGCAACAGGGTACTGAGAAGAAAAAAAATAAAAAGTTATCAGTTGACAGTTATTGTAAGGTCTTTTAAGTCTTTGTGGCTTCACTGGCTTTTGTTCTGAGGGAAATGGGAAGGTATTGGCAGAAGAATAGCATTATCTAACTCTATGGGGGCAAAAGTGTCCGTTTGGAGAACACAGTATTAAGCCAGGTCAGTGATGATGGAATCTCAGCCTAGGGTGACATGGGTAGCTGTTATAGCAAGCTGGTTACAACAAAGATGGTAAGAAGTTCTGGATCTATTTTGAAGGAAAAGCCAACAACATTTAATGATAGATAGATAGACATGAAGATTTTTGGTCCAAAAAAATCTAAGACTAGAAAGTTCTAAAATAATACTCATTTCTGGAATGGAAGTGATTTGATAATAATGTTATTTTCAGTGTTTGTGAGGTTGCTCAAAAATTAAAAGAAATTATAGATGATACTGGTTTAAAATTGAGGTTTTAGTAACAGGTAGGAGATATATATATATATATATATATGAATGTGTGTATACATAAATATGTATATGTATTTTATATATACAAATATACATAAAAGCACTTTTGTGTAAAACTAGTAGGCTTGTTCTGATCCAAAAACCTGGAAAATGAAAAACAAATAAACAACAACAAAAAACCCCAAACCTCCAGAAATTAGTTAGGAATTGTGTCAAATGTTAGACTTAAAGAAGATGGCCCTCACCAACGTGACTGGCCATCATCTCATCTGTTTAGGGCCTAAATAGAACCCAAAACACCGAGAAAGGGCAAATTTGCTCTCTCTACTTGACGCGGGACATCACATTTTCCTGCCATTAGACATGGATGCTCCTGGTTCTCCGGCTTAAGGTCTTGGAGTTGGACTTGCCTTATTGCCTTTCCTGGTTCTCAGGCCTTTAGGATGGGACTGGAATTGTATCACCAGCTTTCTTGTGCCTCTGGCTTGGAGACAGCAGATTGTGAAACTCTCAGCCTTCACAATAGTGTGAGCTAATCCTTCATCATAAATCTCTTTCTATATATTTCTATATATGGTATTTGTTCTTTGCCTCTGGAGAACCCTGAGCAATACAGGATTTAAATTAGAGACTTTTAGACATCAGATAAAGTTGAAAGAGATAAGTAAGTAGGAAATGTGTATGATAATCTAAAATGTATCTGGAGATAATAAAAGGGAACAAAATAATAATCTTTAATCAGAACTTATTTTCATTCTAATACAAAATTTAGTACTCATGCTAAGATATTCAGTGCTTGGGTTGGGACTATAATGAATGGTTTTCATTCATTTATCCAACTATATCTTCATGATTTTCTTCGTTTAGAAACCAATCTTTAGATATTAGTGATTTTCAAGTACAATACACAATGAACAAACAATAACTTGGCCAATTTTTTCACCATTTCAAAAATGCACCTATTATCAAACTGTTAATACATTAAGCATGCTTTATTGCATTTAATTGAGAGTGATTCTGCTGTTTCTAATTTACATAATAAGTAAATTATCAGGTATCCACTAGTGAGAATATTGGTAGTTATAAAGTGGCTGAACAATGTATTAAAAGAACTATTTTATTGTTTACTTTCCACTATTCAGTAACTTCATGGAAGGTGTTCTGAAAACAGTATTTAATGTATTCTCATCTCAATAGATACAACATTGCATGAGGGCTTTGTTCAGTCAAATGCCTGTGATTTTTTTTCTTCTAACAGAAGACCTGTGGTTATGCAAATGCATATTCCTTAACAGAGCTATGTTGTTGGTCTATTTATGATCATTGACAGGAAAATCAAAAGAAAATGGGGAAGCAAAAAGCTTCATTTCTACGATACTGTGTTACTTCTACAGGAAAAAATGCAATACTTGATCTTAGTCAAAAGGCAGAGAAGCAATACCAGAAGAAAAATACTAAAATCAGTATAATGTAGTTTGTATACATATGAAAAAAGCAATGTAATGTCAAATTGGCCTACATATACAATTTTATACACACACACATTTTGAAACGGTGACTCCTTCCAATATTAAAAAACATTTTAAAAGACTATCACTGGAGAACCACTGCTTGAATAATTCTTAGGGGATTTTCTAAAAGGTATTTTCTCAAATTAACTTTCACACTAGCATCTTTTAAATGAACTAAATCACCAAAATGATTTAATCTAGTCATTAATTCAGAAGAAATGTATGACAGTTCTCCAGCAATTGGATATAGGCACTTATCCTTGGCATAAGTTTCACTGTTGCATGTTGCTGACTTTTGTGTACCATCTGATAAATGTTGGAGAGCTCTGTCAACCCGTCACCAGACTTGTATGGTCCTAGAGTTTGAGGAATAATACAATTATTCACTCACAGCAACGGCCTCCAAACAGTGAGTCATGTACCTGCAGAATAAGTCAACTTATTAGTTCTATCCATCACATTACTCTTTCCTAACTAAAGTATCCTGAAATAGTATTTCTCAAATTTAAGTTATCCATGTATTATCTATATTGTTTCACTACCTGTAGCATTTCATTAACATTTTCACTAAGTCAACTAATACTAAAGAATATGTGCGGATAATGCTTGTTTCATACTAATTTAAGCACATAAATATTAAAACAAAACATTTTTATATTTACAGCATTGGAAATAATCTTTAATGCTTTCTATCATGTTTTGAAATATATATGGACCCCAAATTATAATTGGCAATAAAGTAAAATTATTCTCAAATCCATGTCGAGGTTGCACTCAGCTGTATGCCTGTGTTGTCATTTGTGGAAATCATTTAACAAGTGTACTCTAAAGAAGTGTGTTGAGTCCCTGAAGTGGCAGGGAGTATTCTTCCCACAGTAGAGTCACAGGAGGACATGGCTTAGTGCCCGATTTCACATAGCTTACTTATTTGTCACACATCAAATAACTATGTGACAAGAAACTAGGAAAGTATAGACAAAGCTACAAAGAAATACAGAATAAGGAAACATACTTCTCATTGGAGAATAAGAAAAGAATTCAGGAGTAGTTTCTCCTGGACCTTTAAATGACAGAGTAAGCATTTAGTCTTATAAATATGATGAGAGTGAGGTAGCGAAGAGGGATGATGTTTCTGAAAGATATTTCTGATGGTAGAAAAGGCATTCGTAAAGAAAGTGACAAAAAACTTGCGAGGCAGGATCAGGAGATGGCAAATATCTCTTAGAGTGCATGGTACAAGAGTGGCTTAGTGGGGAAGAAGGTATAAGTGGTGTTGGTATTGAATAAGAAATATTTTAAATGGCAGTATAGGGGATTTGGAATTCTGCAGTAAGTGATAGTGCAATTACTTTTCCTTCAAGAACATGTAACTATTGCATACATATATATTAACTTACTATAATGCATAATGTGTTGTCACTATAAAATATTTATCATCATTTATCACTGCTATTATAATAGAATGTATTATTATATTTGTAGTATTTCTGATGTGATCTATTATGTTACTAATATTTGCATAGTATTTCATACATATGTGCATATATGTATGTATATGTCTATGTATATACACATATCATTGCTGTTTTGCAAAAGATGCACCATGTGAACCAAAAAGAAAAGGCACACTGTGATATGTACTTTTTTATGATAAGTTACAAACCTGAAAAGTGACCATCAGAAACATCGTCACTTTCTAAAGCCACAGAAATACAATTCCTACTCCTGTCTATTATGACTTAACCTATACTTCTGAGCAATAAAACTTTCATGGCATAAATTGAATATGTAAACAACTTTCTATTTAGATTCCTCAGGTGGCTTAATCCTCTTTTCATGAGTTAGAAATATATTATATCTGCTTCAGAACAAACACACTGTCTCTCTAACTCCAGATTTATAAAATTGCCATTGATAACCAGCATAAAAAAATCTATTACACTAAGGGTCGCTGCCAGAACCAGAACTAATACCTATAGCCTCTAGCTAGGTGGGTGCTTTACTAAAGGCACAATTTTACTGAACTTCAGTTTCTTCATTTCTGATGTCAGCATCTTTGAACTCAATCACTTTAAAAATCTTTGCTAAATCTATAAAATATGACCATGTATTTAGCACCAGCAAGAAATGTGGACCTTAGCCATTTTATCATGTTCTTGACATCAGGGTTTAGCAGTACTATTTTAAAAATAAAATTAAATAATTAGATTCTTTTACAGAACATTATTATTTTTGGAGAAATAATATTTGTTGTGTGTCAATTTTAACATACTAAAAAGTAAAAATAAAACTAAAAAATTCATGGGTTCAGGCCATGGATCACTTCCTGCCATTGTGATCTTGATTAAGGTATCTATAGATTGTTTGAATTCCAGCTTCTGCATTTGTGAAGGTGGAATAATAAGAATTAAAAACAGTGTATTTGAGGGACTAGCCATATATCTGGCACTCAGCTTAATAGGAAAAATATAGCATGCTGTTTAGGAGCACAGGTTTAGGCATCAAACAGACATGAATAATGGATTCTATAACCTTGAAGGCATATTACTTAACCTTTCTAAGACTTTAAAACAGGGACTATAATCATACTTCATAGTGTGATTATGAAAAATAGAGAAAATATCACATAAAAACTACTTGGCACAGTGTTTCATACCGAATATACATGTATATTTATAATATATAAATAAATCTATTTTACTTATTTATAATTCATTTATTTATAATGTATAATTATATCTATAAAATTTATATAATTCCATTTATAAAATGAACAGCTATTTTAGAATAATTAATAATTTAAACTAATTTTAAGTAATTACTAACAATTATACTTGTTAATAACTCTAATAATAATAAATAATTGTTACTGTTACTGTTGTTCCATTAGAGGCACCTATGACTATGATATTAATATGTTTGCTATTTGAAATCTGTAATTTTAAATACTAGTTGATTTTCAATTTTGAAATGGGTATGCGTTTATAGTAACAAAACCCATGGAGTACTTTTTCCCATAATGCATTAACACTGGCCACTGAAAGTCAGGTCCCAAGTACAGAGTTTCCCCAGACAGTAAGCAGTCATTGAAATTTCTTTCCACTTTTCACTTAAGAGGTAAATAGACTTACTAAAGTCACCAAACTAAGCTGTTACCAAGAAACATTTACTATAAGATGCGATTAAACAGTATGACACAGAGAGAGAGAGAGCGAGCAATAATTTTTTTTAGTTTTATTTTTGGACGGCCTGGGAAAAACAATATCACAAACCCATAATTTAGTCATTGTTTATGAAAGCTAAGAAAAGAGACCTAGTCTGTCTTCCAATTGTAAAAACAAGAGCACATATTCTGTTACATAAAGTTACAGTATCTAAACACAAAATATTAAAATACGCATTAGAATTCATTTATAATGATTAGGAGTTTGAGCAGGGAGCAAAGTCTTTTGGTATCATTTTTCTTAAAATATCGGTCTATTTCATTATTTAATCAGAACCACAAGCGTATTCATTTTCAGGGTAAGATAGCTGATATTTGCTCCCTATGTGACTATTCCCCAAGTTTATTTATTCTTGTCCTAATGAATGTCTTATCTGTTCTTTCCTAATCCTGCTACACGGCAATGGTAAGGGATATCCGGCATGAGCGCCTTTTGACCTTAAACGTAAGTGCATTGCAGCATTCCTGAATGTCAAACCAGCGTGCCTTTCCACTTCTCTGTTCCTGAAATCCCATACCTAAAGTGTATCATGTTTGTCTGCTTTATTTGCCTCGGGACATAAATCCTGACCTTGTGAGCTACTCACTCTGCCATGCCCCTCTGCAGCTCCTAAAAGCTGTTTCACCATAGAGAAAATGAGATACAGCAAGAAAAATGAAGATTAAGATTACTTTTTAAGTGAATAAAAGGCACATTAATAAGAAGCAATCATCCAGTCTATCTTAGAATTATTTCCTTTATATGCATGTATACACACACACACACACACACACACCCCTCTCTATGCACTTATTTAAATCATTGGTGTGTATGTGTATATATATATATTTGTATGTATTTATATATAAATACATACAATCGTCCCACAGTCCATGGTATCCATGGGAGATTGAACCTGCACCTCCCATAGATACCAAATTTTCAATTTCTTTATATAAAATAGCATAGTATTTGCATTTGACCTATGCACATCCTCCTGTATATTTTAAATCACCTCAAGATTACCTATAATACCTAATACAATGTAAGTGCCATGTAAGTGTTATCCTAACTGTCTAAGGAATAATCACAAGAAAATAAATCTGTACATGTTCAGTCATGAGTTAAACACATGTGGAATCCACAGATACAGAGGGCTTACTCTACATATACACATGTATATATTGACTTTCCTTTAGTTAGATATATGGACTCTGATCTTCTACAAGTTTAAGTAAGTTTAATTGACTCCTGTATTAAGAGAGGGAGCTGGTGCTATCATATGCTTCAAAATTTAAATCTACTTCCATCATAATAGATGAATCTTACAAAACTAATATTAAACCAAAGAAATCAGACCCAAAAGGGTGCATATGTCTTGATTCCATTTCCTACCAAACTAAGCAGTTGAAGATCATTCTAGTGGTTAGCATTGGCAGGGCAGCATTGACCGGACAAGAGTATGAGGGATCTTTCTAGATGTTAATCCATGTATGTGTTCGCTGTTACAATTCATCAAGTTACACTGTTATAACATAGTTTTACTACACTCGATCTTAGCCAAAAGGCCAAGAAGTGATATGACATAGTTTTCATATATATTATAATAATACAATAAAATGTTATAAAAAGCATTCCATCTAGAAAATCAAGTTTAAAACATTTATTCATGGAGAGGAAGACTTCTTGCATTTTATCTGTTTAAAGTTGCATTTTTTTGAAAAAAAAAAACTCAATCAGAAGGGAAGAGATTGTATTTTAGCACAAAGCTGTTACAAATTCGTTATCATTCTTCAAATGTTTTTTAGTGCTTGCTATTTGTATAATGACTGCTTACCAGATTTTGGAGATACAGAGGTAATTAAAAGTGAGTCCTGCCTGCAAAACTCTTACAATCTAGTGGGGAAAAGAACAATAAAATATAGGAAAATAAATAAATATAATATGGAAATTACTCTAATAAAAGCATATTGCATATGGCAGTATGGGAATTCAGCACTTAGATATGCACACAAGTAAGCTTGCATGGATCAAAAACATTTCACAAAGCTGACATTTCAGTTGCTTACTGGAAGTCTGAGTTAGTCAAGCAAAGGCAAAAGGATGCTCTAGACAACCTATATGTATCTTTTTGATAGCTGGTGATAGAGATCTAAGTATGATCCCCAGAATGCATTACTCAACATTTTCTCAATTGGTCTCCAGAAGGGCTACTAAATAAGCCTTTTGAAACATAAGGAAAAAAAATGTGTGTGCCTTCTAAGTGTCCCAAACCATGGTGCATTAGAGAAAGGGCATGAATATGAAAGAAAGAGAAAAATAACCGCCCCAATAGAGGGATTTTAAAGGTGATTTATTTTTGCTCTGAGGAAACATACAATAGCTTCTGTAGGATGGAATGTTGAAAACGGGTGTGGGGTTTGAGGCACGGAGCTTCTTTGGAGTTATTTTTCTCCTTATTTGTAGTTCAGTCATGAAGTTTCCAGCGTTAATATCAACATCACTGCTAGTTTACAGGTATCTTGATTCACAATCCATGTATGTATAACGTGAAACTAGCTCAAAAGCTGTAAGTCATTGATACAACAGGAATCTTAAAGCATAATACTTAAAGTTAAGAATAGTAACTTCTCAATCTTGACTATTGACCATATTAGGATTAGTGTGGTTCCTTAATAGGGTTTCAGGAAAGAGTCTCAAAACACATTTGTCTCTTCTTCTCCAGGTAAAATACAAAGAAGACAGATGATAATAGTTGTGGCGAGGAAGAAAGTTAAAAGCAAAAAAACCAAAAACCAAATAACTTTTCTTGAATAGAAACAAGTTTCAAAAGTAGTCTTCTGATAGGACTTCAATATGTAGCACAAAGCTATTACATGTAGCAGAAAACTATTATTAAACACATTGTGTTTAAGAAAACTGCCCAAAATTTATCATTGAAAGCATGAGTTTTCTTGAGAGTTTAATGGCTGAATTAGTACTTGCGTGAATGGAAAACCAAATGTAAGGAAAGTATTTTAATTAATTTTAAACTTTATCTTAGAATTATATCACATTGCAAATATACTAGCTCCTTCATAAAAGTCTTCTTTTTTTCTGTATAACAAAATCAAAATTATGATGCATAAAACTCTTTATTGTCTGGTTCCTGACTACATTCCCAGCCCCTCTTTTTTTCTATTTCCCCACATTCATATATATCCAGTATGATGACCACCTTGAAATTACCAAATTAACTGTGCATTTTCACATTTTCACATTTATTTTTATTTTTATTTTTCATTTTTTTTTTTGAGATAGAGTCTTGCTCTGTCACTAGGCTGCAGTGCGGTGGCGCAATGTTGACTCACTGCAATCTCCACCTCCTGAGTTCAAGCGATTCTCCTGCCTCAGCCTCCCAAGTAGCTGGGACGACAGGCACGCACCACCAAGCCTTGCTAATTTTTTTGTATTTCAGTAGAGACAGGTTTCACCATGTTGGCCAGGATGGTCTTGATCTCTTGACCTCATGATCCACCTGCCTTGGCCTCCCAAAGTGCTGGGATTACAGGTGTGAGCCACCGTGCCTGGCAACTTCCACATCTTTAAATATACCCTTTGCTTAACTGAGAATGACTATTCCACCAGAAATAATACATCCCAACACCTTTACACAACGCCAAAAAAATGGGAAACTTTTCAAAATTATTTGTGAATTGGGAAAGTGAGGGAACATTAGATTTGTGTGTGTGCACGTGTGTGTGTGTGTGTGTGTGAGAGAGAGAGAGAGAGAGAGAGACAGAATTTCCAGATATTGTTCTAGTTTATGAAGAATGCCAAATTTAAATAATCTCTGAATTTGCAAGTGATGACTTAGATCTGAAATCTTAGAACTATGTCTTACGTCTTCATCAGACTTACCTCTGTTATCCTCACTGAGTTGAGAGAATGTTTCAGTAGAGGAGAACTGAGGTAAAATGCAGTCATCCTGCTAACAGTTTGAGACAGAATTTACATTTGGAGCGAAGTGGAAGCTTTTGTTTACTTGTTTTGCTTTCCTAAACTAGAGCTTGAAGTTGTAAAATTCTCATTCTCTTTTGTTTATTCCAATATCACTGTTGATTTGTAAAATGGTCTTGACTCTAAGAATCCCAACAGGTCACAGTTAGTAGAGGTTTATAGTACACATGTAATATTTTTAAAAACTCCACCAGATTCAAAGTAGATACACAATTTATAAATGAGGTATGTAAGGCACAGAGATTCTAGATATGATGCACAAAGACACAAAGCTGATAAGAGACAAAGCCGGAATTATTATTATTATTATTTTTGAGATGGAGTCTTGCTCTGTCTACCAGGCTGGAGTGCAGTGGCACAATCTTGGCTCACTGCAACCTCTGCCTCCCAGGTTCAAGAGATTCTCCTGCCTCAGCCTCCCAAGTAGCTGGGACTACAGGTGCCCACCACCATGCCCAGCTAATTTTTGTATTTTTAGTAGAGATGGGGTTTTGCCATGTTGGCAAGGCTGGTCTCAAACTTCTGACCTCAGGTGATCCATCCCTCTCGGCCTCCCGAAGTGCTGAGATTACAGACGTGAACCACCGTGCCCTGCCAAAACTGGGATTTTAAAACATGAAGATCTCGGAGTCCTTGTTCTTCATTATTATACTACAATGTTTCCGTGTTTCTACCGTACTAACACAGTTTCCACTATGTTTTAGGCACATAATGCAGAAATTTTATTAATATTATCTAATTTGATGTTTACTACAATTTTGTTTACTATATACAAGTCAAAATATAACTCACATAGATAAAAGCTCTTACCGTAAGTCACGAGATTATTTATTAATTATCAAAATTAACTTTAGGTTTCTTTAACTTAGAAAACACACACACACACACACACACACACACACACACACACACATATATATATGAAAATATTATGTTTTGGAAGAAAGAGCAAATTAAATGTTTTCCAATATGATGATAGCATGAAAATACAAAAATAACAACAAAAGAAGATAAAGAAACACAGAAATGAAAGAAGTATCTCAAAGGAATCATGGTGACAGGCAGGGACCCTGAAAAATTCTACGCACTTTTCCCAAACTAGGGCTTTGCCAAAAGTCATGTGCAAAGAAAACTATGGAGCTAGAATGTTTTCAACCATTCTTGATGCAATTATAGAAGAAAGTTTACATGTTGCTTTCCCTCCTCCAATATGATTCTTCCATTTGATGCCTAAAATATTTCTGTTATCTTCCACCTCTACCTTGTGATATTACCTCTCCTCATGGACCACGCTTCTTTAGAACATTATATGAGAATGTAGAATTATGGCTCAAAACAACACCCAGTTAGTGGTGTTGCCAACATAAGGACCCAGATCTTTCAATTATTTTCACTGAATGCCAATACATGCAATTTAGTGTCTACTATTTTATTCTCAAGGTCAAGGGCAAAAACACTGCTTCTTCTTCAAAAAAAGGCAGTTCAAAGTTCACAAATACAAGAAACAAAATTGAAAATTGTTATAATATACAAAACAAATTTAATAATGTGGATGTGAAGCACTTTGTCAGTCCACAAGAATTGATTAATAATTTAGCCCAAGGAAGTCAAGAAAGACTTTGCAGCCTTAATGCTGTCCCCATTGCCCTCCTGTAAGTTTAGGGTAGAGAACCTGTGCCTGATGACTCCGAATACTTAACTTTAAAAAGGAAATTTTCAATGCAAGTGCTTGGTTCACTATTAACCACAATATATATATATATGTGTGTGTGTGTGTGTGTTTAATTTGGGGTATAAAGTTATCTGAATGTTTGAGTAAAATTAAAAGACCAGTAAGAAGCTCTCTGTCATATATGCACCCAGGTTGAGAATGAGAGCATAATTAGAAGGTTGCACTTGGGTAAGTGGAGGAGACCTCACGTACATGGCTGAAGGATTCAAGTCATCCAAACCCAAGAGAGTTCCCACAGTTGGTGAACGATGAGAAATTGAGGAAGGTCAGATTTCTGGGAAAGCAAACAGGAAATTCCACTAGAAGTATGAGTTACTGGCTTTCTGGGAATTGGATTAAAAAAATAACAATTAAACATTTCTATAAACATATTTTAAATGATTATCAGATATCTTTAACATATGTTTCATACCTAGATAGCTTTCACAGTAGGCTATCTTCTTTTGCTTTGGGATAGCTTTTGTCACTGGGAAGGAGAAGAGAGAATTATGCTTTAAGTTCTTACAGTAGCATCATCCTCAATTTCTACTCTCTTCATTCATCAGGTCACAGAAAAGCAGAAAGTAATCCCTGAAATTCCGTTTTCAAATACACATCTTGAAACACTGTTGGAATATGAAATACCAGGTTTCTGTGAGAACTTTATTGACTTTATTGTTGATATTTGTGTTTTTTTAACTATAACGAATAATTTTATTTATTGTTAGAGATTTTTAAAAAGAGAATTTATTCTACCTTTCCTGTCTAAAAACAATTTTTATTTTGTTTTGCTTCTTTCAAACATTTATTTTATTTTAAAATTTCTTTTCCCCAACCCCAGTGGTAAATTATTCCCTTGCTTCTTTATAATGATTTTTGTCATGGAAAACTCAAAGCACTGTATCTGGACAAATGCTCCCCTTTTGTTTGATGCTGTAGTTAAACTCCTCCTTTCATCCTTCCCTGAGAAACAAATACCTCCTCCACACGTAGACACACACATAAACTTCAGGTCTTCAGCTGTTCTCTTCACTTAAAGTCATTGCTCTTATGTATTGCAAGTTGTAATTGCTTCTAGCAATATAATGCCTTACCACACTAACATAATCATAATGCAGTTACTAAATATTTTTTACACTGCAGTATCTCTCTTTGGATAACTATTATGTTGGGTATTAATATAATTCTCTTTGTACTATTGTAGTTTGAAGATGCATAGAAGAGAACTGGCTCTTATCTGCCTAGCAATTAAGTGGAATATTATAAACGGGATAGTCTATCAGTAAAATCTGACTGTTTACTTGCTGAATTAGTCTTCAGCAGAGAAACAGCTGCAGCCCAGATTGCTCTAGGAAAGAATACATTTCATCTAAAATAATGTAGGCAGCATGCTTCCATTATGAAGTTGCATATTCACTTCCTCTGTTATTAGAAGGTGATAATTGAATGGGCAACCCAGAAAGGTGTGACTGTATCAGACAACGAAGAAGATGAAAAGATCCGGTCTTCTGTTCACATTCAGAAATCCTGCCGGTCGAATAGGATGATCATAAAAGCTGGCGTTTGCATGATAACTTTCTTGCAAGGATCTCAGTCTATGCAGACATCATTTCTCCCTTTTTACAGAGTGATCACCATCACTGGAGTAGGAGCCAGTCACTTTAAAGAGCCCGGTCACCTATCCAAGTATCTTTATATTCTCAGTCATATAATAGATGTAGGAGTAATCAATAAATTGAGATTAATTATTCCAATATCTGAGGTTACTATTCATTTTCTTTTTAGAAAATTTGTGTTGACCCAAAGTACTGTGAGACCTATTTTCACATTTCAACTAATTATAATCCCATATGGGTCACTAGGGTCATAGGGCCCAGAAATTCATTATGGGGAAATGTCAGCAAGTTTCTCTACTGTATTTCCTTATCCATCTTAGCCCAACTTAAGTAAATTTTTTCTCATTCAGATTTCTTATAGCATTTGCATTAATTTTTTGCTTTATACTTTGTCACGAACATAACTTCAGTTTTATCTGTGATTAAAAATGGAAATTCTCTGAGATACAGCATTGTACCCTCTTCCTGTTCTCACCAGAGTTGAGATGTTAACAGGTTTTCAATTGATGATCAACAATTAATAAGTTACATGGTCTAAACCGTAGTTACATACCAGATGGCTTTCTTATTTCTTTGAAATGTGTTATTCAATTTATGCATTTCAAGGCATAGTAAAGTAGATGTTTAAAAAATAAGAACGTGCTTTTTTGGAAGTGACAGATGCTTCAGATTAAATCATATCTGTAGGATACTTAAATTCAGGAGTTCTAGATAATTCGAGTTTATTTCATACTGTAGTTTCTTTATGCCTAGGTAAGCAAACTTTAATTCAAGGAACTGCTAGACCAAATTCATTTCTTTTAATAATGCAGCCAATTGTACTCATAAAATTAAGAGTATTAAAACTAGATAAATCTTTAGAGTTAACCAGAGAATTATGTACAGCAAAAAGATATTTTTGTTACATCAATCACTTTGCTATCATAGAGTAAACCTAATCTTTGTCACACACATCGAACCACAATTCCCACACCCAGACAGTTGCAGAGGGGAGAAGGGAGGAAAGGGAGAGAGGGTGAATCATTAGTTGCATTTGTTAAATTTGAAGCAGACTAATCCTGCAACCTTCTGCCAAAAAATAAATAAGGATCTGCAAAAAGGGTAAATACGTCCTAAATTATTTAAACCTGTACTATAATTAATATATAAAACTATTCATTTAATTAAACTAAGCTGCCTCCATACCAAGGAAGGCCCAAAGTTAATTAGCACCGTAGCCCCAAGCATTTCAGATACACTGAGAAAGTAATTTAGTGGTAAAATGCATGTTTATCTATTATAATTTCAAAGACCTTAGCTGCATGAACAATTTCTTATCATTAGTGGTTTTTGCCCCATGATATTTCTCTATTATGTATATATATTGTTAGAGTATATTATTTATTAAATATTGTATTAGTCTGTTCTTGTGCTGCAAATAGAGACATACCAAGGTAATTTATAAAAGAAAAAGATTCGATTGACTCACAGTTCCACATGGCTGGGGAGACCTCACAATTATGGTGGAAGGCACAGAAGGAACAAAGTCACGTCTTACATGGTGGCAGACAAGAAAGCATGATCAGGGGAACTCCCATTTATAAAACCATCAGATCTCCTGAGACTTATTGATGGTCACAAGAACAGCATGGGGAAGACCTCCCGCCATAATTCACTTACACACGGGAATTTTGGAAGCTACAATTCAAGGTGAGATTTGGGTGAGGACACATCAAATATTAACTATACTGAGGGTCGTGCTAATTCTACAAATACGCCTATTTAGTAAAGGCTCAGACACAGAGATCTATGGAGAATTGGAAGAACCCTGGAGTCAACATCTCCAAGGATGAAAAGAACTTGTCTGCCCATTTTCCTCCTTTTTTTCTTTAGCATTCATTGAACACCTATCAAACGAGGAACTAAAAACACAAAAAACAACCTAAGTGGGAGACCTGGGAATCATCTGTGTGTCTTCTTCATCCTCCTACATCTAAGAAATAATCACTTGATGTGGTCTAAATGTTTGTGTCCCCGCAAACTTTGTATGTTGAAATCCTAACCCCCAAGGTGATGGTATTAGGAGATAGGGCCTTTGGGAAGTGATTAGTGTCTTTATATCTGTAATGTCTAGTACATTGCCTTATTCATCATATGACTTTAAGAGCTGCATTGTCTGCATACTTAATAGCAAATGATCTATTCAAGGTACGTTATAATAATATCTTCTTACTATAGATTCTCTAAATGTGGAGCACTTTGCATATATTAACGTATATCATTTTTCCAAATCACTAAAAATATTTCTGTTACATGAAGCCTGAGGAAATTGAAACTCAGAGAGTTTCTGGAACTTAGCCATGTGTTTTAGAGCAGAAGCGTGCTCTGGAGCACTCAGTGGCTCCACAGTCAATGCTCTTCACCACTACTCTACAGAAAGTGATAACCTGAACTATATAACTGAATAATCTCAGCTATAATTGGCATGCTTCACATAAATACAATTAATACATAAGAGATCAAAGCAATACTACAGCCTGGAGTTGCAGGTGAAGTTTTAAGAGAGTTCAGACTTGAGTCTGATTTTCTCTTATTTCCCCCAACTGACTGCATCTATCCCTTCCCAGGCTGTGCTAACTTACAGTTTTACAGCTTCAGCATGGATATTATCATAAGCAGAGAACTTCTGATATTTTTTCTTTCTACACCTCTTTGTCTACAATATCTGAAGATAGAATTGCGTGATCTTCAAAGACGCTGAAAAATTTGATGCCCTTGACCTCATGCTGAGAATGTGCATTATCTTTCAGAGAAAATTAACCAGATAAACATATGTTCTCATAAAATCAATAGCTGACATATCACATCTTATAGTGACCTGTCAAAAGGAAGAGCTACCATAAATCCAAGCATCTGTAAAATGTAAATTTAGAGGGCATAAAAAGCCTGTGCAATAACACAAAGCAGAATCTCGTTAGAGAAATATAGGGAAAATGGCAAGGATTTATGCTCTAACTATAAAGTTGAATACACTAAAAGTAAAGCACCTGATTAAAGTATCTGTTCCTGTCTTCTTTGTTTACTGTCTAGTACATTTTCTGAAGAAAAGTGAAAGACAATGAACTATGTTTGCTAGAGGATGGAAAGACCCTTCAAATTTTGCCTACATGGGAAATGCAAGCGCAAAATATAACCTTTTCTACTCTCAGAACTCCCAAAAACCTCAACTCGTTTCTTCTCCTTGTCAAGACTCAGTGCCTTCCTTCCCATTGTAACTTACCGGAGAAAAGTCTTAAAATGATCTCTACTTTAGTGTTAATTGATAGGTATTTTGTCTCCTAGATGGGTGTTTGAATTTCCAGTCTACTTTTGCAGCTGAGTATGAAAATGAATTTCCATTTACTTCTCAGATCCCCAGAGTCGAGCTTCTCCACATACATCATTCTATCAACACTGCTGTCAAGTCAGAGATGTCTCATTGCCAAATCCTATATTCAAATATTTTTTTATACTGAAATCCTATAGACTTAAACATTGGGACTAATTGTTTACTTTTAAAAAGTACTCTTCTAGGTTTTGAAAATTTGCCTTCCGATTTCTTCCTGTGATTCTCTTTCTCTACTCACCCCTTAAATGCCAGGATTATTCAGGCTCCTTTCTCCGTCCTTTTCTCATTCTCATGCATTTTTATGGATGACATCACCTAATGCATGCCTTCTATTCCCAGCTGTGTAATCAATGACCCTAAATTACAAATCAAAGCCCAAACTCTTCTGAACGGCAAAATCCATGTCCTGCTACCTCCCAGACATTGCTAGTTAAATGCTCTTTAGACGTTTCCAAACGAACGTCACCCAGTTTAATACAAGATCCCCCTCCCTCCATTCCTCCTCATTTCCCTATATTCCTCCACCCTGTAGGTGAATCATTCTTTTCCAGCTTTTCAAAGAAAACTATCCTATAAATATGTAACAAACTTTATGTTGAAGTCCCCCAATGCTTGGAGCTTGTGCAGAGAAGCAGAACCAAGCTGTACTTCAATCAGCACTGCAGATACATGGGAAGAGCAAAAATGATTTATCTGATAAAACACACAACTGCTCAAACCTTCCATCCATTTGACCTTTATGTGAAGGCTGTCAAAATCAGCTTGGCAGCCCTTCTGCGCGACTCACCCCATGTGAGGAGGTCATTATGAGGGAGTTTCTTAATAAGAACTCTTGGAAAGTCAAGAGATGTCTACTCTTCAAGACAAGTGGGAGGATATCCTTGGGGGTTCAAAATAGCACTTCACTACAGAGTCTAGGTACATTTAACTGGAGGTCTTCGGGTAGCCTGAATACCATAGAGACAGAAAGATTGACAAAGAAGCAAAGGGAGGATTTACTTGCCATTCTGCATGAAATCTGCTTACCCAGCTAGCATTAAGGAGATTTCTTTGCATTTTTGAATGTGTTCCAAGGCTTCGAAATGGGATTTCCTGCATCTAAAATGACAGGTGCCTTATAAACCATTTTGTTTGTTGGAGTTTAACAGCCTCCCTCTGTGTGAAGGTAAGGTAAAGGGAGTGAGTTCGTCTGAACTTGATAGCTCATTTAGAGTTGGCTGTCTTTTCTATGGCCTTGCCCTTTCTGAAACACCTGCCCTGACAGCTCCACGACCCCTCACATACAGAAGCAATGCCAGGGATTTACAATGCACCCTCCTTCTGCTGTCGCTCCAGGGACTAGAAGCCAAGCAATGAAGAAATAGAATAAAGGAAATTTTCTAGGATCCCACACTTGGTTGGTTGTTCTCAAATTGAAACGGAAGTTATAGAAAATGGCTCTTTCCCTACATTACAGCAGCCCCAATTCCTGCCTTGGACCAGCTATGGATTATTTAATTCTATATTACAAAACCCACAGCTCTGTTAAATACCATACCTAAGCAGAATTAAAAGTTTTCTATTGCCTTTAATTAAAATTCAGATTTATAATATATTTACTGATCAGGGATGATATTTGCAAAGTTTAATAAGAGATTTTCATCTTCAAATAGTAGCCTCCTATTAAGTTGATTCATTGCCTAACATTTAAAGGATTGCAGTATTATTTGCCTTATCACCAGACTGTATCATTCTTCATCAGCCCCAAAATAACAGCTAAGAGAAATAATACTTTAAAAAAGTATTTTCATAATGGTTTCGTGTTGAAACAAGTAGAATGCTTCAGCTCTGCTACAAACTATTAAACGTCTAGGCCACAGCAGGAACTGCCAGAGATTTTTCAGCATGGAAGGCTTTTCTACCCACTTGTGTTGGTATAAATATTGTCAGGTCCAGTATCTTATATGCATTTCAGCATGTCACTTGATTTTTCAATTCGATGACTGTACGGTTCTCATAACATTTGTTTCCCAATATTGCATCCAGACTATTTGAGGTTACAGGTTTGAATTTCACTGTCTTCTTCTTTCAGAAGTTGTTTTATTAGGGACTTTACTTCTATTACCACTTCTAAACACTTGTCTGTACTTATTTTATCTACTCATTCGGCTATACTCCTCTCACTGGAGTGGGGAAGGAAAAAAACCCAAATGTGATACTTCATTAGTTCTGCATTCCTTCCAGTGTTATTCCTAACTTAAAATACCATAAAAGTAATTTCTTGTCAGAATGCATTTTTATTGAATTTCCTCCTGTGCTTAACTTCAGTGGCATTGCCTGGTTTCAGAGTCTTGTTTCAGTGTCTACTCAGTGGCACAAATTATTTGTATTGCATTTCAGGAAACCATCAGTGGAGCTCTCTTGTTTCCTTCGATTAGAGAATCAAATCTTTGGTCCAGATCTTAAGTGCTAGGGCTGTACAAATAGATGTCTGCATTCCTGGTAAGTGAAATACACATTTCTTGTAGCAGAAGTGGTCCTCATTTCATTCCTTTACTTTGGTTTTAAATAATTGAAGAAAACTGTGTTTCTGTGTTTCTGGAAGGTAAACTTTCCAGGGCTTTGATGATATATTGTTTTGAAATAAAGACCTCTATAGACCGTTCATAAACATCTGATGTGCCATAATTACTACCAGAGAAGGGAAAGCAAGATTTTGTTTATGTAGTAGATAAAATAAATATTAAGGGCTTCTAAGGCTGATATTAAGTTGTTTACAATTCATATGTCAGAACAGTCACATCTTATGTCAATAGATCAATTCTGCTCTTAAATAACACATCAAATTATATTTAAGTTCCTGCATTTTCTAAATATCTCAAAATCATCTTGTAAAACCAGACTACCAATAACTAATTGAGCCTAATAGGAGGAAGCTGACTTAGGTCTGATTTGCACCAATCAACCCTTTCCTGTTTTTAAGGCACATTTAGTTGTGAGTATAAAAAGCAAAAGGACTATATGTTGTCAAAGATCATTAACAAATTCTCCCATCCTCGTTACTTGAGAATGAATATATGGCATATTAAATGAATATATAGTAAATATAAATATATGGCATATTAAACATAAATAAATGAATATATGGTATATTAATTAAAATTTAAACCTATTTATGTTTAATTTAATTAAAGAAATATTTCAATAAACTCTTTTATGATTTAAGAGTCTGAGAAAGTTTAAATGCTATGATGATGTCAGTGGAAAGTACAATTATGAAAGCAAGTAAAGGCAGGAATACGTACCTAATTTAATCAAACAAATGTGCCAGATTTATATGCTACCAACTAGGAGGACTCTGAAGTAAATAAAAGTCAGAGTCTTGCTTACCCACAAGGTGGCCGGCATATTTTGAACTAGTAGATGTAAATGCATCAAAAAATGATTGCATAGCTTGGATTAATAATACCCAAAAAAGGAGAGACATTTGATATCCCAATGGATGAAAACTCTTGTAGATAAAACTGCAGCCCCACTGACATTTTTCCAGAATGAGGTTTAATTATTAGATAATCAGAGTGTTTTGCAGATCAACACTCATCAGCTTGTCATGCATAGTAAGATTATTGTTATAGATTCAGTTTTAAAGATGGTGAAATAATATTATGAAAACTAAAATAGTCCATTGTGGATTCTCTGATGTTTAATAGGAAAAATATTTCACAGTAATGACTTTTCTACATCTACTGCATTCCTGGGCTCTGTCTTCAGTAAGGACTCCTTCATTTTGGAAAAGCTGCTTCTTTTGATTGAGGGCTTACCCATATTCACTGTATTCGCAGAATTTATCTCCTATGTGAATCCTCTGATGTTGCAAAGGATGAGTACTCAGTGAGGGATTTCCCACATTCGTTATATTCATGGAACTTTGCCTACATAGATGCTCTGATGTTTAGTTTGACATGAAATATGTTCAATGTACTTTTCCATGTGTCTCACATATGTGAAACTTCTTGCAGCAACCGTCTGCTTTGTAATAGGAATTGATCTCACTCTGAAATCGATCTCACATTTCATGGAGTTTTTCCTTCAGGAGAATTGCAATTTGCTTCAACTTTATGAGCAACAAACACATCTCCAGCATTCTTCTTACCTGAAAAACTGTTTTATGAATATTTTCCTGATGCTCATTTCCCAGAAATGCCTTACTTTGATGACAGTCTCTCAGTTTCAGCTAATCTCTCACTATGGAATAGAACAGTTGCATGTAAATTTCAAATGAGATCTGAAGATGCAGTAGATGTGGGTACAAAAATTAGGTGCTGAAACAGAATACACATATTCAAACCAAATGATTTTTTAATGGCTAAATATTTATTAATGACTCCCTAAAACAAAAGAAATATACAAAATTGCCTCAGGCATAATTTTGTTAGCAGAATTTCTTTGAAGAAAGCTATTCTGTGAGCCTCCCTCCCTCCAAACAAGGAGAGTAGGGAGTATCTACTTTACCAATGTAAGTTTATTGAAGGAGACTTTCAGTCTATTAGGGAAAATTAATATCTGACTCCTGCACCTGAGAAGACATAGGTCACTTTAATTATTGCATGGGACTAGGCATTCTAATTGAATGGGACTAGTCTAATTGCATGGGACTGAGCATTCTTTTGAGAGTTTAATTGCAATTTAAAATCCACAAAGCCTTTCCTGGAGAATGAGCACAATTGTGAGCCTCTGGTGTTTTCATCCAAAAACGTGAAAAGAGTAACCTTACTGAGAGAAAATTCCAAAGAACTAGGAAAAACATAAAGTATCATATTGATCACCTTTCTTGCCTTTTTCATGACCAACACACAGGTTGTATGAATGTTGGGTATGCTTCTTCTTCACATTTCAAAAATTCTTTGTTCTGAATTCATGACAAATCCATTATCAGGAAAATGTACAGTCTTCCAGCAGGTTCGAATTGGCCTTTCTTCTTCTGTAAATTTCACAGACTTTAATTTGATATATATTTTAATGATATTAATGATACTGAGTTTCAGAAGTTGCCTACATGACTCGTGTGTGTGTGTGTGTGTGTGTGTGTATGTGTCTGTGTGTGTGTCGGGTCTTTAGGTTTTGTTTTAATAAGGAAAAGAAATTCCCAGCGCAACTGAGAGAAATACATTATCCCAAAATGCTGTCTTGCCCTTTTATATTTTAAAATGAAGGCTGAAAGTTATGGTTATGGATTCTAGACTCTGAAGGTGGAAATCTTTATTCATCTTGTGCAGACTGTTTCCCTTGAACTCAGCGTGTATTTAGTTCTTTGCTCTTTGGGGACAATGTGCAGAATGGTTGCCCACTATCTAACTATCTACATCTCGGGTCCATAGGCCAATATGGCAAAATCCACCTATGTGTTATTTCATTGTAGATGCAAAGAAAAATGTTAAAATCTCATATATCATAGAAACAAAGGAAATAAGCCATACAATTTTCCAACCAAATAGAAGTTTTAACAAGACACATTTTTCTCTGTTAACTAGAACTATAA
>NW_012116265.1:9829473-9830953 GCF_000951035.1 Colobus angolensis palliatus | reverse complement strand
ACTTGGGTCTAAGGAGATACAGAGATGTTCAGAGGCAGATTCTGAAAATGAGGATTTTCTTTGAACATGAAAAGATGATCTTCATCAGGAAGTTAATAACCTTAACTTAAATGAGATATGCGATGTCTTGGTTTAAATCTATTGTTAAGAAGTTCCATAAACTCACTATAGTAGTCAAGATTCTCTGGAAAAATAACACTATATATATACACACACACACACACACACACACACACACACTATATATATGTATATATACACACATTTCATTTTATTGTGCTTTGCCTTGCAGATATTACATTATTTATTATTGCATTATTTATTTTGCCTTGCAGATATTGCATTATCTACAAATTGAAAGTGTGTGGAAACCCTGTATCAAAGATGTGTCTCAGCACCATTTTTCCAACAGCCCATGTTTCCTTTGTGTCTCTGTGTCAGTAATTTTTAAGCAATAAAGTTTTTTTGTTTTTGTTTTATTTTTTGTTTCTTTTATTATTATTATTATTTTGTTTTTTATTTTTATTTTTTGAGACAGAGTCTTGCTCTGTTGCTTAGGCTACAGTGCAGTGGCACGATTTCTGCTCACTGCAACCTCCGCCTCCCGGGTTCAGGCAAGTCTCCTGCCTCAGCCTCCCGAGTAGCTGGGATTAGAGGCTCCCACCACCGCACCTGACTAATTTTTATAATTTCAGTACAGACAGGGTTTCACCATCTTGGCCAGACTGGTTTCAAACTCCTGACCTCATGATCCACTGCCTCAGCCTCGTCAAATGCTGGGATTACAGGCGTGAATCACCGTGTCTGGACGCAATGAAATATTTTTAAATTAAGATTTCTGCATTGCATTTTTAGGCATAATGCTATCACATACTAAATAGACTACAGCGTAATGTAACATAGCGTTTACATGCTATGGGAAACAAAAAAGTTAGCGTAACGACTTGCTTCATTGGGATATTTGCTTTATTATGATGGTCTGAAACTAAACATGCAACATCTTCAAGGTAAATGTATGTGTATATCTATAGATATAGATGTTTCTCTCTCTCTATATATGTGTGCCTTTACATTAAAAGCATATATATAGGCATCGACATGCCTATATATATACACATATAGAACAAATCTATATATACACACATGTTATGTATGTGTATATATATCACAATTATTATAAGAAATTAGCTCACTTTATTCTGGAGGTTGGCTAGTTCAAATCTGCAATGGGGTTGTCAGGCTACAGCAGAACAAGGAAAGCCAATGTTCCAGTTCCAGTTTGAAGGATGGCAGGCTGAAGAATTCTCTCTTTCTCAGCAATCTGGACTTTTCGTGCTATGCAGGCCTTCAACGATTGGATGAGATCCACTCACATTTTGGAGAATGGTGTTTCACCGAAAGTTCACAGATGTAATTGTTAATCTCATCCAAAAGCAACTCCCCCCAAAAACTTCCATGCACAAGATCTGAGGTTGCTGTT
>NW_012116265.1:9799580-9829038 GCF_000951035.1 Colobus angolensis palliatus | reverse complement strand
CATGCCTATATATATACATATATAGAACAAATCTATATATACACACATGTTATGTATGTGTATATATATCACAATTATTATAAGAAATTAGCTCACTTTATTATGGAGGTTGGCGAGTTCAAATCTGCAATGGGGTTGTCAGGCTACAGCAGAACGAGGAAAGCCAATGTTCCAGTTCCAGTTTGAAGGATGGCAGGCTGAAGAATTCTCTCTTGCTCAGCAATCTGGACTTTTCGTGCTATGCAGGCCTTCAACGATTGGATGAGATCCACTCACATTTTGGAGAACGGTGTTTCACCGAAAGTTCACAGATGTAATTGTTAATCTCATCCAAAAGCAACTCCCCCCAAAAACTTCCATGCACAAGATCTGAGGTTGCTGTTGTTAATTTTATTTTTAACGATGTGTTAGTGCATAGAGGATGCTGTTTTAAAAATACCATAAACTAGGTAGCTTATAAACAAACAAACAAAAAAATATTTCTCACAGTACTGGAGGCTAGAAACGCCAAAATCAAGGCTCCTGCAGATTCAGTGTCTGGTAAGGCCCCTCTTCCTTCTTCATGGATAGCTGGCTTTTTGCTATGTCTCTCACGGCAGAAAGGGAAAACGTGCTCTTTTGGGTTTATTTTACAAGGACACTCATCCCATTCATGAGGGTTCTGCCTTCATGAGCAAATTCCCTCCCAAAGTTTCCATTTCCTCATCTACATTCTATCTTTAAGCTAAAGCACTGTTTTCTTGCTGATAGCCCCTACCTATAAGTAACAATAATAATAATAATAAGCTGAGAGATAAAATTATAGTCAATAGGTTTTGCTATTGATGAAATTTTTTACATTATCCATAGATTTCAATTACACAATTTTGAGTTCCACATTATCATAGATATATGTGGTTTATATAATCTATAGGGAATGCAGAAAATGTTGAATTCCAGAAATTACATGAAAATCAAAGAACCTAATGCTACCTGGTGATTCTTGCTGCCTAGTCATTCAAATATGTTAGATAACAAATCTGATTTTTATAAGGCTTAGATGATTGGCAAAGGAAAAAAAGAGGCTCTTGATCATTCCATTTCCAGCAATATTCGTTCATTTGCAGCATAAAATGTTTTTATGAACCATATTAGTATTGTAATAGGATATTAGATAGCCTAAAGGAGACAATTTTGATTTACACCTGAGTACTCACTTTGACTAATGGGTCTTCTTGAAACATTTGAGTAAATCTTGAAAGAGATACTAATGCAGAAAGAGCCCATAAACAATTTTTTCCTACATTTTGGAAGCTTCTCTGTGCTGAATAAATCTTGAAAGTGATAGAATGTGTAGCTTGTTACTCCTTCAAAGATGGAATTTTCAACTTGTACCCATTTTATTATTTTATCATTATTTTTCAAGTTATAGAAAATGTATTTCAATAGAACAGAGATATTTATTTCATTAATACACCAAAATAAAACAATAATAACAGTAATGACAACTGATCTGGCATACCCCAATAATTAAAATATATAAAGCCTAAAAGTAAATTATAAATGATTCTTTTTAAATGTGTATTTTTATGCTGGTTTGTAGGTAATATCAGCAAGGTGAACAAGATTTGGAGGAGGAGGAGTACGATTCATTAGTATCATGAAATATACAAAGTTCTCAGTGAATATTTAAAAGTTTAGGTACTAAGAGACATTTAAAAATCTTCCAAAATTTATTTTCAAAATATTAACTAAATAAATGAAGACAGAAATCCCAACCACAGTTCATGATTTTAGTAAACCCTTTCTTAGTAACTGATAAGGTAAGTTGACCAAAAAGGCTAAAATTAGTCAGGATATATGATATTGACCAACTATCAAACACCTTGATCTATTAAACATTTAAGGATATCCAACAACTGCAGAATACACATTCTATCCAGGTGGACATGGAGTATTTCCTAAGACAGACTGTATGTAAGACCGCAAAATAAGTCTGAAAATTAATTTAGATATCAACAACAATATGACATTTAGAAGACACACAGATAATTAAATATTCAACTGCTAAATAAGCGATGACTCAAAGATATCACAAGGGAAATTTTCAATTGAAGGATAATGTAAATATAAAACAGGCAAGTATATAGGTACAGGTCAAACAGTGCTTAAGGTGACAATTATCACCTAAAATGCCTCAGAAAAAAAAACGAAAAGCATTAAATCCAACTATTTAAATTTCTACACTATAAAGCTAAAGAACTTAAAATTCAAGTAACTAAAAGAAAATAAATAATCATATAAAAGCAGAATTTAATAAAATCAATAATAAAAATAAAGAAAATTAGCAAAACCCAAAGTTTATTCTTTGAAAAGTTTTTAAAATTTAGTAAATCTCACCAAACTGAATGAAGAGGGTAAAACAGGAAGGAAGGAAGTGAAGTTGAAAGGAGGGAGGGAAGGAATATGTTACTAACAGGAGAAAGAAGGGGATATCATTACAGTAGCTGCAGAAATTTTAAGGAAGAAAAATAAGTGAATATTATGAACAACTTCAAAAATATTAATAAAATTGACATAAAAAAATAAGTTACTAAAATTAACTCAAGATAAAAAAGACACTCTAAATAGCCTCTATGTATTAAAGAGATATTTTGTCATCAAAAACTGTCTGATGAAAAATTTCAGGTCCGGATGGTTTTACTTGTAAATCCTACTAAACATTAAAAAATTAAATAATAATTATCTTTAAAAAAAGTAGAGAACATTTTACAATTTATTAGTTGACCTAACTCTAACACCAAAACCTGATAAAGACATTACAAGTTAACTACAAACTAATAAACATGAATGTGAAAAGCTTTGAAAAAATATTAGACTACAATAAATTTCTGTTGCTTTTGGAATAATATGTAAAGCATTCTCGTCAGCTTTGATGATAAGAAAGCCTATCAAGGTCATGTTCTGTATCAGATTAACTATGAATCTCAACAACTAATTAGCAGCCTTCAACATCATAATGCATCAGCATGGAATTAATCTGTACTGACTCAGCCCTTTAACCTAATGGTACCCCCTTGATTGTATTGCTTTTATTTCTTTGTTTGCCCAACATGTTAACCTTCTTAATTAAAATTGTGTAATAAAAATCTGCTGAAATTTCCCTACTCTCAAGATCCCAGAGAGATAGAAAATGCTATTAATTTTAACCAAAAGTGATCCTGATAAGTAACAGAGCTCTTATTTTCCAGTTGAAATTATAATCATTCTTTGTGTTTCCCTCACTAAATTGTAGGTCCACTTAAATCAATATTAAGTTTGACTAAGGAGTGAATGTCAATCATATTTAAATAAACTTCTATAAGTGATTGTTAAAAAGGCACTCATCTCTAGATCCCTTGAAACTCACATTTCTTATAGGAGAGAACAAAAAATGTTGAGAACGATATATTTTATTTGACTGTGTATTATTTTTGTTTGGGTCAAAAATCAGAGAGGTTTTAAGAAAAATATTTAGAGAATTATTTTCAATTTTGAAAAGAGCTTATAATCACTATTTTTGGATTTAGAAACACTCAGAAGATTTGAAGAGTTATGGACACCCCATTTACATAATGCACATATGAACACAGATTAAACAAAAAGCAAACAATTGTAGGCCTCCTGAAGTTCATCCATGGAAGAGACCAGAAACTCAAATTAAGATGTTCTAATCAAGGACTCTCTGATTTGAGTTTCCACATTTTTGAGACATTAATCTATATAGGGTTTTTAAGAGGAATAAACAGTAAACAGATTATATTATATGAAAGATTATATTTTCAAGAACTACTCTGACCCCATAACTTAGAGCCAAATACTCAGTTTGATTAAGGAATAGATAGAAGAATAAACCTAGAAAATAACATTCTGATAGTAGGCTTACCCCATCCACAAGCTCACTGTTTGACCTTGGACAAGGTGTTCAACCTCTCCAAGACTATTTCTGCATAGTTAGTTCAGAAAATAATGACAGCTCTCACACAAGGTTATTATGAGAAATGAATGATGAAATTCTCCTGAAACTGTGACTGGCACATTGACTGATTCCATAAACATTTGCCAAACTCACGTAAAGCAGATCACAGGGCTTTAGTGGCAAGCATCAACAATTCTCCGGAAGAGCTGCCTGTAAGTTCGCAACTCCTCTCTCAGAATAGTCCCTCATGAAACTTCACTGGGAGGTGTTGATGCATTGCATCACTGAAACAGCAAGAAGTGCAACAGTGTAAACAAACAAAGCTAGACCCTTGAAATTTAAGGAACCCAATAGATTTCTTTAACCAATTTCAAATCCTACTCACACCCAAAACACAAATTCTTTGTTCACATAATGAAAACATTCGGGAACAGAACATAAGGATCAAATGTGTAGAATGGAGCTGGGAAAATGAGTGCCCAGGATTGTGGTGCCCACCCCCATCAGACACTTAAAGATTTGAAGCGAAGGCGTGGCCGAGGTTCCCAGAATATCATTTTGATAGCTCTGCCATTGCCAGTTGCTTCTTTTTCACCTAGTAGTAGTCAAAATTCAGGAGTCATGGCTATTGAAAACCACATCAAACATCCTGGACTCAGCCAGTGTTACATCCTTGTTCCTTCCATTCTTTATCCCATGAACAACACTGCTCATCCCTCTGCAGTTATTTTACATTTTCTAGGCAGGAAAGCAAAAGTGACAGATAATTTTAAAAGTGCAGTGATCTGCCTTCCTTTTATTTGTATAAAGTGATTTATGCCAGATCAATTCTTTACTACTGCCTGTTACCATATTTCCATTTTTCTTATGATTCTGGTATATTCATGCTACCACATGCTGACAAATTGTAAATCCTTAACCCCCACTCCCATCTTAACATATATACACAAGTACACACTTCATTTTTCTTCTCCAGTCTGATTTCCATTAGAAGGCAACAGACACTATACTAAACATTTAACAAACATTAACCAATTTGTTTTCCTTAGGCATTATCCACTTTTTTTTTTTTTTAGAAAAAGTCTCATACTGTCACCTGGGCTGGAGTGAAATGTCGTGATCTATGTTCACTGCAACATCCGCCTCCCAGGTTCATGGGATTCTCCTGCCTCAGCCTCCCGAGAAGCTAGGATTACAGGTGCACACCACCACACCCGGCTAATTTTTTGTATTTTTAGTAGACATGGGGTTTCACTATGTTGGCCAGACTGGTCTCGAACTCCTGACCTCATGATCCACCCTCCTTGGCCTCTCAAAGTGCTAGGATTACAGGTGTGAGTCACCACACCCAGCTGGCATTATTCACCTTTTCCTGATGAAGAAACCAAGTCTCAGTTTCTTTCCTAATACCATAGCCTGTAAAGTGGCAGAGCCACATTTTTTTTTTCTGATATCAAAGCCCAGAACTTTTAGTCATTAAGTTGTACACTTACCTAAATATATAAACTACCTATGTGTGTGTACAGGTGTTTCCCTAACCTGAAATATTGTGCAATTTGGGAGTGCATGGGCTTATAAAGAAAAAAAAAAAACAAGAGCTTCAACAAAAGCAGCCTTAAATTTACTGGAGGAAACAAGGTTATCTAACTGTTTTTTCAAAACTTTGGTGAAACTCTGAGCTGGGTGATAGCAATGTAAGAGATAAAGGCCTGAGGAAGGATAGAGCTAAATATTTAAATATAATCAAGGACCCAGGAAAGTCCAAATTATTTTGTGCAGCCAATCATACCTCACCTTCCCCAATGTTCTAAGGAGATTAAATGCAAAGTTCAGTAACAAAATGGGAAAGCAAGAATTGCTTGGGTACTAGCTGTAATGCTTAACACCGTGGCTGGGATTCAGGCCTAAGTAGGGTCTTATTCTTAGCTTGTCTCTCAGCCCCAGTCAAGTTACTGTTAAGTCTTAGAGCCAGTGCAGTGACCTAAGGTAAGTGCTTAAGTCTACTCACCTTCATAATCACACAGTATTACCAAAGATAAGACATGGGAGGATCTAAAGACTCTCAAAGTATCTGGCCTATTGGAGTCTGAAATGCAAGAGGAAGTGAGAAAGAGCAGAACCTGTGTCCTCAAAAATAACTGTTCTATTCAATATGCCAAGCTCTGGCCAATCACAATATCAAGACTTTGGCCATGTGAACAGGTATCTGGCAAAGGTGGTATAAAATCTTTCAAAAGGGGAGAGAAGGCTGAAAATAACACCCTTCACACACACACACACACGCGTGTGCACACACACACATACACATGTGCACACACACACATGTGCGTGCACACACACACACTCTACTGTTCATTCATTGATTGTACAAATGTTTAGATGGCAAGAACTGTTTTCTGTGCTAGAGGTACTTTAATAAACAAGACAAGTGGATGTGCAATTATCCACATTATAGCTTAGTGCAGATATAATACTGCATGAAGGATAAAGAGAACAGAAGTTATCATGTAAAAAGTAATTTCAGAGAGTGATAATTGCTATTAAGATGAAAATGGATCAGTGTCATTCAAACGAATTTCACCCAGTGAGGGAAAAACACAGAATTTAAAGTCAAAAAGCCTGGGTTCTTCGGGAACACACTGTCACAAAGTGCTGTTGTATAGTTAATCTTTCAGGTATATTATATTGTCATCTGTAAAATGGAAACATCAGCATTATTTAAATGCATAATACTTTCAGGACACCAATATAAATCATAGCTAATGTTGGCTAAAATTTTGTTTTGTCCAGGCAGTGCACTAAATATATTACTTATACTAATTTTTATTCTTAAAACAATCCCAGAAGGTAGATGCCACATCTATGACTGACTTAAAAATAATAAAACCCAGGCAGGTAAAAGTGGTATAGTTTGGATATTTGTTTCCACCCATATCTCATGTTGAATTGTAATCCCTAGTGCTGGAAGTCGGGTCTGGTGGAAGGTGTTTGGATCACGAGGGTGGATCTCTCATGGTTTGGTGTTATCTTTGTGATTGCGAGTTCTTGCAAAATCTGGTCATTTAAAAGCATGTGGCACCTGCCTCTACCCCTACTCTCTCTCTTGCATTTTTACTATGTGATACTTCACCTTTCGTCATGAGTAAAAGCTTCCTGAGGCCTCCCCAGAAGCAGATACTGTCACCATGCTCCCTGTACAGCAGAATTGTGAACCAATTAAACCTTTTTTCTTCATAAACTTCCCAGGCTTGGGTGCTTCTTCATAGCAATGCAAGAACAGCCTAACACAATTAATGTACTCAAGATCATGCATCTAGAAGGGAAAGTATAAAAAAATTGAGCCAAGGTAATCTGTTAAATTGAAGCATAACACTATACTATAGTTGCTTATAAAATGAATCTATCCATACACAGATGCTTATTGAAATTGGTGTAGGTGATTAGTTTTTGTGGCAATCATTTTTATTCTGAGCTGAGGAAACCCAGGTAGAGATTCATGTGGTCTCAGGGTAGAGTTATGCCTCCTTTTTTTCTCTTTGCTGAGGTTCTCTTACCCAGGAGAATTGAGAATGAGTCCTTAAATATGTAAATGTATTTCCTTTAGGGCACAAATCCTACTGAAAGAGGGAGGATGGTAAGTAAAATGAATAAATTTCATGGTTTTGTTGTTGCTGTGTATTTTTTGTCCTTAAATTTTCCTCCAGTCAAAATATGCTTTCAATGACATGGAATTTCAAAAATTATTGTGTGCTCTAGAGAAGTGATTTACAGACATGGAGGGATATTAAGAGACAGAAAAAAAGGCACTGCCTCATAAGGTTGGCCTAACGTTTGCCCAATTCCCAGGCATATAAAGAGTGATGTGAGAATATGAAAGTCAGGTAAGGCATTTACTACTTCTCAAAGAGATTCAGTCTTGTTGTTGGGACCAAGCAGGAGTAAGAAATCAATAGTTCTTTCAAAAATAGAGAACATTATGGGATTGAATACACAAGGAGTGCAAAGCATTCTAGAATTTAGAGGACAGAGATAACTGAGTTGAGGTTTCCAGTTTTCACATGCCTCTTCTTTTAGCCCTCCCAGTGTCCAATTTAGGTTAACATTCCGAACCTGGCATGGTGGATATAGAACAGGGGGAATGATAGCCAAGGAACTCCACAATGTCATAGTGTTAGAAATCATCTTCAAGGTGATCTAACCAAACTTACACTGACTTCAAGAATATAGATGGGAGCAGCATGAATAAAAGAGGCATGAATGTGAGATGCAAGAATGAGAAAACGTGAGGGGGAAGAAATAACAATATAGTTAAATGGAGCAAAGCAGTTTGATGGGCGTGGCACAATGTGAAGCTAAATAGATTATACAAGTCTTTAAATACCAGACAAGGTAAGTTGAACCCTAGTCTCATTATCCAGGGTCATTGTCTTGGGCAAAATAATTATCTTCCCAAAGAGGTGAGCTCAGCATCTGGGTACAGTAAGACAGTGTTGCTTTGCCTTGCCTTAGATGTTCCCTGTCCTAGACTAAGGCAAATCAAAAGGCTTACAGCCTAGTTTTTATAGGCAGTGCCATCATTAAGAGACAAAGCATCACAGAGATTTGAAATGAACAGATTAAACAGGCCTGTCACTCAGCCCGGCTGTGTGTGGTGGCTAATGCAGCCGGCTCCACTCTATTTGAGCCAGGTCTCTTGGGAACAATTTAAAAAGTGTGACTTAAATGGAGTCACTGTAAATGAGTCTGTATAGGGCAGCACTGAATATGCCATGTGGGAATCAGGCTGTTTGTGTCAGAGAATAGATGACAACCTGCAGGCTGGAGGGAGGGTTGCATTTTAAGAGGAGGGCATTTAGTCTTCAAAACATTTAACATAATTCTCAACATTACTTCGGAGGTGAAACTATTCACTACTATCAAGATTGGAGATATTTGTGTAATAAATATAACAAAGAAAACTTCCAAAGGCATGTCAGTAATAAATGGAAAGGTAAATCTTCTAGATCCAGGTTCTCAAGTAATTTTTATATATGGTATATGCACACAGTAATGAACTTTCAAAAAGTGAACTCCCCAGAATATTTATGTATGTTAATGAGCTCTCTTTATATCTTAAACAGCAATTATTGTTTTTTTTTTTTTTTAAAGAATTCATGATTTGGAATCAGACAGGCCTGAATTCCAAAACTAGGGCTGTCATTGACTATAACCTTCAACAAGCCATTTCACTTGTTAAACCTCAGTGTATTGTCAAGTAATCATAATAATGTATACCTGCAATGTTACAGAGAGGAATAAAGAAAAAAGCATGTCACTAGTGCATAATAGGCACCCGTCAAATAACACAGTATGTCTACTTATTCTAAAAAGTGCTCATTGCTTTAACCACGTTTGGAAATGTTTCTTACCTAAGTCTTTTCCAAAGAAAGTACCTTAGTATAATAAATGAGCAAATGACTTACAGAATTTACTTTCTAAAAGTAATATTCTTCCTCATAATCCATCGTCAGATTACATGTTTGAAACAAAATTTACCATTAGGTTACTCAAGTCAGTTAATCATTTTACCACATTTTTTCTGAGCCCTTCGTATATACCTGTTAATGTTCTTCAAATAGATTGCTCATCTTATTCCACACACTTATTCCTAATGATTTTTGACCACTTCCTAAATTCAAATATCAGACACAAATCACAGACAGGCAGGTTGTGAAATCTATCACCCCATTTATTGCCAAGCTTGACTCAAATGATCCATCCACTAAGTAGATACCACCTTCTTACATCAACACGCAACAGTCATCCCTCCTAAAGATGCACGATCAAAAGTGATGATGTTTATGGTTGGTCCAGAAAGAGAAGGTGGTATTTTTCTATCAATAGTTTGCTGCAAGTAGCTGACCCCTGCCAGAGTCTCCAAATCCTTAGGAAGGACTTTTTATAGGAGAAAAAGAACTTTATCTTAAAGGACAGAGATCAGACATGATGACAGGTGTCCGAATAAGTGTATAGCCCCCATGAATTGGAGGAAAATATCAAAAACAGAATCCCAGAAATATTCCAGGCAGCGACAGCATCCATTCTTGGGAAAATTCTTAGGCTTGTGTGTAGTTTTAGAAATATTTTATCTGATTCACTCATTTTTGAATCCCACACTCTTAATATCTGCCTGGTCTATTGCAGGGACCAATGCAAGGAATCAAAACATATTTCAGTGAAATAATTTGGATGTATAACTTTTAAAATTTCAATGTCATTTCTTTGAAAACATACATTTTCTAGTATTCTTTTGAAACATGGTATATTCCATAAACATTGCCAGCTAGACTTTGTTTCCAAAATCTCTGACAGGAATATATTACACCCAAGATTATTAGAGTTTATCTTCAACCATCTAAGGTTTAAATGCAGCAAGAGTTCTACCATAAATGTTAGTAAAAATTCACTATTGTTACATCTGAGACAGAATGCCAGACTTCACTGATAGTTCGGTTGATCCGATATGTAGTTCAGGTTTCCAGATTTTTACATTTTAGGAAAACAAAATATATTTTATTACTTAAAGAAATGTAATTATAAGACTCTCTTTGGCATTGTTTCTAAGTAGCTAGTTCAAAATAAACTTGACTTTACTCTTAATACTGTAAGAACCACCATTGGGCATGGATGTTGCATGAATGGAAGTGACAGTGAATGGAAAGAACACAGGTGTGGTGTCAGGAATCACAGTCCCAGCTGTATTCACGGTTACTTTAGGACCTTGTCCAGGACACCTAACATCTCTAGACTTCAGTTGCCTTGTATCAAAATACAGATAGTAATTTCTACCTTCTTGGATTGTTGAAATGATTCCATGAAACAAAATAAATCACTACATATGATAGGTCTTGGTATATAGTAGGTGCTCAAATCAATGTACATTCACAAAGGTTATGTAAGTGGCTAAGTGGTTGCATAGCCTCCTGCTCTGTTTTAAGAGAGGTGGGCAGAAAGCCTCATATCTCATCAGAATCCTGGAGACAATGGGAAAGCATGTCATGACAGCCTCCCAGGAGAGGCAGGGAGGTAAGTGAGTGGGAGATAGCCTCCTAGCAGGTCCTCACAGGCCTCCCCTCCTTTCAAGTTTTGGAATTATCACGAAGAGTTCCTCCAAGACTCAGATAAGTGGCTGTTCAAGCCATGGCTTGTGTGGCCTGTGTAAATATGCATGAGTTCGATATTCGCCTACAATCACACTTGTGTTATTTTTTTTCCATTAAGAAAAATACATTACTTTGCATTTGCCACCAGAATTTTTTCAAATGTAAACAATATCATGATAAAGCTAAAATCATAGAGTTTTCACTAAAAAATTCTAACCTGTACTTTGACTAAAATCGACTAGGAATGACATTTTAATTGCTTGGATAACCTAAGTTAATCTTCAGTTGCATTTTTAAGGATATAGTAAAATGTTTTTTTTTTTAAATGAATAAGAAATCTTGTTAGTTCCTTTAAAATCATGCCTCCTGACCCTCTTCATAATTCACTTTGAAATCCAACAAGAAGAATTTGGAGGATAATAAAACAATGAAATTTCTCAAGAAAGGTTGACTTGGAACCTCAAGACACAAAGAAAAATAGACCACATGGGATTCTAGTAGGGATGAGTTTTAAGATTTCATCTATCTGACTAGTAGCCACTTTCCATCACCTTGCTTATCCAGCTATCGCTTGGCATGGTAGAGGAAGAGAAAATAATATAGCTATAGCGCACACCTCACTGAGTCCTGTTCAACATTTATTTACACCGCGTAACCTGTGATGAAAAGCAACCTCATGTGGAGAAGAATCTCAAGATCTAGAATCAGCAGGCCTCTGGTATTTCTTAGCTTTTTAATAGTAGGCAAATTAGTAAGAGAACCCCAGCCTCAATTTCCTTGTCTTCCCAACTATTGTGATAAATTTGGAGAAAATCTTATTGACTAACATTCCTCTCGGGGATAGCACTAAATTTTTTTGTAGTCATTATTTTGGTGAAGAAACAAATTCCAAACAAAAACACAAAAAGTAATTTTTTAAAACTTGTGGGAAAGTAGAGATGGCCGTTAAATTTGTTAGCAGGAATATGACAAATTTGTTTTGCTTTAAAGAAATAGGAGGATACAATCAGTAAAGAGAAGAACCAGAAAGACAGGTGAATAAAGGGAAGAAAGAGATCAGATGAAGCTGTAATAAGTAAACACCTACAACTTCTTCCAGAGATTTTTTTTTTTTATTATTGGCTTCAGGAACACTGTCAGCCAGTATGTGGGGTAGAGTGGAAGTTCTGGAAAGTTAATGTCCTTGGAAGTAGCTAGGATCTTGAATATATGTCTCAGTCTGCATGCCGTACCATTGACTGGGATGAGACTTCTTTAGGCATATTCTACAATGCCTCCAGGGGTTCCTTAGTGGCTCCAATTGTCCACAATGGTAATTTTCTTGATTGTGTAACCTTTCTTGGTTTATTCCTTTCTTCCCTACTTCACTTTTTCACTCACCTACCCATGTTCTCTTGGACGAACTCCTACATAAATTATTGGCACTTAAATTCTGGTATGATAATCTGCTTCTGGAAAAATCGAAACCAAAATATGAGTTTATAAGATGAAACTCACAGCTAGTATACGCTCCAAATTTTCAGGATTCAAATGTCACCATAGGAAAATAAGTTGCTTAGAATTTTCAGAAAATTAGAAGACAGGTTTTGTACTTATACAAGATATGCAATTAGTGGCTTCATAACAAGTTAAAATAGGTATATGAGAGGTCCATTTACATCTGATTTCCATTTGTATAAAAAGTGCTACCACAATAGGTTGGCTGGGTCTAACGCATGTCTCATTTAGTCCTGTCCAACATTTTATGAGGTTTAAAATATGAGGGATAATACAAATACAAGTGGGTTGCAAACTATTAAGTTCAGGGCAATTATGTATCATATCTCAACCTTGTGATTTTGCCATATGACTGAAATTCATTTTGATCAGATATATATTAAAGCTCTGACCTAGTTTGTCAAATTCACTTAGCTTTACCACAAGTCTGAAAGAGAGCATGCATTGTTACGTTTTCTCTTCCTTATTCCCAGTCTAAAAGCTGTCCTTTCCTTCTTATCTGAGGAGATTTGCAGCTCGAGCAGTTTTTGTATGACATCTCTCTGCTAAAATATGCAGCTTGGGGGTAGGTCACATAAGGGATTCTTTGCACGGTAAAAATAAAATGATACTGGAATCTTACAGACGACCACTCCCCAGTCCCAATGGTTAGGAAGAGGCAAAGACAGTATTTGTCACGCGTGTTTTTTGTGTTAGGGATTATTTCTCTGAACCAGGTATCGATTGTGGCACAGCTAGTAAATGAGACTCTGAATACTGCTTTTACTGGTTTGTTGTGTTATCTGAGCCATGCTTTTTAATTGATGACTGCTATCCTCCTTTGGGGTCCAAGCTTCATGGCACCGATGTGCTAAGTAGGGCATAGTAATCTTGCTTTTTTACCTTGGGGCTCTTAAAGAAGACAGTATCACATCGAGAACATGATTTTGTCACAGAAATAGCATGCAAACTGGTTCAAATAGTATTACGACAGCTCTGAGACATATGTAGTGTCACTCTTTCTTCAGAGGTATTATGGGTCCATCCCTCTACATGTCCAAAGTAATTGCAGGTCAGGATGAAAAAGGAGATATTTCTTGCTATGAGGATTCACCTTTCATCACCTCCTAGCTCACTATAGCTTTGTTATTTCCTGATTGGCAGCTTTGTCCAAAGCTTGTTCCTAAACTTTTAAGAAACCACAGCTAAAAAGATTATCCAGAAAAAAAAAAAAAAAAAAAGTCTGAGTTACCAGATTTAAAGCAGGCCACCATGGAGAATGTGACCCAGTAAGTTCACACAGAGACCAGCAAAAGTTTTGTCCCTAGACTCGTTTCAATTCCCAAAAAAGAAAGATGAGAATTGAGACCTTGGCCTTTCCATGTTTTTTTTGTGTAAAATCATTACTGCACGTGAACTTCTATAAGAATGCACATGTGTGGGTCAACTTCACAGGAACATGCCCAGGAGCCCAGGGGTCATAAAAGTCTGGCGCTGCACTGAACTCACTCACTCCACCTCTTGTGTCGGTCACATCTGCCACAGTGGTAGATCTAAGTACTGCTAACTGACCATAAAATTGAAGGCATGACCTCCTGCATGCTATGCTACCCAATAGGCACACCTGGGTCACATGTGTATAAAAGAAAAAAAAGAGAATGAAAATGGCAAAAGAGAAAAAAGAAATGGCTGAAATGAAAGAACCATTAAAAATAATTAGATTGCTATGGTAAAGTTACTAATATTTGAATAATGCTACTTAGGTGAAGTGTGTCAGAGTAGGAAAAACATCAGTTTAGAAAGAAAAGTTTGAATCTCCACGAAGCGGCATCTCCAGTTTCGTCATCTGTAACACAGAAATATCTACCTTAATTTATTTATTTTATACAAAACATCAAACAGAAAGAGTTGTAAGAATTAAAGCCCACGTGTGCCAAGTGTCTATCACACTACCTAGAAAAAAAGAGGTCTTATATCAACAGTGAATATAAGCACCAATGCTCAGTGTTTTCCAGTGAGTAAATCTGAACAGTTCTATACAACAAAGCTATCTTCTACATTTCAAAATAGTCGCTTGTTGAGCACTAGTGTTATTTTAGGAGTCGATCTGTAAATAATCTAAAGGAGTGGGTAAGCCAGGAGTCACATATATTTGGAAAAGCTGTAAAGTACAGTGCTTATCCTAATATCAGTCTGCACTTAATGAACCTGAGTTCAAACAAGAATGTGGCATAGAATGGAAAACCATGCAGTAACTGAATTTTGAACCCTAATAATTGAGTCTAAATAATAATAATAGTCCCACTGATACCTCAATAACACTGTAGTTCTCCTATAATAACTTTGCATATTCCACTATATGACCCTGCATTGAGGCATTTACTTAGCCTTCATTTCTTCACATACTGAATGGAGAGACTAGGTAAGAGAGATGGTACTTGCCAAGTTTGAAACCTTACAGCCATAGAAAATTTAATAATTCTGTGAACTAAAAAATAATGCATTTCATTCATTGTAAACCAAAATGAACATTTTGTTCAAAGAATTACATGGCTTTTTATTTCTTTTTAAAAGTTAAATTTTAAACATACATGTGTATGTGTCTTTATAATTCTTTTTATAATGTATGATTTATAATTCTTTGGGTATATACCCAGTAATGGGATGGCTGGATCAAATGATATTTCTAGTTCTAGATCCCTGAGGAATCACTACACTGTTTTCCACACTAATCATTCGAAATGTCCATCAGTGACAGACTGGATTAAGAAAATGTGGCACATGTACACCATGGAATACTATGCAGCCATAAAAAAGGATGAGTTCGTGTCCTTTGTAGGGACATGGATGCAGCTGGTAACCATCATTCTCAGCAAACTATCTGAAGAACAGAAAACCAAACACTGCATGCTCTCACTCATAGGTGGGAACTGAACAATGAGATCAGTTGGACACAGGAAGGGGAACATCACACACTGGGGCCCATTGTGGGCTGGGGAGAGCGGGGAGGGATAGCATTACGAGATATACCTAATGTAAATGATGAGTTCATGGGTGCAGCACACCAACATGGCACATGTATACATATGTAATAAACCTGCATGTTGTGCACGTGTACCCTAGAACTTGAAGTATAATAATAATAATAAAAGTTAAATTTTAAAACACTGTATATATGGAGACATTTATATCCACATTGTTAAGTTGTGGTTGAGGTTTCACTATCTTGACTCTTTCTGGATTCCTGGACATTTGTATCTAAATCCCCACCCTAACATCAGGGCATAATATTGGACCAGGGTGGAAAAGATAAGGTGTCTGCTCTGCCAAACTGAGGAAATTTAAATTTGCCACAGATTATCCACAAGTTGGGCATTCTATGGGATCATTTTGTAAAGAAAGATGTAAAAAAATAAAGATGCCTCTCACCTTCAGGATACACTGCCAGAATTACTTTCTTCTAAGTATTCTGAAGAGTCAATTTAAAGTTATGGAATACAGATAATTTTTACAGTTTCCTTTATAAGGCTGTGTAATACAGAAATTGAAACAAAAATCAGGCCAGCCCACAAAAACAAACACACAAACATACACTACATGGAGTGCATGGGTAGGCAGCTTGGAACCCATTTAAGTTTATTCATTTGATTGAAGTAATATTCTTTAGACCTTAAAGCCTTTATTCAGGCCATAATAAAACAAGCTATATCACATTTGTCTTCTCTCATGCACTCCCATTGCCTCTCAGCCAACCTAAGTATTGGTACCCAAATGCAAAATAGCCTATTCCTTTTACTGTATAACCAGGCGCAATGGTGCTTATGTAGTAGTTTGGTGTTGGGGAAAAGTGGGTTATTTCAAACGCTCACATTCCAAAACAAACCAACACTCTGCTCCTCAGAGAATGAAGCTCACTAAATGTTTGCTGCTGGCAAATGGATATGCTCTGAAGCCGTCCCAGGAGTTTGCTTTGACAGATGTCAGCTGATGGACATTTGCACAAAAGTCTCTAAAATGCCTTATTTTACACCCAGTGTCAGTTGGCACATTACCTTCTTATACCTTCTGTGTTTCCATTAAATTAGGTTGGAAACAATGCCTTCTATTTACTGAGCAAATTCTTTTCTATGTGAATGGTGAACAGTTGCAACCATTATTCTGTCAACCATTTCCATCCGCTCAATTAAAAACGCCTACACACTGCATTCTGAATCGTAGTCACCCCTGAGTGGAGCCTGAGTCTGGCATTCACGACTGGTGAAAACTCTCTGATCACATTGGGGTGACAGCAGAAGGTTCTTTCATTTACAATCTTCTTAGGGATTCTGAGAAAGTTAACCATGTTCTGTGGATTGCTGGCAAAGTCTCATGTCCCCATTCAAAGAAAAAACTTTCCATGACTTACCAAAAAAGCCATTCTGAATATCAAAGAGGTACTATGAAAGCATGTTTTGATGAATTAAGTATAAATGAAGATAAAATGTACCAGTTGGAGATTGTATTTTTTTAACCAGGAGTTCTATGTCTATTCCAGACATGGTCAAATTCAAAAACATGAAAACAGAAAAAAGAGACTAACCTTAAATCTCTAAAATATTGTCATTTTCTCTAGTGTCTCAATAGGTGCTCTTATAATTATCACATACCCAATAGGTCATCAGTCTGATCATATGCAATGTAGGAAACATTTCTAAATTGATACCTCACCTCCCATTCACAGAAAGGTTTTTGTCACAAATTTTAATAATAACATTTCATGCATTATTTAATAATGCATTTATTTACATATTTTACTTAGTGACTGTAAAGCCCAGAGCACTTTGCAAGATCTTGAAAGAAATCTATTTAACAAAAATTCAGTTACCTGGATAGTATACCTTATGGTAGTCGACAAAATATTTCTTCAAGAAACAGTATATATTAATACAAGTTAACACATGGTTACAAGCTCAAATTAACACATCAGAGGATGCCTAAACTGACTTCAGGAGGTTTGAAAAGAGAGGCAGTTTGAAAATATATGACAACAGATACATTATAAGGTTTAACATTTTACCCAATTAAGATGACCGTTTGAGTACCTAATTGGTCAAAGAAGATTGAAAAAATCTTGTGATATTTTAGAAGAAAATTCTTTCAGATTCAATTGCAATTAATTGTGTCCATTTCTGTTGACAATTTAAGTTTTTTTTGGTAACAATCAGTTTTAAGATGGAAAGCATGCCCTGGGTCAAAATAAAGTGTCATTTTTGCTGCACTGAAAAATAAATAAATACATAACTATATTACAGATTGATTCTGTGCTATGCCTGACACTCTAAGCTTTATTTTACTTTAATATTTTCTGATAATACTTTGAATGCAGAACTAGAGATCAATAACTTCCTAGTTTACAATTCCAAGCATTTCTCTTTTTTTTTTTTTTTTGACAGAGTCTTGCTGTGTCGCCCAGGCTGGAGTGCAGTGGCGCGATCTGGGCTCACTGCAAGCTCCGCTTCCTGGGTTTACGCCATTCTCCCGCCTCAGCCTCCAAGTAGCTGGGACTACAGGCGCCCACCACCACGCCCGGCTAATTTTTTTTTGTATTTTTAGTAGAGACGGGGTTTCACCGTGTTAGCCAGGATGGTCTCGATCTCCTGACCTCGTGATCCACCCGCCTCAGCCTCCCAAAGTGCTGGGATTACAGGCTTGAGCCACCGCACCCGGCCTAAGCATTTCTCTTGATAGGAAGTAGCAAAAGAGTTTGAACTGTTCTGAGAATAACTGAGTTCCATAATTCATTGATATTGAATCTAAATTATTTCTTTAAAATTTTCTTATTTGCTTTCAAATTGTAGTTAATATCTGCAACATTTCTTTAAGAAACCTAAGGTTGTTAAAATGAAAAACAAAAAAAAAAAGAATGAAAAACACAAACCAAATTTGACCAAATGAGTTGTGGTTCCCTCATTAAGATTTCTCTGACTAGATACAGGCACACTCTTCAAAAGAGATAGAATACCAGGATTTATTTTTCATAGGTTTACAAATCTGATTTTGAAGTTTTTCTAGTTTCACATGCTCACTATGTTTATGTAACAAAAATTCAATCTAGTTAGAGGTAGAATACACACACAGGAAGTAACAAAATATGGCAGAACAGTAAATAAGAGTGTGATGATGTCACATAAAGGTAGGGCCACGGGAATTTAAAGTGAGCACTGCTCTGTCAGCAAGGATAGACGTAGTTGGGAAATTTTTATGAAAGAAATATTTACCAAGAAAAAGAAATAGATGGAGGTTTATGGATTCTGAGTGGAAGAATATGATTCCTGAGGCAGATTCTGCCACATACTAACTATAAAGGTGGAAATATCATTGATTCCAATTTGTATATTAGAAAAGAGATTTGTATACTTCAAAAGATGGTGCAACTCAGTTTTAAAAATATTCTGAAAACACTTGTAAGCTATAATGAATTATAGGGTTTTAAGAATAGTGATTATAGCCAAGATCTTAGAATGAGGGCTTATTTTGTCTGCCTGCCGTAAGAAATTGGGCTCTTTGTAGGAGCTCAGGGAAACAGAGAGATAGGGCACATTAGAACTTCCAGCTATCTTGAGCCAAGACTCAATCATCGCTCTTTCCAACAGTAGTCATGAGTTGCATATGGCCATTTAAACTTAGATTTAAATTAATAAAATTAAATGTAATTAAGAATTCATCTCTGACATGGTGGCCACACTTCAAGTGCTTAATCGCCGCATTTGGCTAACAGGGCCATATTGGACCACACACAAACAGACAATTTCCGTCATCACAGGAAGTTATTTTTTATAAGCTCTGCTTTAGAACTGTAGTTCTCAGCTAGGGGCAAATATCCCTCTCCAGGAGATATTTGGCAACATCTGGAGACATTTTTGGTTGTCACGATTGGAGTGGCAGAGGCCATTGGTGCTGCTAAATACTCTTCGACACACTGCCTTGAATGCATTGCAATGAATTCCTTGTCCACACACAAAAAGACACTTCTGTTTCAAAAGTGTCAAGCTTAAGAAACCCTGCTCGAGATCAAGCAAGGCCAAGTTTCAAATATGAATTCTCCTGGCATGTGGACCATGGGAGAAAGAATTCACTGTGGAGAAAGTCATCTCAACTTGTAACACTTGTCAGTTTTTTGAAAGAAGTTCTGTGTGATAATGATTTGTCACTTTACATGGTGCATGGAGCAGAAAGCTCTGGAAAATAAATAGTTCTAGGAAACATATAAAGGATATGAAATGAAAGCAAACACTGCTACTAGAACCATGCTTGGGAGTGTATCAATAAGATTAGAAAATAAACAGCGGCCGGGCACAGTGGCTCACGCCTGTAATCCCAGCACTTTGGGAGGCTGAAGCAGGTGGATCACCTGAGGACAGGAGTACGAGACCAGCCTGACGAACTTAAGGAAACCCCATCTCTACTAAAAATACACAACTTAGCCAGGCATGGTGGTGCGTGCCTGTAATCCCAGCTACTCAGGAGGCTGAGGCAAGATAAGTGATTGAACCCAGGAGGCAGAGTTTGCAGTGAGTGGAGATCACAGCACTGCACTCTAGCCTGGGAGAAAGAGCGAGACTCCATCAAAAAAAAAAAAAAAAAAAAAGGAAGGAAGGAAGGAAGGGAAAATAAAAGAAACATCAATGTTGCTGTCCTTAGACCATAACAGGTGCAGAAAATGCAAGGAATAAAAAGAAACACCATTCCAAAGCAACCACTAGATGCCACCTGGTAAGCCAAGAGGCAATGTAAAGAAGGAGTTAATACAGCCCATATTCAGAAGCCTATAATTTTTGTTTGTAATGAAGAACAGTAAAACATATGTCCACCAGTGTATTAGAGACTGTCTCCTTCAAATCTTAAACTATGTTTTTACCTTGAAAAAGAGAATAAATCTTATTAACTGTAGCAGACACTGCCCATATCTCCTTGGATTCATCTTATCAATTCTGCAATCCACCCCCATGTAGTCTATGACTGACTCTAGATGTGAAAGTGCTGCTGCCTTGCCTTAAGGCTGAACAAACTCAGTGTAATTTACGCTCCAGAGCTCTCTGCAGGGTCAGAATAAGGTTAGAATTTTGCTTGAAATTACATCTTTGCTTACCTTCTTGGCCCAACCTGTCCTGCTCCTAACTCCCTGGGTTAACTTCCTTAAACTCTTGCACTTCCTTAATTCATCATTGCACCACGCTTCAGGGGCTGCTACTGGAGAATCTGATGTAAGGTAATAACGTTCAGAGGTCATTTATTCTTTCTATTGTTTTCTGTTTCCAGATATTTTGATTTCTGCCCTCACTATCATGCTAGGCTACTTAATATTGTCCCACTGCTCTTAGATGCCCTGTTCTCCTTATTTCTCTGTGTTTCAGTTGGGGGCTTATTATTGACTTATGTTCAAACTGAATGATTAACTTTTAGAAATGTCCAATTGAATGATGAGCACTTCAAAGTTTTCCTCAGCTTATGATATCATGTATTTTAATTTTTGCCACTTCCATTTGACTCTTTCTTAGGGTTTTGACGAAGACTCGTTCCTTGACCAAACTTTAGCAGCCTCCTCTGATCCCTCTTCTTAACTAGGTCTCAATCTTAGCCATGGAAAACTCAGACTCTCAACATAAATGATTTTTCCACCTCCTCCCAGCACATTAAAAGACATAAACACTTACATACTTTCTAGATGGTCAGGATGACCCTAGCCTACCTTAAAGTGCCTGCCTAAGAAAGCCCAAAGTTGACAAAATAATTTGTTGTTTCTATTGTAGCCAACACCTGATGATAGGCCTCAGACCACCCTTTCTCAGAGCATTTGCTAAGAAGGGCATACAATTCTGAATCCTTCCTCTGTCTCTTTGCAACGTTTATGTATCTCACACAACTCTAGAGTGTCTGCCGCAAAGACTAAAATCCATTCCTCTAAAACACAACCATATGAAAGGATAAGACATCTGTCCCCCAGTCTTCGTGGTAGAATATAATCTTAACTTTTTAATTGTCAGTTAATAGAGCTGGATTAATAAACATTTATACTGATAAGCCCTTTGTAATTTTTTATTTTCATGACTCCACCAAAGCACCCTTCGCCTGACCCAAAGCCTTCATTCTGTCTTTAAAATGCCCACCTCTACACACCTCTGAACAAATCAAAGTGGAGCTCCATTATTCAACTAAATTGATTAACATCTGTCCTTGCTTAGCGCAGTGGCTCACGCAGGTAATGCCAGCACTTTGGGAGGCTGAGGTGGGCAGATCACAAGGTCAGGAGATCAAGACCATCCTGATTAACACAGTGAAAACCTGTCTCTACTAAAAATACACACACACACACACAAAATTAGCCAGGCGTGGTGGCGGGCACCTGTAGTCCCACCTACTTAGGAGGCTGAGGTGGGAGAATGTCATGAATCTGGGAGGTGGAGCTTGCAGTGAGCCGAGATCTCACCACTGCACTCCAGCCTGGGCGACACAGTGAGACTCCATCTCAAAAAAGAAAAAAAAGAAAAAAATCTGTTCTTACCAATTTAATTAGTGTCCAGCTTTCATGATCTTTGACAGTTTTCATCTTTTTTCTGAAATGCCCCATCTCTTCACGTGTTGTCTACCTTTTCCACTGCATTTGGAACATGCTAATCAAACTTATATGATATTACCTGTCCGACAGTTCCAACAGCTGCATGATCTCTGAATCTGGTCCTGTTTATTGCTTTGACTATTGACAATGGGGAATTTTTCTTGATTGTATTATGTGTGTGAATGTATGCATGTTCGGATTGTTGTGCATATTCTAGATACCTCCTAGAGAAGGAGAGGCTGAGGTCAATGGGGTTCACTCATGGGAACGGGAATGTGTCTCTTCTCAAGCAGCTAGTGTTGCGGACTGAATCTGTCTTGTCAGTTGAGTTGGCTTGGGGTTTTATAGCTATATGTTTAGCTCGGTACACCCCAGGAAACAAATTTCTTTAACAAAGCCTCCTTAGGGTGGTGGAGTAAATCCCAAGCATGTTCTCCGCAGTTGTGCTCCTCTCTTAGTCCTCATTCATCCTGTGTGCCACAGAGGGAACCTCTCTCCATACTCTTGTCCTCTTGTCTTGATTCAGCCTCTGTTTCAAATAGATCTTGCATTCATAGATCTATCTCAGAATAGGATTTTATCAGAGCAGAAAAGACTTAAAGCTGGGATGTTAAAGTTAATGTGATTATTAGAAAAATTAGAGGGCTCATATCTAGATGGGCTTCTCAGAACTACTCTCCAAGTAGCAATCAGAATTGTCCTACCAAGGAAACTGAGAGCTGAAGATGCCAGAATCATGAATATTGGTCCAGGATTACACTTTCTTATTTCTGATCCCAAGGTTAAGAAGCAGCTTCCAAATCTATTGTCTCCAGAGCCACACCACACTTGGTAACTCCACACCAGCAAAGTGTGTACTTCATATGTGCTGCTCTGTCTCCCAATTTACTTGGGTTCCAAATTTAATTTGATCAGACATACATGGTATTGAAAAAGCTGAGTTATATTCAGGATAATAATTGCAATAAATTTTACAAAATGTAGATTATTTGTGAAATGTATTTTATTTGCAGTAGACACAAAAAGGGAGTTGAGCAAGTCTTTCCATTATACCTACTATGGATTTGAATCCTCTCCAAATTGATTGATGTCATTCTTTTTTTCTTCTTTTGTAACTTAGTGCTCAGGTTTCATTCACTTATGAGCAGAGCAGGTATATTAATAGCTAGTAATAACAGATGCTGTTTGTTGGATGCTAACTACTGGCCAAGCATTGTTGTAAAGTGCTTCACATAATTTGATCAATGCAATTCTAATCAAAATCCCCAGAAAAACTTCTCACAGTCTCGTATACGAACTATGAAATTTATATGGAAGAGCAAGGGAGAAATATGACCAACAGATTACCAAAGAAAAATATAGTGATTTTGGATTTCCTATGTCAAGTGATATTATTCATTGTGAAGTAATAGAAATAAGACAGGACGGATTGTCATGATCATAAATGAATAAGTCCAATGCACAGAATAGAATTGTTTACACAACAGAAAATATTACTTTATATATATAGTTTTTACACACACACATTTTCAAAGAAATTATTAACCAAAATTATGTACAAGGTGGAACTCTAAATTGTTAGAGAAAAGAATAAGAAGACATATTTAAATCTTTGTGATGATAAGGAAAATAAAAAGAAAAAAAGCAAAAGTGGTAATAATAAGGGAAATGATAAATCCATCCCCTTTAAAATTAGCAATGTGTGTTTCTCATTAGCCATTGCAAAGTAAAAATGCCAACACAAATTAGAAAGAAATATTTACAATGTACATAATGAACAAAGGGTTGGTGTACAAAATGCAGACAGGAAACATATAAAAGCCTTTGTAATAAAAAATATAAACATTGGTAAAATACACAAACAAGTATTTAACAAAGCAAAGACGAATAGCCAATAAACATATGAAAAGTATTTCACTTCGCTAGCAAGCAATGTACTGCAAGTTAAAATAATGAGCCACCATTTTTACTCATTAGATTAGCAAAATAATCTGACAAGATCAAGTCATGGAGACAATGTGGATTAATAGGGAAAGAGGAACATATGTGTACTTACAGAGGGAAAATACATCCTACTGCTACCATGGAAAATAATGTGACATTATCTCATAAAATTGAAGACGCACGCATGTCTTTGTTTCTACTGCTATAACGAAATAACTTAGATTGGGTATGTATAAAGAACGTAAATTTATTTCTCACATTTCTGAAGGCTGGGAAGTCCAAGATTAAGGTGACAGCAGGTTGAGTGTTCTGCTGAAGGTGGCAAACTCACCTGGCAGAAGGAGGAAAGGCAAAAGGGAAGAATGATGCATTCTCCATGGCAGAGAAATGGAACAACAAAAGGGTCAGAGAGCTCTCTGAAACCTCTTTTGTAAAGACACTATAAGACTCTGCCCTCAAGACGTCATCACCTTCTAAAAATACCATCTCTTAATACTATCACATTGAGTCATAAGTTCTACCATATGAATTTTGGAGGGACACATACACGCAAATCATGACCCAGCAATATGAAACCTAGGCACAAATTTTTGAGAAATTCTTATACCTGTGCACTGCGAACCATACAAGAGACCTAGAGGAGACCTAGAGGTAAAAAAAAAAAAAAAAAAAAAATTACTGTGGCTAATTCGAAGAACTTAATTTTGAAAAAAATTGAGAAACCTACAAAAAATACTTATAGAATTATACCGGTCATATAATGTCCAAGAACATAAAACATAAATATACAATGTGTCATATATACATATATGCATGAATACATATGCAGTAACATTATTAAGACAAACAAGGGGATGATAAATGAAATTTGGAATAGTGGTTTTCTTTTGGAGGGAGGGAGAAAAATGTGATGAACTGGACATATAGATTATTCTGTGTCTTAATCAGGGTGGTGGATAAAGACATGTTGCTTATTATTATTGTATAGAGATAAATTTTACTTATATACATATCCTTATATATTTACATGTTTTACCTATTGCATGATTTTAACAGAAAAGCAAACAAAAAATAAAGTAATTTTACAACAAAATTATTGACAAGAAAGGAAAAACGTTATTAAAGTTGTGAAAGGCAAGATTAAAGAAGGATTTTCATTATACACATGAATTACCACATATTTTCCATGTTTCATATCTCCCCCATGAATCAGCTGCCAAGAAAGCCTCCTATTTTTTTCCCCCATATATGCTCCCTTGTATTAGTCAAAGTCTAGTCAGGAAAAAAGAAATCTGAATATTTCAATTAGAAATGGTATAATAAAAAAAAAGAAAGGAAATGGTATAATACAAAATTGATTGGTTACTAGATATTCCAAATATAAGTGCTGTAGTAGAAAGCCTGGTCACATGGGTTGGACAACACAAGGCAAATAGGGGAATGAATGGGAGGTAAACTAAAGGTTATTAACTCCAGGAAGTTCGAGGAACTAAAGAAACGAATTGTTGGAACCAGGTCCTGGGAGCAGAAAAAAGTTCCCACTTTAAGGGTTGCCACCACTTTCTGCACTGAGGTCTGAGAGGAAGGACCACTCTGTGAATGCTGGCATGGGAGAAGCCGAGCAATTCCTCCCAGAGACACTGTCAATGAAGGAAAAGACAAAGTGTAAGTGGAAAGGTATCTCCCTCCTCCTGCCTTCTAATCTGCCCCCACACCTCTTGCTGACAAAACCTAACAAGAGGCTGACTGGAAAAGAAAAAAAATGGGAAATGTAGTTTGCAGACTCCCAATTCTCCATCTTAGTTTCTCAGAATTTGCACAGTCATATTAAAGGTTTTGTTTGTTTGTTTGTTTTTGTTTTGTGTTCTATAGTGCTTACTCCCTATAAAACTCAGAGTGAAATTAAACATAAATAACTCAAAAATATTTTTCACTGGTGTTGCTAAATCTTGTCTTCCAAAGTAAGGTTATGTATCCAGACAAAATTCTCGTTTGTTATGACAGACTCTTAAGATAAATAAAAGATGATGTTGCTGAGAGTGGAAGAGTGTGACAGGCTGAATGCTAAGGTGGCTAGCCCACCTGCAGACAGGAGATGGATAAGGCTGCTGTGATTATTCACAGTCAACTCATAGCTGACATTTCTCTTATAACACAAACACCAACAACAAAACAGGGACCCAAGAGGAGCCAGTTTATGCTGCCAGATAGGTGATGAAGGCCAGCAGTCTCTATCCTATCTCATCCGCAGACATGGAGGATCATGCAGTTTGGGGTGAGGGTGAGGGAGCAGCGCCATTTGCTTTTCTACCAGTTTATTTTGTCCTTTATTTAATAATTGTTTTAAAAATAAATATTTTCCTTAACTTAGTAACTGATATCCTTGAATGACAAAGTCATTGGTGTCTTTGTCTTAAAAATGTACCTGGGATTTTGGTTTTATTCAAGTATTCGCCATGCAACAGAAGTGAAGACAATTTCCATTGAAGAGATGGTTTATTCCTGACAGTTTCCAAGAGGAGAGGGACACATCTCTCTGAGCAAAGTCACAGAAGAGAGTCCGGAGATTGGTCACGGGCAGAGGGCGAGTGAGCAGGAGCAAACGGAAAGCCTTCGTGGTGTTTTCCAGGGAAGGTATGGGCAAGGCAGAGCAAGGGGATTGACCAGGAGAGTATTGACTATGTTAAATAATTTCATAGGACTCTAGCATGTAAGGGCTGGGCCTGGTTGTCTGAGACTTAGGCCTGGAGAGATTAGGGCAAAGGGATTAGTATCCCACAAGTTTAAGAGCCCAGAGAAAGCAGATAAACCAAGTGGTGGAGAAGGGGGAGAACTCCAGATTGTTTGCTTTGCATATCAAGGACATGCTCACAGGGGTTGTTTGCTGTTGCTAGTATTTAGCTATCCCTGGGAGGAGCATTGATTCCGGAGTCAGCAAGGCCTTGGATGTGAAAACGTGAGATATGGAAAGTAGCAAACATGATTAATGCATTGATATATTAGGGAGAATTGATATCAACAGTAAATTAATCAAGGTGGCCAGTTCCTAATAACCCATGGGTAATCAGAATTTATTTTTATGCTGATGCGTGTTCACACCCACTCCCTTGTCATTTAAAGCCCCTACACTATTGATGTCAATCCTTCATGTTGCTGTAGCCAACGTTACAGTATTAACCATTCTCTTTATGATGCTTCCTCCTCAACAGGCACTGCTCTCATTTATCGTTCATCCCTCAAATGAGCAGGTGCAGGCGAAATACTGCTCCTAGCACACCATCACTAAGAGCAAAAGTTAGAATGCTTCCCCTGTATGCTTTAGCAAGTAGATGTGCTTAGATTTGACTCTAATTTGTTGGAAATGATTTACTTTTCTGGTATCTCATAACTGCTGCCACTCTTTTATTTCTCTGATACAACTTTGAGAATTCCCTAGACCACGATGCTAAATCTGCAATGCTAGCCCAAGAATAAGGAGATAGGGTGGAGATGGCTGAAGGGGTTTGAGAAATCAGCCCAGGGCTCTATTCAAATGACCTGCCAAGGAGCTGTTGGATAATTGCACATTTTTATTTTCTGGAGACAAGATTGGAACATTGGGAATATGAGAAAAGAGTGCCTGATGCTTTATTTCTTTAAACTATTTGGTTGGGATGTAAGAATAACAGACAAAAGCCTCTGGGTTTAGCAGAATCATTAGCGTGAAATAATGTACCTGACTCCAAAAATACGTCAAAAAGCAATACAGAATATAAGCCAATTCCCAGCAGTTTGAATTTATTATTTATGATGCCAGTTAAACAAGGCTAATGTGCTCTGCAAAAGTGGTTATAGCTGCTATGCAGTATTAGTAGAAATTAGTCAGATGTTACCAGCTCAATACAAAGTAAATTTGCAAAGGTTTCTGCAAATGACAGTTCGGCTGAGTTAACATGACAGTTGAGAGCATCCAAGCTGTTTCAGTATTGGCAAGTAGGTTTAGAACCAAAGTCAGCATTTATCACTGTAGGAAACAAATTAAAATAAAGTAGGTGGAGGGCCGGTAATGAGCTTCAGTACTTTACCCATCATGCAGGAACAGTCCCCTCCTCCTCTCTAATCCTGGTCTTATCAGTTTCCATGAAAAGCTATGTGGGTCACCTTTATTTTACATTGTTTGGCTTCTTCTCTACCTAGCTTCCTCTCTTCAAATGGTGTGCCCTAGAAATACCCTCTAGCATGTGTTCTGCCCTACAGGCCTGCAATTATGTCAGCTTAATGTTGCCCAAGGAAATGGTGCAAGAGGATCTTGTACTGGGCTGATTAGTAAAATTATTGTGCTAATGAAAATACATATAATCATAATTCTAATTTTTAATTCATAAACACTATCTCATAAATATATTAAGGATATATTTTATAAAAAAGCTTAAGGGAATAAAATACTGGCTTATTTAGAAAACTTATACCGCATTTCAAGTACCAAAGAATAAACGTATATTCAGAAGTTCCACTTACATTTCTCAATCTGGGCAAGAAAATATTAGTCTGCCTGTTCAAAACTTTCTGTTAAGAAGAAGTTATAATTGATTTAGAGGGGGCTTTGAATAATTCTTGAACATTGAGGAAGAAATCAGTATCCTTCCAGTGGAAGGATGAGCTTCAGGAAATTCATTTTCAGATTAGATTTGAGTAATTCCTGCCCCTCCTCTCCCCTCTCCATCCCTTTTTTTCCCTTTAATGGGCATGTACAGTGCACTTACTAAACATAAATTCTCCTCCTCTGGGTAAAAACCAAGCAATGGTCCATTCCCCATTGATCTTACCCAAATTATTGGACGGGGAAACCATAAGAGCTTTAAAATGCTTTATAAGATTTCTCAATAAGTCAATATTGTATTACCTTAAGCTCAAATTACTGATTTAATTCTCATTATTAATTTTACATTTGGCATATAGGACTCTGGAATCTGTATGCAACTGCATGTGAATTAGATGCATGTACAAATTAGAATCAAGAGTCCAGGCTCTTAAAACAAACTATTCAAGTGACAGTTCGTTTGGCTCTTCAAGTGACATTCATGACAATTAGCTTTCTTTTCCTTTAACTGTTCAATGTCTGTCACTACTATTCTGAAATAACTAGATTCATTATTCTATTTCAGTTCCTATTTCTCTATGAAGACTATTGCCCTGGTCTCTGAACTATTAGAGCCATTCTGAAAACTTCATAATTTGAAAAGATCTCTTGATCATAGAAACAAATAATACGAAATTTCAGATACTTTGATAGTAAAATAATTTTGAACACCACCCAATTTTATTTTTAAAACATCTACTGCCAGCAAATGGCATAAACCTGGGAGGCAGAGCTTGCAGTGAGCT
>NW_012116265.1:9630462-9799530 GCF_000951035.1 Colobus angolensis palliatus | reverse complement strand
ATATGCCAAAGTTTAGATTTTCTCAATTTGAAAGAGACTCAATGTTGAATGAAGGGGAGGCATTTTAAAATCGACATCAAAAAACTGTTATTCTAAAAAAAAAAAAAAAAAAAAAATCTACTATGACACTTGCTTCAAATAATATACACAGTAGCATACACTTTTAATTATTTCTACAGCCATCATCTTACCTGAGTTTTGTCACTATCTTTAAAATAGTTGAAGCAGGAATAATTATCACTGTATTATATTTAAATAAACAAAGACACAGAGGCAAGAAGTGACATGCCCCCGGTTACCTAGGAAATAACTAATAGTTATATACATTCATTTTCTGGGCCTGTTGTAATAAACAACCACAAACTGGGTAGTTTAGACAACAGAGATTTGTTGTCTCTCAGTGTGGAGTCCAGAAATTTGCAATCAAATATTTGGCAGGGTCATATGGAGGGGTGAGGCCAGCTAGACTTCCTCGGTCTTGTAGGGACATGGGGAAATTTTCTGTCTTACAAGAGGATTGTAAAACGCACCAATTAGGAACTTTCCTGTCTTACAAGAGGATTGTAAAACACACCAATCAGCGCTCTGTAAAACGCACCAATCAGTAGGCTTCTAAAAGTAGCCAATTGGGGGGAGGATTGAAGAAAAGGGCAGGCTGATAGGACAGAAATGGAACATGGGAGGGGACAATAAGGGAAAGAAAACTGGCCACCCGAGTCAGCAGTGGCAGCCCGCTTGGGTCCCCTTGCAGGCTGTGGAAACTTTGTCCTTTTGCTCTTCACAATAAACTTTGTTACCGCTCACTCTTCGGGTCCATGCCATCTTTAAGAGCTGTAACACTCGCTGCAAAGGTCTGCGGCTCCATTCTTGAAGTCAGCGAGACCACGAACCCACTGTCAGGAACCAACTGCGGACACAATATCCTTCTGTGGGATGTGAGGGAAGGATCCGTTCCGTGGCTCTCTCCTTGGCTGACAAGCTGGCTCTCTCCTTGGTTCTCTTCATGTTCAAATGGCATGCTTCCTGCAGGGATGCCTGTGTCCAAATTTTTACTTCATATGAGTACACCATCGTATTGGATTTGGATCTGTCCTAATGACCTCACTTTAATTTTATTACCTCCAAATATATCTTATCCCTAAATAAGGTCTCATTCTGAGGTGGGAGGGATTAGGACCCCCAAATACGAATTTTGGGGAAATACAATTCAATCCGTAACAGTGCAAAAACCCACATCCTTTGATATGCTACTCAATACCTTGAATACCAAGCCAGGCTGCCAAGGAAAGATGGGTAAAGATGAAAAACTGTTAGCAGGGTGAATCAAAAGAGACCTTAATGATGTGAAAATGGGGCAGAATGGGCAATCATGGGAAACATAAGAAAAAAACAATCACGTACCTACCATAGATTGCATCCAATTGGCAAAACTACCCCAAGATGGATCTAAATGTATTAATCTACAACTTGTCTTTTATACTTTGATGAGATTAACTACAACCAAAGTGAAGTTTAGGACAGAGTAAGAAAGCACTTGCCTACTCTGTTTAGCTTATGGTAATAAATTCCAATTATTTTGAATTGACATTGTTCTGTGCAGCCTAAGGTTGACTCCAAGAACTTCTTTCTCTGTTCTGTTTAAGTACCAAAGACAAATGACTCTGCTGAATTCTTTGGCATAACTCCATTTATTTAAGCTTCCTCTGTGCTTTGCTTTTTCTCTTTGGGGGCCCTGTGGGAAAAGAAAATACACACTGACCAAATGCTGAGCCTGTTGTAAATGCTGTGATTTCAGAAGTCAGCTAAGCCTGAGATTCAGCTTCTCTGTTTTAGGGGACTCTGTTGATAAATTATCCTAATAGGAATGGATAGGAATTTTTTTGTGTGTAAACTTCTGAGAGGTCATGGACCCTCCACCCCAGGTTTTTTCCCACCTATCTCCTTGGAAGTTCAACCCCATAAAATACTGAAGCTATTAATTCACAAGGCATGTGCACAGATCTCATTTAGTTCTACCCCTAATCTTGCTTTCATAAATATTTGAAAATTACAGCTAAAGCCAAATTGTGCTTCTCACATAATGGAACTCCAGGCTAGTATAGCAGCGCAATCCTTTCAAGTTCTTGGAGGAGGGAAGTGAGAGATGATGAGATTTGGGGACAGTTTATGTGAACAATTTGTTATGCATGCAGGAGGAATGGCGACTTGATGACAGATTCACTTCTTGGTCCTGAACCTTAATTAGCAAGGCCCTCTGAGTAACATGCTGAGAAACAATAGGAAAGTTCTTCTGAGCATTTCACAGATTATTCACTTATAATCTTTGGGGATTTATTTTATTATTATTTTTCTTTCTTTGTGAGCTGCAGCTTTGTTGCCTTGACATCCACACTCAAGAGTTATTGGTATCAAACCAAGCTATATAAAAAGCTATCAAGCACTTCTCAGATTTTCCACAGTTCAAAGCAGTGTTGGCAGCCTGCCAGCCATGAAAGATGAGCTGCACCCCAATGTGATGAGTGTGGTTGCACGTGCAAAAGGGAGCTTGGGGGTGAGGTAGGAAACGTTGCCAACTTAGAGAGCCCCGCAGGGGAGAAAGCTGGATTCATCCCCATAGACCTGAGGGTCAATCCTGCCACTGCAGGGAGCAAACGAAACTAATAATGTTGACTAGGTACAACCATCGTAGAAATATTACATTCTTGGAAAATAATGTTTTAAAGGAGGAGAATCCAGCTATATTACCCAGAAAAAAATATCAGTGAGGATTTTATTTATTTTGGTCCCAGAAACCCCAGAGACCTTAGGTCTGGGAATCTGCTGAGACCAAAACACCAATGTGTAGGACTTGAAGTGATAATATTCTTCTTACAGACAAACAATATAAAATTAGGAATTTCTAAGAAATCTTGGAACATTCTATTATCCCTAATTTTGCCTGTGTACAAGTTTCAACTTTACTTTTTAATTTGTGTTCAGTATTTTCCAATCCCTGTTGGTAAATGGAGGTGAAACCATGAGGCACATTTTAGTTTGTTTTAATCTTTCCAAAACACAATGATGCTTGGGGTCATTTTCAGATAGCACGGTTGGCCACGTTGTTGCAAATTAGGACATTAAGACCCAGAGATGTTCTGTTCTTATCAAAGCCCATGTAGCTAGCAAACACCAGAACCGAAACCCAAATTTCCAGACAATCACCGGTCACCCTCTGATGCAGGAATCCATCGTCCACTGACTAACAGCATATTCAGTTGCAAATGCAAACATCATATAAAGCTAAGTAGAGCAGCAGTCCCAAACATTTTTGGCACCAAAGAGCAGTTTCATGGAAAACAATTTTTCTAAGGACTGCAGGGTGTCGGGGGATGGTTTTGGGATGAAACCGTTCCAGCTCAGATCAACAGGCATTAGATTCTCATAAGGAGCACACAACCTAGATCCCTCACATGCGCAGTTCACAATAGGGTTCATACTCCTGTGAGAATCAAATGCTGCCACTGATCTGACAGGAGGTTGAGCTAAGGTAGTAATGCTTGGTCGCCTGCCACTCACCTCCTGCTATGTGACCTAGTTCCTAACAGGCCCCAGACCGGTAGCTGTTGGGGACCCCTGCTGTAGAAGACTCTGTTGGTGCCCCAAGTATTTTCTCTGCCATTCATTTGTGGGTATTCTATGTTACACAAATTGAAAATGCAAGTTAACCCACTGGAGTGACCTTCAACCAATGAGAGAGAGAAATTGGTGGATAAGGCTGGGCACGGTGGCTCACACCTGTAATCCCAGCACTTTGGGAGGCTGAGGCGGGTGGATCACCTGAGGTCGGGAGTTCGAGAACAGCCAGACCAACATGAAGAAACCCCATCTCTACTAAAAATACAAAATTAGCCGGGTGTGGTGGCGCATGTCTGTAAATCCAGCTACTCCGGCAGCTGAGGCAAGCGAATCGCTTGAACCCGGGAGGCAGAGGTTGCAGTGAGCTGAGATTGTGCCAGTGTACTCCAGCCTGGGCAATAAGAGTGAAACTCCATCTAAAAAAAACAAAACAAAAACAAAACAAAGCGAAACAAAATAAAAAAAAAACAGAAAAAAAGAAAAGGAAAAAGAAATTAGTGGATGCTATCACAGCATCTTCACTTCTTAGTGGCATAATTTCAATGCACATTCAACACAGGTTCTCAAAGTGTCCATGTTGGACTGAGAATTAGTTGTCTACAGCAGTGACCTATTCATTAATGTACCTTTTTGTGGACTCTCTTTCCCTGTCTCAATCCCTCCTTCTCACTTTCAAATATATTACTTGCATTCAAATCCACCCAAACTAACACCATTAACTTGCATACTTCTCACTTACTACTTACTACATCTATCAATGAGCCTGGAATTCAAAGATCTCGCAACAGAAAGTAAAACATAATTGGATCTTTGTTTCCTGTTCCAGATATAGCTTTACCTATGACAAGAGAATTGCTACTTTCCTTTCAAAGTACTTTATGCTACCATGATATTTTAAGAATAATACAATTTGACTGGAGGATAGACTTGTATAAAAGCAACTGAGAATAAAATGAATATCTACTTCTAAATTCTACCAACAAGAAATAACTAGTGTTTATATTTCGGTAAATATAATTATATACACACATATACGTTTATAAAATAAAACAATTTCATATATTGTTTTATAACCTTTTTTACTTAATATATTATGAAGATTCTCAAGAGTCTTCAGATATTATTTTGTGATATTATATTTGAAATGGCAGACAGTTTCACCTGATCTATATACAGAATTATAGTTAGTATTGTAGGACATTATTTTTTCTATTTTCTGCTAACATCAACATCCTTAAGCTTACAAAATGTTCTTATTTATATTCCTAATAGCAGTAAATAAAAGTGCCAGCAGCTTCACTGCAACCAGTATTACATCTTAATAAATCTGTTAATTTACTAGTAGAAAATTGTATTTTAACACTTTCAAACATAATTTTTCCTTACTCAGTGATCTCCATTTTGTATGACTATCATAAGTGTTGCAGCCTCCTTGTTTGAGAATGGGTAAAACTTTGTTGTGAACTTTTCAACTTACATTTCTTCGTGGTTGAAAAAGATCCCCAACAGCTGTCTGTGAATTCCATCGTAAGCAGCTGCTGGTTTGGGGTGGGTAATGGGGCAGTAAGAATGTGCCAAATAATTGAAGAAGTAAGAAGACAGGACATTCTGAAGCATTGGGAATTGAACTACAACAAGATATTTCTTGTGGGTTTTTTAATGTGTGGGAGAAAGACTTTTAACATGTGACCTTCCCATAATATCTAAATCAACAATATCCTGTCTGTCTCTAGGTTTGAAAGCAAAGCTGCTTTAAAAATGCAATAGAGCTGTATATGAATCTGTCTTTATTTAATCTCTGATTTCCCCTATTAGGAACACTGCACTATGACTTTCATAGTTCTTAGAGGGTTATAAGCTTAGTATTTGCCAGGAAAGCTTGAGTGGTTTCAGAAACTTAAGAGAGAGAGGAAAAAAAATCTCTTTTGAGCATATGGACAGTCTAGCATCTCATTTCCAACATGTAAGCCAACTAACCAAAATGTCAGAAGAAAATTGCTTTAGTGAAAAAGGAGAAGAGAAAAAATATAAAGAAAGAGAGAGAAAGAGAAGGAACGGGGAGAAGAAGGAGGAAGAGTTTAAGAAATAAAGAAAGGAAAAGAAAAAAGGAAGAAAGGAAAGAGGAAGGAAGGAGCTAAATTTAGTGGCAGACTACATGCACTACAGCATAATATGGAATTCCACTAGAAGCAATTTCTATCATCACTTACATCCCGGATAATAAATATTTTAAATGGGAAGGAAGAAGGCTTACACGAGTTATGCCTATTTCCATGAATGTTGCTATTATTTTATTACTGACGTTGTTTCTCTGTGTGCTTGGTGTACATGATATATTCCATGATTTAGGCTAATGAGTTTGCTCTCCAGACAGATTCAGCTACGCAAGTCTCTGCTAATGCAGTCCAGTGTCTTCTACTTGCTTTCTTGTTAAGATGTAGACATCTCTTCAACTCCATTCTGTACAAACAAAGACTAAACAATATGCTTTCTGACAGACCACTGCTACACTTCTTCCCACTGAATCCACAGTTCTGGATACATAGAACAAATGAATCTAACTCTCATTCCATACGCTGGCTGTCACCTTCAGAATATGTCTCTTCACATATAGTTTCCTCATTCTTTTCCATCTCGTTTCCCCAATCACACAAACCAGCACTGATTTCAGCTCTTCTGCTGTCTGGATCAAAGGAAAACCAATAGCACTGTTTCAGTCCTCATAGTCCTCATAGACATTTATTTTTTTTTTTTTTTGGCCTGGAGAAAGTTTTTCCATCCGACACACTTACTCAGGGTTTGTCAATGAGCACTTGCATGATACTGAGACTTAAGTAGATGAATCGTGTATCCTTTCAGAAGTCAGTTTTGATCACTTCCTTTCTATAGCCCAAGTGAAGTTAAATTATTAGCAAATTGAAGAATATGAGATGAGGAGTAAGGAGATATGGATCTTTACCCTTAATATATTCAATAAGCCAATCACTATTATACCAAGAAGCATAGTAAAACCCACAATGAAGTATGAGTAACTCCAGGACACATCAACCAACAGAAACACAGAATTAAAATAATGTTAAAATGTTTATCATTTAGTGACTGTTGGCTATGTTCTAGTACTTTAGATATGATGCATTATTTTGTTAATTTCACAGACAGTTATTGCAAGGCTAATGTATCATATACTTTAAACATGCTAGAAATGTAGCCGTAAATAACACCCAAATCAGAAAAACATTACTATTACACTCATATTACAGATTGATAAATAGCGGTTTATAAATTTGGATTGTTTGCCCCATGTCTATCATAAGTATCAGTCAGCAGAAGAACTGAAGTAAGCTGACTGATTCTTCAGTATGGCATGTATCATGTGTACCAACACTCGGAACTGAAAAACAGGTTTCTACATTTAGATGTTTTTTTTTTTTTCAAGCAATTCTCCTGTCTCAGCCTCCCGAGTAGCTGTAATGACAGGCCCCTGCCACTACTCTTGGCTAATTTTTGGTATTTTTAGTAGAGATGGGGTTTCACCTTGTTGGTCAGGCTGGTTGCAAATGCCTGACCTCAGGTGATCTGCCTGCCTTGGCCTCCCAAAGTGCTGGGATTACAGGTGTGAGCCATCACCCCTGACCTACACTTAACTTATTTTATAGTCTACTTCTACATTAAATGAGAGATGGGGAAGGAATTTATTGTACATTTCTTCTTTTTTTTTTTTTTCTGTGAGACGGAGTCTCGTTCTTTCCCCCAGGCTGGAGTGCAGTGGCGAGATCTCGGCTCACTGCAAACCCCACCTCCTGGGTTCATGCCAATCTCCTGCCTCAGCCTCCTGAGTAGCTGGGACTACAGGTGCCCTCCACCATGGCTGGCTTATTTTTTGTATTTTTAGTAGAGGGGGTTTCACTGTGTTAGCCAGGATGGTCTCAATCTCCTTACCTCGTCATCTGCTCACCTGGGCCTCGCAAAGGGCTGGGATTATAGGCATGAGCCACCACACCCAGCCTATTCTACACTTCTTTTCCTTTACCTTTTTTTCCTCTTCCATTTTCTTCCTTTTTTTTTTTTTTTTTAACTACTGCATTCTTTTTATATCCTGGTATTTTCTTTGCAGTAAGAAAAGCACTATTACTTATTTTCTTTAAGGAACATGAACAAATGAGAATTAGACTGCAGATTATTCCTATTTTCTTTTGGCCTCTATGTTAAAATGCTCACTATTAAACTGTGTCTATTTGCAGTAAAATGTAAATAGTTGAGTTTGGTCTGGAAGAGCATCATGTTAGCGTGTGGAGTTGCAAAGCATTACAAATCAAGTAGGCAGGAATGCATGGGGTAAAACCAGGGGTCCTCAGGCAGGGGAGTAAGGTAATTCCCTAATTGTACAGAGAAACAGAGATATTTTGACTTTGCTGAAGTGTTAATATTTTAAGCACAGTAGAGATTTGTTTCTGCAAGTAGACACAACAAAACACTCCAGTATTCCAAAGGATCGAGACAAATATCTTATACAACCCATAAATCAAGAACAATGTTTATGTTCTCTGAAACATTCTGCTACAGTTTCCTTCTTGAATGATAAGCTTCTACAAGAGTGTTAGATTTGAACTACAAAAACAAGAATGCTCTTTGTTTTGGTTAGACAGTCACCATTTTTGAAATAGAATGTGCCTTGCTGTTCTAGGAACTGTTTTTTTAAATGATTTCTTAGAAAACGTGATAAATGGTTTTTCTCAATATGTGGAAATGTGCTGCAGAAGGAGCAGACGGGAGAAGGAGTTATGAAGGAAGTAAAAAGCAGAATTTCAGTTTCATGACTTTAAAAAGTGGAAATCAGAATGTCACTGTTACGGGGGCATAACTTTTTTTTTTTTTTTTTTCAGATGCTACTTGGATTCTGTAAACTTGGTTTGCTGATAGATCCTGTTGGTGTCCTTTCTTTGTAGTTGTTTACGAGATCAATGAATAAAAGTAATTTTACATACTTATATTTTACATAAGTATCTAATAAAAGTAAAATTGAAATAAAGACACACACAATTCCATCATCTGGATTAGTAAAGAAACTATGCTGTAAGCCCTCATTATATCAATGTTGGTTCAACTGTACATGTAATATAATAGCATAATGTACTCAGGGTGTCAGATCACTACTTAGATATGTGTAAAGCATATAATGGACGATGTGCTACATCTCACTTGGATTTACAGGAAGATAGCATGAATATGAAGGATTTATTTTTACCTTCATGTAGTTAGCACTTGATCATACCCTGAAGTGTTGTTCTTGAGTTATGTGTTTGATTTCAACTTCTTTTTCAAAAAAATTCATTTAGTTATTTGAAGCTACAAAGTATAGCAGTTAAGAGGACAAGCTTTAAAATCAGTTACATGTGTTTAAAAATTTTGAAATTTTCTCTCAGAACTGGCATCTTTATGTTCTTGTCAGTTTCTCTATCACTGATTTAACCCTTCTCATTTCTAAAATGAAATACTACTTAAATTACAGGGCTACTAACAGAGTTGAATGAGTTAGCAAATATCAGCATCAATCACAGGTGTCGTCTGGAAACTCCCTTCTCTTCTGAGGTTTAAGTATATTTGGTTCAAGCTCATAACTACTTTAACTGTGAGAATGGGAAAATCCTTGGGTACTTCCAGACCATTCCTGGTCACTTAGTCCTTCACGGCCCTCACTTTTCAGTTGCTTCATTCTTAAGAGCTTTCTCAGATTTGTTCTTGGTCAGATAGGTCCCAAGCTCATTTTCTTCCTCACATGTAATTCTACTCAAAATAAATTTTTTTAACAAATTTAATAACGGATTATGTTTCTTAGACCATTTTGCCAATTTCTGTGAACATGGCTATAGTCTCTTTTACACCTTGGAAATAGCAGACTAAAAATTCTTTCTTACCTTAGGCAATACAATTTTACTCGTGGGCAGGCTCCTCAGATTCTGCCCCGAATTCTTAATCAGGAATGTTTTTGGTGATTTATATAGAAAGCTATCTAAGAAGAGTTCATTTTACCAAACAAATAAAATATGCTGTACATTTTGTACTATAAATATTTTAATATTTGTTGAGTTGGTAGAAATGATTCCTGTCTATTACTGATAGCATGCAAATATGGAAATAATACACTCAACACACTTGTCCTCATGGCCCACAGAAAGTTTGTGCTCTATTCTGTTTAAATCCATTCACTCACTGTTTCTGGAACACTCCTGGCATATCTAGCACTGTTCAAGATATTGTAGAGACAGTTTACGCCTCTCAAGGTGTATCTTTTATTGGTTGTCTAGGATGACTACTTCCAGGGTTTATGCTTAGGAATTTAATATTTTCATAAGCCATAAAGCTGCTATTTTGATATCCATCTGTCCTGTTCATTTTGTATTTCTATTTAGTTCAGTAATTGGGTGGGTTATAATAGCCTAATTTAGATGATACTCTAAACCCCATATTGGTAATATCTGACAACATGTATGTTTCATTTCTCAGAACTCAGTGTCTTTTGACCTCAAATTACTTTTTTTTTTCAACTTAAGACATGTTTTAAAGCATCATTATTAGCTGAGAAGCAGCCAGTAGGCTTTTCCAGCTCCCATCACTGAGCTTTTGCACAAATTGGGACAGAGATGCTGCTGTTCTTAAGGTAAGAAACTGCTACCTATCACCTTCAGCTGGCCTCAGCTGCAATATTTTTTTGTCTACCCACATCAAACTTTTATATGTGGTTATTTTAAATAGATTTGTTTGAAGTGGGAATGTATGCTGTTAGAGAACACTTTTTATTACAGGCTGATATAGTTTGAATATCTGTCCCAACTCAAATCTCATATTGAATTGTAATCCCCAATATTGGAGGTCGGACCTCATGGGAGGTGGATTCCTCAAGAATGGTTTAGTGCCAGCACAAAAGGAATTAATTTTCATGAGATCTAGTCATTTAAAAGTGTGTAGAGCCCCCTCCCCCCACCTCACTTTTGCTTCTGCCATGTGAGATGCCTGATCCCTCTTTGCCTTCCACCATGATTCTAAATTTCCTGAGGTTCCCCCAAGAAACCAAGCAGATGCCAGCATTATGCTCCCTGTGTAGCCTGTGGAACCGTGAGTCAATTAAAGCTCTTTTCTTTATAAATTACTCAGCCTCAGGTATTTCTTTATAGCAATGTAAGAACAGACTAATACCCAGATACACATCTTCACATGTACACACATGCACATGTATACCAGCACTCTGCCAAACATTGTTAACACTTGAATTGTGTGTTTTTGGGGATTACCACTGCGACATTCTTTGTCAACTGGTACAATCAGCAGTTTAGCATATTTTGGAGAATCTATTGATGCATATTTATTAATGAGGGAAACAAGGACGTGACAATACAGGATAAAATAGAGAAAATAACTTTTTATGGAATGGGAATTATGGCAATGCAAAGAGAAGAATCTGAATGCAAAAGGCATATGTTAGCGGCTTGCAATCTGGGTTTTACTCAGTGTCCAGAGACATAAGAAAATGTGGCAGCCTCTCAACACAAGAAGAAGATGCTAAGTAGAGCCAGGTAGCATATCGGAGTCTCACTCAGCCAAATAAGCTGAGTAGCAAAACATTGCACCTGTCCTTGCAGAGCAATGTGGTGCTGAGCACAAAACAGAATCAGAAGGCAAGTCACGCAACAGGCTAACTTGGTCCACAAGTGCCCAAAGATGAATGTAGGCACACACAATATAGGACTGATAGCCATGTTTTAGGCACAAATACTATGGCATTCAGAGCTGTCATTTCCAATTACTGACTGGTGGCCATAAGCCTGTTGGTTTATTTGCTTGCCTGGCCGTATTTTTCCTCAGAATTCTCAAGCTGAAAATTTACATTAGTGTTTATACTTAAGAAGGGAAATTGACTTGATATGTGATAGCAGTGGCATCAAAAATCACTGAGAAAGTATTTGTAAATAAATAATGAATATTTTATACTGTTCACTACATTTAATTCAATAGGCAAAATGAGTGTAATAAACAAAACTGCAAAAATATAGAAAAGAGTGGAAGTGAAACTACTTTCTGTATTTACAAACAATGGAAGCAAATTACAATTATACAATTAATGTATACAGATGTAAAGGTAACCGTTCCTCAAACTGTCATTAAAGATAAATAATAAACACATAAACAGCATTATTACAAATGAAACACACAGTTTCAGTATGAATAAGCTGTGCTAAATTCCTAGTAGCTAACAGGTAAGAGGAATTGTCATACAATTCAAAGAACAATAAATACGGCTCAGCAAAAGGAAAGTTTCAAGCTCATCAGTACTCAAAGACAAGAGCATTAAATGACAAAATGCAAGCATTTTCATACTAAAATGCCAAATTCTTATGAACTTTACATGTATCTGTGGATGGATAATAAAATTGTTTCAATTGCTGGAACTGCAAGTCATCAGTCCACATCAAGAGTGTTAATTTATTAACCTGTTCTCACTCTTTCTTGGATGTCTTTTAGGAATTATAAAATATCAAAAATAGACCTTCTATTTCCATTCTATGCTTGCAACTTTTAAAATTATTTCTTGTATTGATAAATGTCAACATAGATCTTCCAATTATCCATGTCATCTAATCTAGACATGATGCTAGTCCAAGACACCATCTGGCACCCTCACCCGGGCATCTGTGATAACCATTTTACTGGCGCCCTGTTTCTCTCAGGCTCCTCTACTATTTTCGATCAGCAACCGAACAATCTTTCAAAAATTCAAACCAGATCATATGATTCCTGTATTGAAAATCTATTGGAGCCTTTACATCATGGTTAACAGGAAATCTCATCTTAACACTTACCCATAAAGCAGTCATAATCCAGTCCTGATTTTGTTGTGGACCCCACCTATTTCTTTCTTCTTTTCTCATAATACTGTGGCCCTCAGGGTCTTCTTACAGAAATTTAAGCATGACTTCAGGGTAATTATTATTGCCCATCCCTCAGTACACAGCACTGATGTCTTATATATACTTGTATCTCACTCAATACGTTTATGTCTCAGATCAGGAATACTCCTCTCAGAAGAGCATGTCTACCCTCCTCTATCCCCTTCCTCTGCTTTCATATTCCTTCTAGTGTTGTCCACAGTTTTACATTATATTATATGTTCTAGTCTATCTCTTTATTGTCTACTCTCTCACTAGAGTTTAAGATCAAGGAATGCAGGTATTTTTCTCTTTTCCTAGGTATTTAATAAATATTATCTAAATAACTGGATAAATTAATAGGGAAGTATCAGAATTAACTTAAATGAGCAACAATAAAAAATAGCTAAATTAAATGGAATATTGTAAATTCTATTTGCAAAAAAAATTTAGTAATGAGAAATAGTTAATATTAACTGAATTAACCTAAATGAGCACTTATTTAGGGTAGTTGATTCAATTTACCAAGCATTCTTTCTTTCTTTCTTTTTTTTTGAGACGAAGTCTTACTCTGTCACTCAGGCTGGAGTGCATGGCGCAATCTCGGCTCACTGCAAGCTCCGCCTCCCAGGTTCAAGTGATTCTCCTGCCTCAGCCTCCCAAGTAACTGGGATTTCAGGCACATGCCACCATGCCCAGCTAATGTTTTGTATTTTTAGCAGAGATGGGGTTTCGCTGTGTTAGTCAGGATGGTCTTGATCTCTTGACCTCGGTGATCCGCCCACCTCAGCCTCCAAAAGTGCTGGGATTACAGGCTTGAGCCACTCACTGCGCCTGGCCTTACCAAGCATTCTTATATGAAGAAACAGAATCTTAAATTACACTAATTATTTCTGAGCAATAATACTAAGGGTGCCTTTTTTGTTTGTTTTGTATAAACATCTTTATCTCACAAAATTTTTATTTTTCTTTAATGTTAAATTAAAAAAAAAATCTCAGTCAGAGGTCTGAAGCCAAGCTGAGGTCCAACCAGGCTTGCCATCTGTAACACTGATCAAGATTAGTCAAGATCAAAGCAAAAGTGGACATTCCATCAAAAACCTCCAGTCAATCATTATGCCAGGTACCTTTAGTTTCCTCTTCCAGGTCTACTTTCCACCTTTCCCCACTCTGCTCTCTGCTTCAGAAAGCTGATGTGTGAGACCACGTCAAGATAGCAGTCTTTGTGCAACCTTGGTTTTTAGTTTCAGTGAATCGAGAATCCCTGTAGGACACTGAGGGCCTCAGGAGAGTTTCTTAATCTCCAGCTCCCTCTCTGTCAAGCAGACTACTGCTGTCTCCTGTACTGGAAGGCCAGCACTCCTCTAGAGGAAGCTGAACCTACTCATCTCTTGCGGCCTGCGCTCACGCTTCTCGATATTTTCAGGTGGCAAGCACTCAGTTTACTAAGCTCTCATTACTGCTTCATCCCTGTGGTCTTCATATGCCCATTTTTGGTAAATGGAGCATCTTCAAATTATTATACCCGTGTTTGCTTTGTTTTTTATGGGGACTCTTAATGAGACTGCTCTGGTGCTCAGTTTTATATCTCATCTTACCCTTTTACACCAGGTGTCAGTGAGGCAAGGAAACAGAATATGCTAAGGGTATCCTTGCATCACCTCACATGAGTTGCACCATGAGTTTCCTTATTTTAGCTCCTGGGCTCTGGGCGTCTCCACATGGAATGTCTCCAGGAATCTACCCAACTACTCTGATGCATGAATGAACTTGGAAGTAAGAAAGTTAACAAACTATGAGGTGACCTCTTACCAATGAAGAACAGGAGTTGGTGAATACTCTCCTCTCCCTTATCTTACAACGACAATTCTGAGGTGTTTATTTTACTTAGATCTTGCAGTGTCTCAGAAGGATTTAACCATGGGTTTTCACGGCAGTGAACCAGCTCAATAATGTATCTTTGCATTGCCAAGATTGTATGCCTCCATCCTCGTCTTATTCTTCTAGGTTGCCATACTCTTCTAGCTGCCACACTCTTCTAGGTTGCCACATCTCTTGAGAGAATCCCCAGTAAACTATCTCTTGCAAACATCTGTCTCAGGTACTCTTTTCTGGAGAGATCCCAAACTTGGCAATACCATTTTGATACAGTCATTACACAGACACATACACACACAACACACAATTTTCATTTCATATCCAGAAAATCTGTTGTGCCAGTTCCAGCTACTCAGAAGGCTGAGGAGAGAGATTCTCTTGAGCCCAGAAATTCGAGGCTGCAGTGAGCTATGATCATGCCACTGCACTAAAGCCTGGGCAACAGAGTGAGAACCTGTCTCAAAAACAAAAGCTCATTGCATAGAATTATTAAATAAATTATAATTGAGAACTGTGCAGTGTTTGCCATCCCTCTTTCTAATGTGCTCCCATCCATGACTTCCACCCAACATTTCCTCCCTCCAATTCCCTCATTGTCACCACATTCACATGAATGGGAACAAATATACCTCAGTGCATAATGAGCAATCCATCAGTAAATTTTTCCAGTATGGTTTCTGACAGGTCTCAAAGAGGTTCATAAGAGCATTTTCCCTGAGGGCAACACCACCATTAGCCAGAAGTACTCAAACCTTTTAGTGAACGGGAAATTGGAAAAACATTCTCTACATTTTTAAAATTGAGTAAATTTAAACTTCAGTTTCCAGACTTAGAGAATAAACTTCTAGCCTAATTTCCATAGGGAAGCCATAGGCAAACAGGTGCTGGAAAGAATTCCAATTCCTCCCTTTCACAACCCGGCCTACAGGAGTCCTGACCAGTTTGTGAGTGTCTGCAGTAAGGGCTGTGCAGGCCAGGTTTGAAGGTGGTAGTGTCTCATGCAGAGCAGTTGGAGGTTTCCGTCGCCCTTCCTGATTTCAGAGGACAGGAGTTTGAAGTGTTTCTTGTGTAGAGAGAGGACTGAACAAACAAACCAGACTAACATCACAGCTAGGATTAGACACACACAGCTGCTGTGAACATACCCAAGTGTGAACTCTTAGAAAGATAAAAGAGTGGGTGAAATATCAGCATGATGGAAGATTTTGTATTAAATCATACAACTTTGATTTTTCTCTTTTCATAAATTAGTTTTCACTGATTCTGCTTACAGTTAGGAAGCAGGGAAACGAAGTACTGGAACAGCAAGAAGGATCTGTTCTTGGGCCATTTCCAAGCAAGATCTGAAATGGGAACTCCCAGGGAGGAGGCAAGAAAGCCTGATCTTGTGAGATTTCCAGAGTGGCTTTGCTTCTGAATGAGTTCCGAGTTTGCAAAAGATGCCATTTAATAGTGCTTCCTTGGTGCACTCACATAAACCTCAGATCATTTGACGGTTGCCCTTCTACCTTTCAAAATGCATCTTGTGTTACAAATTAGTATAAACAGTGAAGATTATATTCTCCCTCCTTTCTTAATTCTCATTTACATTTACAGGAAAGTCAAGCGGAAAACCATGAGCTGAGAAATACCACTCATCTGCAAAGAGGGATTACTGTTCCAGCCCTAGGGGCTGAATAACGCAGTTCAAAGTCCCATCTGCCAACCTCACCGATCCCCCACCTCTCTGCCCACAGCACACACACAGCTCTCATTCTAGTGCCATTTGACAGATCTACCTGACTTTCTAAAAGTAATTGGTTTAGTGTCACACTCATGTACCAAATACGGGGAACATCTATGAGGCCCTGAGCATCAGACAAAACAGGAGGTAACTCGAAGACTGTTTGTATTATGTGCTCCTTGGCTACCAGTTGGCTTGGGAAGTCTGCTTCTATTGGGAAAGCAGTTGATAAAACTAATTGTGACATTTGTTGTATTAAAAAAACAAACAAACAAAAACAAAAACAAAAACAAACTTCTCTGACCACAAAATTCCCAAGATAAAAAAATATAGCTTATATTTTGGGCTCCCTATCCTAGTCCATTATTTTCTTTCATTTTCTATTTTTTTTTTTTTTTAATGAGATAGAATCTCGCTCTGTCACTCAGGCTGGAGTGCAGTTATGCGATCTTGGCTCACTGCAACCTCTGCCTCCTAGGTTCAAACATTTCTCTTGTCTCAGGCTCCCGAACAGCTGGGATTTTTTGTAATTTTAGTAGAGAAGGGTTTTGCCATGTTGGCCAAGCTGGTCTTGAATTTCTGACCTCAGGTGATCCGCCTGCCTCGGCCTCATAAAATGCCGGGGTTACAGGCATGAGCCACCATGCCCGGCCCCATTTACGATTTTCAAACAATGAACACTGGCAATATTATCCTTCTGTCCCTGTATGGGACTGTTATGCACTATGCACCTAGGCATTAAAAATACATCAGAGGCATATTTACAGCTATATGTTCTCCTTTGGAATTCCTGTTACTTCTTGTTAAAATGTCACTGAAGATTTGAAATGTTGTTTTTGTTTTCCCTTTCTCAGTTGTCTCATAGTCAACAGTTTAGCATTTCCAGTTGTAAAATGTTACTGGAAATTGCAAAAGAATATTTATTAAGGTCCTCAGTTTTTTACATATTGTAACTTTATGAATAAAGTTTTTTTTTGTGACAAATATGTTGTTTTCTGACACCAAATCATTTGGAATGGTTAAATGGAAATGCATCAACAGAGATAAATGAATCTGTTTAAACTGTTTAGTCACAGAATTTAGAAAAATCTAAAAATTAGGGGAAAAATATTTTCTTTACTTTTTAAAGCACAAGCCTGATTTTCATTACATCTACAATGTTGAATAGAATTGTTTTCTTTAATTAGGAAAAGGTATAAAAGATACAGATTTGATGCCTCAATATTTTATGGAGAAAAGTTCATTATTTGGAAGTAGCATAAAATGGGGATTGTATTGGTTTTGTTTTATTGTTTTTGCCTTTTAAACCTATAGCTGCAATTTACTGGAGGAGACAGTTAGGTCATAGTTCCTTTCCATTATTAACATGCTTCATTACTTTGCAGCTCTGTTAGTCAGGCCTTAGTGACAATAAGATGAATATCACATGTTATACCATATGCCATAATCAAGTAACAAGCTGTATTGGACATTTGTTAGTTGCCTTTCCAACATGTATTTCCTATTTTTATTTGAGCAGTACATCAATGTCCATCTAGCCTCCACTCCCAACCCTCTGCCCCATTCTCAATCTGGTTCTATCTAGTAAGACTACTTCTATTTCCTTATGCAGGGCTGGCACTTGTGGTTTAAGTTATATGAGTGGTTCCTTCCCATGGACACAAGAACTAGTTCAAGGACAGATGTTTGACCTCAGTTTAGCAGACAGGGTCAACAGCACTGGATTATGAAACCTTTCTTTGAGTCACGTAATGACAATCAAGTTACTTTCACTACACTTGGTTTTGTAACAATATAAGCCTGAACGTGGCAGAGAAAATAATGTTGAATCTGGCAACGAAACCCACATTTTTAAAAGATCTAGGGAAGTAAAAATCTATAACTGTCCCTGGAAAAACTATTGAAAGCAAGGGTTAACAGTGTTACATTTACATTTTAACTTCAAATTATAAGTATACACTATATTTTATCAAAACATAGATGCAATTACATGGGATTAGAGCAAATTCTAACCTATCTACACAACTCAAGTGATTCTGAAGGAGTTCTGGAAAAATCCTGCAGATTTACTATTTAGAGGAAATTTTAGTTGAATAACTTTACCTAATTTTTCTATTTAAAAAGATACATATATGTATTTGTGTGCTTGCATGTGTATTTGTACATATATACACGTCTTCATGTGTATATATATTATATACATATACATGTATTTGCATGTATATATACACACACCCCCCAAACACATACACATATACACACATACCCCCACAAAACAAAGAACTCTCCTCTTTTTAGAATTCTATTAGTTGCATATATTTAATACTGTCATTGTCAGAAAATCCCTCCAATTCTCCAATTAAAACAAAAACTAAAATAAAACTAAATATTCTGGAAGAGGATTACAGCATGCACCAAAGTTTTCAAAGACCATAAAGATGACTTGAATTACCTAAACAATATTATAAAAAAAAATGTACTTTTTTCTGACATATATTTCAGTACCCACTCAAATGTCTCCTATTTCTTAAGAGTTGGCCAAGAAGAATAAGGAAACAGTACGAGTAGTCAGATCAGTAACTTCTTCATGGCTTAGTTTGCTGAGTGACAAATGATCACTCCATTTCAAACAAAATCTCCTTTACCCTTGATAGCATTGTACAATTTAAGGAGTGGCTGGCTACAGATTAAATGCAGCCACAAGTTGAGGAAGATAATATTTAGACTATGACAAAAGTACTAATTAACAACATGCATTTGGAATCATTTTGTTAGCTCATAATTTTGATATATCAGAGTAATTAAAACAGGCAAATATGTCGTGAAAATTAGGACAGTTATATTGTGATAAAGGGAGAAAAGTTCAAGGTTTAGAATCTGAAGAATTGTGAGACACTTCCCAATCTTACTTTCTTAGCTAATACCTTTCACAAAAAACACTGAACCTTCAGCGAACAGCATGAGAACTGGAGGCTGAAGAATACGTGAGATTATGAGAGATAATAAAAACACTTATAAAAAAAAAGAGTACGTTTATATTGAGACAGTCTCTTTTTGTCTTCAGGCTGGAGTGCAGTGGTGTTATTTCGGCTCACTGCTATCTCCACCTCCTGGGTTCAAGCTATTCTCCTGCCTCAGCCTCCCAAGTAACTGGGACTACAGGCGCCCATCACCATACTCGGCTAATTTTTTGTATTTTTAGTAGAGACGAGGTTTCACTGTGTTAGCCAGGATGGCCTCGATCTCTTGACCTAGTGATCTGCCATCTTTGGCCTCCCAAAGTGCTGGGATTACAGGTGTGAGCCACTGCACCGCACCCTATGATTTTTATATTTCTCTCATGATTGAAGTACATGAAAACTGATTCACAAGGATATGAGTCTAGCTCTAAGAAACCAACTTTTTGACTTCTTTCTTCCAGAATGAGTGTTCTTCTCCACCTCCATCATTAGTAGGATGGAGTGTCTTTTTAATCACTTTCAAAAGACGGCATACTTTGAACCCCAGTTCTATCTGCAGCTCTGTTGACCTGTAGTCAATCACAGTCAGAAAACATTAAACGAAAAATTCCAGAAATGAAGCACAGTTTGCTGACATCTTGCACTGCTGCACTCAGGACATGAACTACCCTTGCTGAGCTTATGCTCTATATACTGTCTGCCATACACAACACAAAATAGGGGAAAGTAATAATATATAGAGAGAGTTCAGTACTGTTGTGTCTGGAATTGGTGGTTCTCGGTTTTGCTGACTTCAAGAGTGAAGCCGCAGACACTCGCGGTGAGTTTTACGGTTCTTAAAGCTGGTGTGTCCAGAGTTTGTTCTGTCAGATGTTCAAATGTATCTCAGTTTCTTCCTTGCAGTGGCTTAGTGGTCTTACTGAGCTCACGAATTAACCTGCAGACCTTCACGGAGTGTGTTACGACTCTTAAAGGAGGCGCATCTGGAGTAGTTCATTCTTCCCTGCACATTCATGGTCTTTCTGGTTTCAGGAGTAAAGCCACAGACCTTCCCATTAAGTGTTACAGCTCATAAATGCAGTGATGACCCTAAAACTAAGCAACAACAAGATTTACTTTAAAGAGCACAAACACCCACCCTCCACATTTTTTAAAAGAACTTCAGCAGGTTATTCACGCTGGTTCAGGCAGCCTGCTTTTATTCCCTTATCTGGCCCCACCCACATCCTGCTGATTGGTCCATTTTACAGAGAGCAGATTGGTCCATTTTACAGACAGCTGATTGGTTCATTTTACAGAGCGCTCATTGGTCCATTTTACAGAGAGCTGATTGGTCCATTTCAACAGAATGCTGATTGGTGCATTTACAATCCCTGAGCTAGACACAGAGTGCTGATTGGTGTGTTTGCCATCCTTTAGCTAGACACAGAGTGCTAGACAGAAAAGTTCTCCAAGTCCCCACTAGGTTGGATACAGAATACTGATTGGTGTATTTACAAACCTTGAGCTAGACACAGAGTACTGATTGATTGATGTATTTACAAACCCTGAGCTAGACACAGGGTGCTCATTGGTGTATTTACAATCCTTTAGCTAGACATAAAGGTTCTCCAAGTCCCCCCTAGACCCAGAAGCCCAGCTGACTTCACCTAGTGGATCCCACACCAAGGCCTTGGGAGGAGTTGCCTTCCAGTCCCACGCCCTTCGCCTGCACTTCTCAGCTCTTGGACAGTCGATGGGACTGGGTGCCATGGCGCAGGGGGCAGCACTCATAGGGGAGGCTTGGGCTACGCAGGAGCCCACCACGAGGGGCTCTCCGACATGGTGGGCTGCAGGTCCAGAGCCCTGCCCCATGGGGAGGCAGCTGAGGCCTGGTGAGAATTCGAGCTCAGGGTCCGTGGGCGGGCACTGCTAGGGGACCTGGCGCACCCTCTGCAGCTGCTGGCCTGGGTGCTAAGCCTCTCACTGCCTTAGGCCAGTGGTGCCAGCCGGCCACTCAGAGTGCAGGGCCCGCTGAGCCCACGCCCACCCAGAACTCGCGCTGGCCTGCAAGTTCTCGCGGGGCTGCACACAGCCCCGGTTCCCACCCTGTGCCTCTTCCTCCACACCTCCCCGCAAGCAGAGGGAGCTGGCTCTGGCCTCTGCCAAGCCAGAGAGGGGCTCCCACAGTGCAGTGGCAGGCTGAAGGGCTCCTCAAGTGCCACCGGAGTGGACACGGAGGCCAAGGAGGCACCGAGAGCGAGGGCTGCTAGCATGTTGTCACCTCTATCTGTGGTTTGTAAATGTAACAAACTATTTGACATGAAACTTGTGCAGCTGTCTGTGACTGCAGTCACTAGTGGTGTCACATATCTTTCTTTTCATGGACAGCTTTACTCTTTCTTCCCACAATATTCCCATAACACATGTTTTACAAACGGGTTTTACATGGTTATCTGCAGGAATCGGTTTTGTTTTTAGTTTGCTTTGTGTACATGTGTCCATATGTGTGTGTCCTTTCCTCAAACACATGACACTTTTCTTTCTTTTCTACCCCCAACTCAAGGGCATTTGTTCTGTGTGGCCACTGAATGGCAATTATTAAGGGGCTGGTAGCCAGTGCAGATTGCTTTTGATTCATGGACAGGATTTCAAGGGACTTATTTAACAAGAAAACAGAGAAACATCTCACATCTTCATCAATTAAATGATTTATTAACAAAACTTGCAACAGTGCTTAGTTATTAACAAATGCAAAAGAGCAATAATTTACACAATATTTTTCATTCCAACAGAAGTGCTTATATTTCTGTCATGAAGTATCTGGTTGCACTTATGCAATAACCTTGCAATTTCTTATGCTGAATACCAGTACCTCCAATATTTTTTCAGGATTTGCCCTCTTTCTGCCAGATTTTAACCTAAATAAATCCTTTTGGGAAATGCACTGAAAAGTGTTTATAATCTCTCATGACACTGCATTGTATTGCAAATTCTCATTTACATGTAAGATCTCTTAGTTTTGCTCCTCACTGCTTTGCAAGTGTTTGGCAACACACTAGTTGAGTGAAGAGGAACAACAATCTCGCCTTCCACTCTGGTTGGCCTTACCCACCTTGGAGATAAGATGGAGTTCAACTCCATGAAATGGAACTGTTTGGCAAATAAAGTAACACAGGCATTTAAGGAAAGGAGAGTGCATAGTTAATTAACTGATGTATACATTTTCCCCTACTTGAAGAGTGCTCCCACTATCAAGTAGAGAGTTAAACTGAATTTCTCTGAGATGAGATCATAGAAAAGCTTCCTTCCTCCTTGTTCTACTTATCCTTAGCTCTACTAGTTATTAGCTCGTAACACCAACACTTTCAATGAAATTTCAATCTTGCTTAGCAAGAAATGTATAGTTGTTGAAAAATTCTAATATCTAAGTAATCAAAAGTTGTGCACAAATTTGGCCGAGCATTCTTTTTCCATCAAAAAAAAAAAAAAAAAAAAGAAACCTCTGGACATTTACTGGAGAATATTTTAGCCAATTTATTGATTGAAAAAAGGGGTTAATACAAGTTTTCCATAGTCCATGTGTGTGTGTGTGTGGGTTTTTTTTTTTTTTTTTTGATAGCCAAACTATCAATTTTCCTTAGACTACTGGCCTTAAAATGTAGCACAGCAAAGAAAGCACACAAGCAGCAGCCAATGAAAAAGCTACCAACCACACATTGCAGAACAGGAGGCAGAAGTAAAAGTAGAAACCAAAGAAGAATGTATGTGAGCCCTAAAGGGACTCTTGCTTGCAGGGAGCCTGAAAGCCACTGAAAAAAATTTGGGACCATCTAAGATCTTTTTACCTAACAATATACAAAAGTATTCATGGAATGAATTCAATTAAAATACATTTATTAAAAGAAAGTGCTTTTTTGTCTTTTTCCTAACGTTGCTTCCTTTGCTATGAACTTCCAGGTCCCAAAGCCTATGCTTAGTCTCCTCAGTGTAGAACAATTTGTTCTGAATTGAGTTGCTCCTTCTTTTCTCCTGGCTAGAATAATGAAAATTGTATTTTAGTAAGGTTATCTGCATTAGTTTGCTAGGACTACCTTAACAAAGTGCCAAACAGGGTGGCTTAAACAACATAAATGTAATGTCTCACAGTTCTGGAGGCCAGAAGTTCAAAATCAAGCTGTTAGTACTGTTGGTTCCATTTGAAGGCTGTGAGGGAAAGATCTATTCCGGGCCTCTTTTTCTGACTTGTAAATGACCATCGTCTTCCTGTGCTTTCATGTCATTTTTCCTTTTAATGTGTCTTTCTTTCCCCATGCATTCTTTTTATAAGTTCACTAGTCATATTGAATTAAGGCCCATCCTGATGACTCATCTGTACTTAATTAGTTACATCTGTGATAACCCTAGTTCCAAAAGCAGGTCACATTGCGAGGTACTGGTGGTTGGAATTTTCAAGGTATGAATTTGTTGCGGAGTGGGGAGAACAATTCAACTTATTACATGTTACATTTTTTGTATATCATGCTGCCATTCCTTTACAATTTTTCTACTTCTAGACAGTAACATAAATGAAACTTTACCCAATGGAGTAGAACTGAAGCAATATTACTTAGTGATCATACTCATTTGTTCTAGAATTGTCAGAGATGTTTGAACAAGAGCAACTCAATCTTGGAGAGGGGCTGGGTAAAACAAGGCTGAGACATACTGGGCTGCATTCCCAGGAGGTTAGGCATTCTAAGGACTTAGGGCCCTCCAGACCCCAGAATGGTAGATGCGCTGACAGCTTGCGCTGTGCACCTGGAAAAGCTGCAGGCACTCAATGCCAGCCCATGAGCGGACCCATGGGGTCTGACCCCTGCAAAGCCACAGAGAGAGAGCTGCCCAATGCCTTGGGAGCCTGCCACTTGCCTCAGCATGCCCTTGATCTGAGGCATGGAGTCAAAGGAGATTATTTTGGAGCTTTAAGATTTAATGAGTGCTCTGTCCACTTTGGACTTGCAGGGAGTATCTAGGCCTTTTGTTTTGGCCAATTTATCTCACTTGGAACAGGAGTATTTATCCAATGCCTGTACCCCCATTGTATATTGGAAGTAACTAACTTGTTTTTTTCTTTTATAGGCTCACAGGCAGAAGGGACTTGCCTTGTCTCAAATGAAACTTCAGAATTGAACTTGTGGATTAATACTGGAATGAGTTAAGACTTTGGATGGCTGTTGGGAAGGCATGATTGGTTTTGAAATGTGAAAAGGGCATGAGATTTGGGAGAGGCTGGGGTGGAATTATATGGTATGGCTCTGGATCCCCACCCAAATCCCATCTCAATTTGTAATCCCCACGTGTTGGGGGAGGGACCATGTGGGACCTGATTGGATCAGGGGGCAGTTTCCCCATTCTGTTCTCGTGATAGTGAGTGAGTTCTCATGAGATCTGATAGTTTTATAATTGTTTCAGTTTCCCCTTCACACACTTTCTCTCACCTGCTACCATGTAAGACATGCCTGCTTCTGCTTCTGCAATGATTGTAAGTTTCCTGAGGCCTCACCAGTCATGTGGAACTGAGTCAATTAAACATCCTTTCTATATAAATTGCCTACTCATGGGAAGTTGTTTATAGTAGTGCAATAATGAACTATCTCATCCTCCTATTACAAGATGAGATAGGAGGTCAGCACAAGACACAGGTCACAAAGACCTTGCTGATAGAACAGGTTGTGGTAAAGAAGCTGGCCCAAACACACCAAAACCAAGATGACAATGAAAGTGAACTCTGGTCATCCTCACTGCTCATTATATGTTAATTATAATGCAGTCGAATGATGAAGAACACTCCCACCAGCACCATGAAAGTTTAAAAATGCCATGACAACTTCAGAAAGTTACCCTATTTGGTCTAAAAGTGGGACAAACCTTCAGTTCCAGGATTTGCCCACGTCTTTCCTGGAAAACTCATGAAAAATCTACCGCTTGCTTAGGATATAATCAAGAAATGACTGTAAGTATAATCACAGTCAGCAGACGAAGCCACAGCTCAGCCTATGAAGTAGCCATTCTTTATTCCTTTACTTTCTTAATAAACTTGCTTTCACTTTACTCTATGGACTTGCCCCAAATTCTTTTTTTGTGCAAGGTCCAGGAACCCTGTCTTGGGGTCTGGATCAAGACCTCTTTCTGGTAACAGAATCATACCCACTTGTATGTTTTTTTCCTCCCGGTGTTGCTACATTTTAGCTCTGTGACTTGTGTTTCTTCATACATAAAGTAAAAATAATCCCATCTATCATGTTAATGCTTAGCCACTTTACACATACTGCACTTATAAATATTTATTATAAAATATTACAAAAGAAATAAATTGCCTTCCAAATCTAGGTAGTAGTCCATACACTTTGATTATGAATGTTTACAATTCTAGCAAAGAGCACGTAGCTGGTTTGGAAAATATCAAGACAAAGATTTACCTTTGTTTGGAATATGAGAAAAATTTTGCCAAAAAGGGCAAGGATTCAAGTTTTACAGATGCCTCAGGTAAACCATAAAAGACACTTGAAATCCAAGTGTTTTTTATTTTATTTTATTTTTTGTCTCTGAAATTAGGTACTGGCCTCATCAAAGAGTCAGTTGGACACTCTTCTTTCATTCAAGCACATTTCATGGATCGATCCAGATGCAAAGCAAAGGCATTAATCCTTAGGAAGAGAATAGAACCCATTGAATCTCATGTTTCCACCCAAAGCCCCTGCTGTAATGCCTAACTGCTTCCAAAGCATTGTAGACATGCTAATTCAATCTCATCATTTCTATTTCAAAATTTTATATTGAGAAGATGTCCATTTCTGCTTGCCCTGACTTTTAGTATACTTTATTTATAGTCAGCTAATACTGATTGTCTCTCATCTAGACCAAAATCTAGGTGAGCTCAGAAGTCTTCTCCTTTTTTTATAGTAATGACTTTTCAGGATTAGATCTAAGTGTTTCACATGTATTATCACATTTAATACTCAGATCAATGCATTTAGGTGAGTATTAATATGATTATCAAAACTTGGGGGAGGAGGAGAACAGGCTTGAGGTTTATATTGCCCAGTTTCTCAAAGTAAATGGTGAAGATAGAACTTTAAATCAGATCAGCACGACTCTATCACCTTCCCCATAACCTTATATTCTTGGTTCTTTTCCTGGGAAGATATGCTATGAGATAATATTATATTCATTAGTTCTTAATGCAAACTTTAGTTAAGAATACATCTAGAAATGAGTTTCTTAGCATTATGCCTTCAGTCTTATTTATAGTTTTTACTTCGTAAGCTATGAAGACAAATTTATCATTAAGAAACTCAATCTTCAGAGTTTAATTAACACATTTGACATATTTTATGTCTGAATTGCTTTCTCTGTTTGACTTTGATTATATGCCTTTGGGGTACGGACTATGTATACAATGATTTATATAGTGATGCATACTTGGAGTTCAATAAATAATAAACAAAAAAGAAATATTGCCTAACAAAGATACAACTTTCATGCTAAGGACAAATTAGCTAAATGACTTAGAATTATTTTGCTTTTATATCGGAAAGCAATGACATATCTTCATTGAATGAAATAACACTTTTCATGTGTCCACTGAGAAATTCCCTCTCCTGTGCAGATAGAGATGGAAGTCAGATATCTAACAGTAATCCTTACTGGAATGAATAGGGCCCAAATCACCTAGTAAATGGTTTCATTAATGATATTGTCTCAGTATAACTTCTAATCCTAGATTTCCTTAATCCAAAACAGATTCAAGTCAGTGATGTGCACATGCCTACAGAACCAGAGGACTGGCAGATGATCATTTCTCCTGCATTTGAAATGCAGCAGAAGGTACACCAAAAAGCATAAACACAGCTTTATGTACTTCAGAATGTCAGTGGCCAAGTATACAAAACATAAATTCATTTTCTCAGGTTTTGGCATCATTTGCTTTAGAAGTCAATGATCAAATGACACTGGGATTTTTGTAAGTTCTCAAATGTACTTGATTTATCCCAAAAGATTGCTTGTAAATTGGGTTTTAAAAATTCAGTTATGTATTATGTTTCCAGAAAGGCTCACCAATTCTGAGTTTTTAGACCCTCTGAATAGCATAGCTTAATTTAATTTCTGTAACTTCACATGTGAGTTCATTTTTTCTTAAAATGAGAGTTATATTAAAAATGCAAACAAAAAGATAGAGTCAAATTTAAATAAATATATATTGGGAAAGTACTATGTGTCAGATGTTGAAGGTATTGAAGATATAAGTAGAAGAATAGATACATAGGCAATACAATATTGATAGGAAGATATTGATAAAAAATAGAGATAGAGATAGAGATATGGATGTGTATCTGTTCATCAATCTATCTATATTTTTTTGACATTTCACATCAGGTAAATATGATGACCTTCCCATTATGTAACAGGAGGTTAGCACAGTATAAAGGATGGTAGTCAAATACTGTCCTTATGCCTGTGGTGCTTTATGGCACAGAACCATTAAAAACTGGGTAAGTTGAAAGTAAAGTGAAAAGGTTTCATTGGAAACCTGAGCTCTTTTTGCTTCTACTCTTTTTTCCTTTTGAAAACTATACAGCTTATTGAGGTAAAAGCACCACATTTTCAAGAATATAATCAAGGGTTATTGTAAACCAGGATTTTGTCTTTTGGAAGAAGTAAGAAGCTATAGTGGGAGAAAGATTAACAGAGAATAGAGGGTAATCCTGGCATCACCCTCCCCGTATTATATTATTGTTTGTTTGTTTTCTAGGAAGATGTACTGTAAGCTAAAATTATATTCATTAGTCCTTAATAGCAAACCATAGTTAAGAATATACCTAGAATGTGATTTTCTTGTCATTGGGCCTTTTGTCTTATTTATAGATTTTACTTCCTAAGCTATGAAGTCATATATATATATATGTAAGAATCTCAACCTTCGGAGTTTAATGAACACATTTCACATATTTTATATCTGAATTGCTTTCTCTATTTGACTTTGATTGTATGCCTTTGTGATAGGGACTATGTATATAATGATTTATATAGTGATGCATACTTGGAATTCAATAAATAGTAAACAATAAAGAAATATTGCTAGCAAAGATACAACTCTGATGCTAAGGACAAATTGACTAAATGACTTAGAATTATTTTTGTCTTTATATTGGAAAGAAATGGCATAACATCTTCATTGAATGGAGTTATATACTTTTCATCATTTTAATATCTCAAATTAATCTAGCTGTGCATGTTCCCTCTTCCTCCCATTTGAAGCGTTAAATTCAGCTTTACATACATTTTGTAAAATGCTATCATTTCATTGAATATGAACTTTTGAGTAACATCGCATAAGAACTGAAGTGGCAAATGATATAGTCTAGTTATCAGCTGAGCACAGTATACACAATAGCATTTGGAGCCACTCAAAATTAACTTACATAATGAAGGTGAAAATATTTCACTTGCACTTAGCTTTATTTCTGATTTTCATATACAATGACCTTTCAGATCATGAACTCTTCAGTCTTTTGTGCTGTTATCAGTGTTCAATTCTTTGGCGTGGCGTGCAGCAAGCATCTCTCCAGGATGTCAGATCAGAGAAGAATGTACTTATGTTGCCTGCTTCGTGTGAATTCATGTAGGCTGAAGTTTGATGGAAGGAAAAAATCCTATAGAAGATGCTCACGGTTTTGCTCATTCCCACCTCAGGGCCTCTGACAAGCTGTTCTCTGCCTGGAACTCTCTTCTGCTTCTCCTTCTTATATGATTCTCTCATCTTTTTTCTGGCAACTTATCATTCATCATTTATGTTTCAGATGAAATGATTCTTCCTCAGGAGAGCCCTCTACTCCACTTCTACCTTCTACCTAAGTTAGGTACCTTATTAACATTACCCATACCCCCTGTACTTCACATAACATTATATTTATTAGATTAGCCCTGACTTATTGGAGATGCATCTTCTTAACCAGATAACAAATCCCATAAAGGGATGAACTTCCTGAATTCATTACTATTGTGAAAGGAAAGTAAATCTTGGTACCTCAAAATCACTAAGCAAAGGAAAAGTCAAGCTGGGAACTGCCTGGGCAAACCTGCCTCCCATTCTCTTCAAGGTAACCCCTCTGTTCATTGAGATAAATGCATATCTGATTACTTCCCTTGGAGAGACTAATCAGAAACTCAAAATAATGCAACAATTTGTCCCTTATCTACCTATGACCTGGAAGCCCCCTCCCTGCTTTGAGTTGTCCCTCCTTGGCTTCGAGGTCCCACTTTTTGGACCTAACCAATGTTCATCTTACATATGTTGCTTGATGTCTCATGTCTCCTTAAAATGTGTAAAACCAAATGTGCTCCAACCACTTTGGGCACAAGTCATGAGGACCTCCTGAGGCTGTGTCATGGGAGGGTGTCCTCAACTTTGGCAAAATAAACTTTCTAAATTAACTGAGACCTGCCTCAGATATTTGGGGCTCACACTATTGTCCCCAGAATCCCTATCTGTGGCATACATAGCATTCATCTAATAAACATTTGCTGGTTGATTGGAAGAACATCATTTGATCATTTGTGACCACTACCCAGTAAGATCACACATACTCTTGAGGCAAAAGAGTGAAGGTTTACTTTTGAATTTGGCTTACAAATAAAGGAAGGCATTTTACTATCACAAATAACTTTGAGGTTCAGTCAATCAGTATTTGATACAAATCATGTGCTTTCCTTGAGCGATGCTAATATACCAATGCAAAATGTTCAATAAATGTTTGTACAAGCTGGATCTAGGCCTGTAACCTGTATGAGTTGAACTGGTAAAGTTAACTTTGATTTTTTTCCTTGGAAATGATATAAGATTATAATGTATTGGCATCCTCTGTAGAAAAAGAAAAAAGATTCATTAATGATCTACATTTGAACTTAGCACAGACTGAAAAGACTGCATTACAAAGGTTTATTCTTATTCTTACGAGTGATCCCTTGAGCTGGGACGAGAAGGACTGGGGGGATAAGAAGAAATGGCTATAAAGTCACGATCTGATGAAACCCAGAAAAAAGAGCTTTGCAATCTGAGGAAAGAATCACAGCTGCAGTATTGAAACACATGGGCTCCTGCTAAATAACTCATCACAAGACAGAGTCATTACCAAGATGCTCTCAGAATGTTGGTGCAATATGAATACCTGTGTGTTACTGGCAGAGCATTGTGTGAATTATGTAAACATTTTGTATGTGTACTTGTTTGTTTTGGTGAATCAAGGAATTCCTTTATTACTGGAAATTAAATAGGAAATTCCTTTATCACTCTCTCTATACATGTATTTTATGAGAAGAAGAAATGCAGTATCTAATTGGTACTTTATGAGGCAATGAGATCAGAATTCTCTCTCTCCCTATCCAGGTCTACAGAGTTTTAGGAATTTAACCTCATTTGTTATTGTTTAATTTCATTTTCTGAGATCCAATATTTATTATGAAAGATAAAGTAAGAGTATTGTTGTAGGAGGTATGAGACATTTTCTACTTATCTTTAAAACTCTTGTCTATCTATAAGAAATCTAATCTAATTTAGCAACCTTAAAGGAAGATTAGATTATTGCAGGACTTTCTGTAATTCAAATCACCTGTTAAAAAAATAAACAAGTATAGCTTTAACAAGAAGAAGCTTTTACTAATGTGAGAGTATGAATAACCCATAGATTTAAGCTCTCTGAAAATAATGCACGTTTCTCGCTTAGTCCCCCTGTTAAGCCCACCAAACAGTTAGTTTAGAAGAGAAATTTATGTTTGATTTCTGAACCAACATGATTTAGTAAATTAAATCACATTTGAAAGTTAAAAACAAACAAATAAACAACTGTCTGGTTCAAGTGTTAGAACCATTTGCTCTTTTTTTCTCCTCTAAAATGTTTGTCTTGATTGAAATCCATGGTCAATCTTTCTCTATCCTCTCTTCATTTTATTCACCCGTGTATAAATTTCAACTGGCAATTGTTATTTCTACTAAAGTAGTGTAAGAGAGATAAATGTATTTAAATAAGAATATTAATTTATTCATTCATCTCTTTTCATTACTATTCGTTATTCTGAGTAAAAACACAAAGGGCAGGATTCTTAATCATGGTTAGTCAGTTCTTGCTGTCAGTTGATCTTATTTTATTAAATGTCAAACATTTATAGTAATGGCTCCAGTGTGTTTTGAGGACATTATGAACACATGATATTTGCGGGTCTTACAACTGGACACCCATATTTTCAAAATACATAATACCATCTTGAATTTTATGATATGTTGCACTCTGTCTTTGTACCATTTTGTATCATTTCACAGTGTTAAATATCATTTGTTTATAAAACAAGGAGGACTCTGAATAATCCTACATTTCCAGTTTCAGGGTAAAATGTAGTTGGAAGAAAAGCTAAACCTTATAATAATTACTTTAAGGTGTAGCAGTTGTTTGGGTTGTTCCAGGAAAATAGTTATTCTCTTGAAGAGTAGCAGCTTCCAGAAGGTTGAATGCAAGGGTAACCAAGCATAAAGCCTTTTATATCTGGTCTTATGTGTACTTGAGAATTGACACCAGTTGCTTTAGCAGTAAAGTACTTTTTAAATAAATCAGCTCTGAACAAAATTGAGAGTCCCCAGTGCTATAGAGAGGATCTATAAAAAATCTTGAAGCTCAGGGGCACTGGAATTCTTAAGTGTGAAATCCATTATTCTACCATGATTAAGGCAGTTCGTCACCAATTAGAGGAGCATGTTCTTAGTTAATCAATGGAGGTTAAAGAGTTTTTTCTTTCTTTCTAGAATTAGTTTCCTAATTAATAAAAGTGAATTTTAAAATGGCCTTCTGAGGAACAGCTGCGTTATCTATTGTTTATGGAACAGCCTCGCAGTCATGCTTGTTTTTGGCATTGAAATAGAAATGAGAGTAATTTGCATGAGTGGAATATTATTTGCTCTGTGGATTATTTTTCTCTCTTTTTCCTTTTCTGTGAACTCTTCATTTCTATTATTTTAATGATAAGTGACTTTCAGGCAGAAAACAACTGTCTGTTATTTTTTGACCTCACAGAACAGGCTAAAAATATGTTCACATAAAATTAGTATTATATTAGACTACATTACATGAACAACAATATGTTCTTTGAACAAGAGTCAAATTCATCCTAAATCTGTTGAAGACATACAGATATAGTTTGAACATCACTAATCCAGAAATCTGAAATTGGAAATACTCTAAATCCAAAACTTTTTGATTGTTGACATTATAAAACAAAAGGAAAATTCTATACCTGATCTTGTATGACGGGCTGCAGTCAAAATGCAGTCTGACTTTTTTGTTGCACAAAATTACTTAAAATGTTGTACAAAATTACCTTCAGGCTATGTGTATAAGGTGTACATGAAACATAAATAAATGTGTTTAGACTCTGGCCCAATCCCCAAGATATCTCATTATGTATATGCAAATATTCAAATATCGGAAACACTTCTGTTCCCAGGCGTTTTGGATAAGAGATATTCAACCTTCAGTATATAGTATTGACATGTATATAGTTATATCTTGACTTGAAAATAGACTTTACAAAGTAGTTTTTAGCAGCAAACTATGATTTTTTGAGGGACTTAGTGTCATATTTCTAAAACTACCTTTAAAAAATGGAAGTTTTAGGGCCAGGTGTGGTGGCTCTTGCATGTAATCCCAGCACTTTGGGAGGCTGAGGCGGGAAGATCACCTGAGGTCAGGAGTTTGAGACCAGCCTGGCCAACATAGTGAAACTCCATCTCTACTAAAAGTACAAAAATTAGCCGAGTGCGGTGTGCACACCTGTAGCCCCAGATACTCCAGAGGCTGAGGCAAGAGAATTGCTTGAACCTGGGAGGTGGAGGCTGCAGTGAGCCAAGATCATGTCACTGCCCTCCAACCTGGTGACAGAGCGAGACCCTGTCTCAAAAAAAAAAAAAAAAAAAAGTTTTAAATAAGCAATATCTAAAACTTCAAATGAATATTTCCTTGTATTTCTTAAACATAATAACAACTCTCCTGAAAAGAAACAGATGTTCCTATCTAAATTTCACTACTGTGCTGTTTATTTTTTTATTCATGGCAATTGTTATGAGTTCAAAATTTGTAAGTTGAAATTCTAATTTCCAGTACCTCAAAATATGATCTTATTTGACCTTTATAGGGGCAAACAAGTTAAAGGGAAGTTCTTAGAATAAGATTTAATTTAATCTAACTACTGTTCTTATAAAAAGGGGATATTAAGACACAGAGAGATACATATGAAAGAAAGATAAACATGGGCAGAAGACAGCTATTTCTAGGCAACGAGAGAGGCCTGGAACAGATCCTTCCCTCAGGACTCAAGGAAAGGAGTCAACTCTCCTGCCAGCACCTTGGGATTGGACTTCTATGCTTCAGAACTGTGAGAAAATACATCATTATATAAGCTTCTGAGCTGTGATACTTTGTTATGGTAATCTTAGAATACTAATGAAGTAATATATTTATTGCCAAGTGGTATGTTTTAACAAAAATTCTAATACTATGTTTTATTTATATGTTAATTATGCTGTTCAGGACTTTAATGCAGTTTAGAAGTAAAGCATAAGTGCAAAGAGTCTTGGGCTGTAATATCCAACCTGCCTATCCTCTAGTTATGAAACAATGGGCAGTTTCTAGAACTTTCCTGTGCTGCAATTTCATCATTTGTAAATAGAAATAATGGTAGCTCCTAACTTATAAAGGTGGTTGTGAGGATTAAAATAGGTGAAAAATATAAAATGCTTATCCAAGTGCCTGGGTTCTAGTAAACACTCCACAAATTTTAGTGGCCATAAAGGTGACAATTCACCAATACAAATTGCTATTGGAGTTTCAGCTATCATGAACAGAAAACATAACTAGGAATCTGCTAGATTTCTAAAAATTAAGATTTGCAAATATATCACAGCCCATGGGGAAGACCTTACCAATACTTCATGCCATGTTGCTGATTTCAACAAAAACTTTCTCAAAGCTTTCCTTATTGAATAACATATGTGCACTGTGGGCTGTCCTATATGCTCTTAAGGACACAAAGATGCACCAGTCGGCCATCCTAATGATGAGATATTGCTGTTTAGTTAGAGAGATGGCCCGTGGATACATGTGACTCCATTACAAAGGCTTGACTTCAAGAGAACAGCGGTCAAGATTGATTCTGACTTCTCTACTTAGATCTGTACTCCACAGAGAAAGCATTCTTAAAACATCTTATCACAATGCTTAGATACTTTAGCAAGTCATTCATTTTTTTGAAGTTATTAATTCACCACACCTTTATTTACAGCTTTATGTATGGCAGGTTTTGTGCTAGGCTCACCACTTGGACATGTGGGATGAAAGAACAAGACAAGGAACTATGGAAAAATCAACTCCACTCAAGCAGATTTTGTATATTTTTCCTGTTTAATCATTATTACAATGTTGGCAGATAGAAAAGTGTCTCCTAGGTGCTCCTGGACAGTATTAGTCCTACTTGTTTATGTTCTCGTGGAAGCTATGTTTACCTGAGTCATTGTACTTAATCACCTTATATTATTATGGATTCATTAAAAAAAAACTCTCTATTCCGCTACATTCTCCAACATGTTTTCTTTCTTATATACTTAGAACCCAGCATGGAAGCCAGCATGAATCAAGTGCTGTGTTAATAAGAGATTAAATTCATTATTCTAAAAGAGGGAAGAGGAAGAGGAGGTAAATAATCATGAAGGAGGACTTAGTATTCAGGCAGAAACTTGCGTAAGGGAAGGGAATAGACAAGAGAATATGGTGGGAGAAAAAACTTCCAGGCAGATGGAAAATCAAGAGCTAAAGCACACGTGTGGGGAAAGGAATATTTGCTGAAATTACAAACAAGTCAATTTGGCTAGGGTCTAGTATATATAAACGCAAATAAGGTAGCATTTAAAAAGGCAAATCCCATTTACATCGTGAAGGCTCATAAATGCAAGGCTAGGGAATCTCCTCCTTAATTGTTACAGCTCAGAAAACAACACTCCATGATTCTTCATTGCCTCTGGCGTAATCTGTCGACAGTGTATAATTTGGAAAAGACATGGGGGAGTTTCACTGGTATCCGGATATATTAACTCAAATTACTCTCTGGTTAATTCTACCCTGATATACTTTAATCCACTAATACAAATTTTTTCTTAGTTGTTTTGATACACTTTGAAAATAACATTTAGCTGAATATATTATGTTTCATGTTTTAGATTATTTAATCTTGAATGATCAGTTAAATGTATCTGCTGTGTCCAATAGATGCTAATAAATTTGATCTGCTTACATACTTTGAAATCTCTCGGAAAATATGAGATACATGTAATATCAATAAATGACCAGTAATAAAATTAGATCATAGTATGTAGTACTTAAATTGAGAATATTATTTGTTTTCCTAAACATACTCATCAAATAGTCCATACAGGTCAAAGTAAAACGGAATCATAAAGTGAAGCTTGAGCTAAAGCTACATGGTGTCATGATAACTTTAAGGAAAGGTAATATAGAAACCAAAGCTACAGTTTAAGGTAATTCTGGACACTTGGTTGAAAAATATACCAACAATATATTGGTAAGAAAAAAAATCCTCTGAAACATCAAAATGCTGCACGATTCAGATATGTGAAAATAGATGTATTATGAATGCCCATAGGGAATACATTTTTGATGGTTGTCATGGGAAAATACAATGCCTTCTCTATAATACTTGTTTCAATATCGATAAATCTCAAAAACATAATGTTGCATGAAAAAAGTTGCAAAATTATTCTTAAACTTGAAATTTCTTAAAATCAGTTTTAATAGGTCCCAAACAAAATCTTTATTATATATTGATACAGAGATCTGTAATAAACTTATACACTTCTCCTTGGGAATGATATACCCTGACTTCAGAATCATAACTGTCTATGAGATGAATAGGAGAAATATTTTAAAAGGTGCTGGGCATGTAGAGGTATGGATGTTTATTTGTTTTTAAAGCTAACATCTGTGTTTGTTATTAATACAAAGCAAAATAAAGTATTTAAAGCAAATGTGAGTCATCAGGGGAAACATCATTTTCAAGGCAAAACACTGATCTTAACCTCTTGCCCCCAGAACATTTAAGGTACCCACTTGCCTTAAAGACATCCCACCTAGCTTTTTTCAGAGACAAATTCTTCCAGGTTACATGATATCTTTGCCTCCGGAATCAAAAGAAGTTGGACACTTTTATATCAAGAAGATAGAAGAGTAGAAAGGAAAGAATAAAGGCAAGAAATGTGATTTTGTCTTTGCAGGCAATACATAGCCTGCATTTTAAAATATGTGTGTGTGTGTGTGTGTGTGTGTGTGTGTGTGTGTGAGAAAAGATTATTTGTGTTAGTACTATATTACATTTTAATGTTTTTGTCATATTCTTCTATGTTATCTAATATTTCTAAAATGAGTGTGTATTGCTTTTACAATCGGAAAAGAAAATATCATTTTTAAACAGTTATAAGAAGATTAAATGTTAATACAAAGAAAATAAAATGTTATGTAACCTATACACACTCTTAAAACTCAATTAAAAAGATAAAAAAACTGAACAATCCAATCTTAAAAATGGCTTAAAAAAATCTCTACAGACACTGCACCAAAGAGATATATAGATTGCAAATAAGCAATACAAATGTACAAAGATATTTGACATTGTTTTTCTTTAGGAAATTGCAAATTAAAATAAAAATGGGAGACTACATACCTATTGAAATGGCCAAAATCCAAAGCACTAATAACACTAAATGCTGGCAAGGATGTGGAGCACCAAGAATTCTCATTCATTGATGGTGAGAATTATAAAATAGTACAACCACTTTGAGAAACAGTTTAGCAGATTCTTGTAAAACTAAGCATGATCTCACCATATGTATTAGCCCCTTTTCACATTGCTGATGAAGACATACCGAGACTGGGTAATTTTTAAAGAAAGGGAGGTTTAATGGACTCACAGTTCATATGGCTGGGAGGCCTCACAATCATGGCAGAAGGCAAAATGCACATCTTACACGGCGGCAGGCAAATGAAAGCCAAGTGAAAGGATAAATCCCTTATAAAACCATCAGATCTCATGAGACATATTCACTACCACAAGAACAGTATCGGGGAAACCACCCCCACGATTCAATTATCTCTCACTGGGTTCCTCCCACAACACATGGAGGTTATGCAAGCTACAATTCAAGATGAGATTTGGGTGGGGACACAGCCAAACAATATCACCACAATATACAGAAATTGTGCTCTTTGATATTTACCCAAATGAGCTGAAATCTTATGTGCATACAAAAACCTACCCAGGAATGTTCATGGCAGCTTTTTCATAATTGCTGAAACCTTAAAGTGATAAAGATGTTCTTCAGTAGGTAACTGAATGAATAAACCATGATATATCCAGACAGTGGAATATTAGTTATTGCTAAAATGAAATACATTTGAAAAGACATGGAAGACACTTAAATACACATTACTAAACGAAAGAAGGAAATCTGAAAAAGCTACATGCTGTATGATTCCAACTATTTGTCATTCTGAAAAGGGCAAAACCATAGTGACAGTGAAAAAGATCAGTGGTTGTTAGGGGTTAGGAGAAAAGGAGGGATGAACAGGCAGAGCACAGAAAATTTTTAAGACAGTGAAACTCTTCTGTCAGATACTACAGTGGTAGATACATGCCAATTATACACTTATCAAAACCTATAGAATGTAGAACACCAAGAATGATACCTAGTGTAAACTATGGACTTTGGTGATAAAGATGTGCCAATGCAGGTTCATCTATTGTGACTGACATCCCACACTGGTGTTTAAACAGTGGGGGAAGCCGTAAGCAGGTGAGGGAAGAGAGGTTATGAAAACTTTCAGTACTTTCTGCTCAATTTTGCAGGGGAGCTAAAACTGGTTTGAAAAATAAAGTCTAATAAAAATTACATAAAATATATTATTAAAGTCCTAAGAATTATAAAATCCATAAACATCACTATCTTGGTTCTTCCTCCTTTAGTGGAATAATTTTACTTTAAACTAGTTCAAATCAATGAATGTTCATGAAGTTGCATGTATTTTGTTGGAACTGATTTCTATCATTTTGAAGCTGAGGCGTATTCTCACTGTGTTCTATTAAATTTAACGCACTTTAAAGCAATGTTAATCCATGAACTGTAATATAATGGTAAACGTGACAGATCCCTCTCCCTGAATGAGCTCACAATGTCATAGGAAAGACTGGAATGTACACAAATAAGTTCCAGTATCATAGAGTTTACACAGTAATAAACGTTTTACCCTGCACAGTAGCTACTCCTAAATGGACCAGTCAGGGTGAAAAAGGATTCAGATATATTTAAAATGTTAATGTGGCAATGCCAGAGACTATCCTCTTAACAACCTCATTTCTGTATAATCTAATAGAACCAGAAGAGAAAGAGGGAACCTTGCTCTCTTTCTACAAAGTAGCCAATGTGACAACACTGAAAGCTCAAATATCTATTCGTTTAAATTTAATATGTTTTTATTTACTGATACATTTGGTAGAAGAACAGCTTAAAGAGGAAAGAAATATTTTTCTCGTGTTAAATGATGGGGTAGCCAAAGCTGGTTCAGAGAATCCTCAATGTTTTCAGTACCACAGGCTCCTTCTATCTTTCTTTGCCTTTCAACACGCACATATTTTATATAGTCTTAATTATTGTAACTTCACAATAAATCTGGGAGTATTAATCCTTCAGTTTTATTACTTTTTATTTCAAAATTGATGTAGCTATTCCTGGCCCTTTGGATATAAATTGTAGAATATGCTATGCAATTTCTGCCAAAAGAAAACCTGATGTGACTTTTATTTAATTTATGAGTTAAATTGGGGGAAACTAACATCTTTACAATAGTGATTTATGGTTCACTATTGTGAACCATGGTTGGGAAACCACAAACGTGATCTATGTTTTATTTTGTCTTTTTCAGTTTATCTAAATAATGTTATGTTTTAGTTTAGAAGACATGTATATTTTTGATGGATTCCTTTCTGCATATTTGATGTCTAAAATATATTGTTGATATATAATAACTTTTAATATTTGTTGCTACTGTAAATAAAGGTAATTGATTTCCATATATTGACCTTGTACCCAGTTATATTGCTAAGTCCATGAATTAATTCTAATACCTTGTGAATAGATACTTCAAAAAATTTTACATGCAAAATCATGTCATGTGTAAAAAATATGTTTTGTTTCTTCCCTGAGATTCCATATCTATCGAATGTTTTCCATACGGTGAGCGTATTTATCATTTAGGAATGATATAGGCCATGAGAACCATAAACCACTTCTAACAGTGGCTTAAGCATATAGAAAATTATTTTCTCACATAGCTGACAGTTTTTGCATAGCTGATGCCATTGGCTCAGTGGTTCAAAAGTCAGAATCAGGCCATCAATGGTTCTCTTGGCTTGTTCTTAATGCTTTCAATATGGTTGAAGTGATATGCATCACTTAAGATATTAGAGAAGAGAATAAAGCCATCTATATACAGATCTTTATTTTTAAAAGTCTCCAAACATCTTAAACAAAATCCTTATGTCTTATTGGCCAGAGCTATGTAGCGAGAACATTCCTAGTTGTCAGAAAAATGTGGATGAATAATTTTATTTTTAAGTCCCAGTGAAGGAATAGATAGAGATAAAATATTTGCAAATTACTTTTACATCAGCTAACAACTCCTGGCAGCTGAAGTTTGTTTTCTAATATTTTATTTTTGTTTTGGTAAAACTTTTTGATGATGACCAGACTTTGAAAATAACTATTAAATAACTTGCTCACTATCATACATAATTACAGTACTTCTTTTAAATTAATCATGAGTTATTTTTATCATATTATGCAATGCTAGTCAGATTTTTCCCATTCCATGTTCTCCTTGTAGAGTTATATTAAATTACAGCAAGAAATGCATCATTATACTGTGGAGAAGCAGTATAGTTGAAAGCTGAGATTCTGCAATCATGAAGACGGCTATATGTGAATCTTTGAACCATATATTGTTTCTGTGATATTCAACAAGTTATTGCATCTTTCTCAGCCTCAGTTTCCTCTAGGCATCCTGCTGTATATTTTATGAGATTTATATAGCTACCACCTGTAAAACAGTCAGCATACTGCCTGGAAATGGTAAACATAAAAAACTAATAAATATTGTAAATATCATTACCATTATGATTATTTTATAACAATTGCATTAGGCCTTCAGAGAAACTATAATTTTTCTGAAATAAGGCAATGCATAAAAAAATACAAACAAACATAGTAAAAACAGGTCACAGATCAAAGGAAAATAAAATACTACCAATAAACAATGATATCTTTTCTCCAATCTTAAATAAGCAAATATTTAAGGCATTTAAGCGGCATAACTGGACAGTCAGTATGTTGGCTGAAAGTGAGAGCAGAGCAATCACACAGTCATGTGAATTACTATCCATTTGGCTACCTCCCTCCTCTCTCTGTCTCTCTCCCTTTTGGTTCTTTCGATATAACTGTAATACAAATTTGAGTAAAGTAGCAATGAGGGGGTATGAGAATCTGATTAAACCATTGCACTCTCAATTCATAAAAGTATGTATGTATGTATAAACAAATCTTGGTGTGTAATTTTAGAGATTTTGATATGTATACACCCACACACACACACACACTTTGGTGTGCAATTTTGAAGACTTTTTCTATCTTGTGGAACCTAGATGTGCCATGGATGGCAGAATAAAGCCTGTGAGTCGAATACACCCTCTTTTAGGCCATGTTCTTACCTCTAGACAAAAAAAAAAAAAATGTGCCACTGCTATTTCTGTCCATTGGCGTTGTTTACTAACTGAAATGAAACAAATAATCTGAAGCCTATGACAAAGCACACAAATATAAAAGCATTTCATAGGTAATCAGTGAAAAAGAACATCATTCCAAGGAATCTGAAAACCTAATTCTTCTGACGTTTTATGCGTGGCGTTTATTTTCTCTCTTCACTACTCACTCATATTCTAGCTTCCTGTGTCAAACTATTGACAGAAAGGAGAAAATATCTCTTTCCTAGAAATTATATTTTTGTGTGACTATCTTCTATAATTCCCTCCCTGTCTGTAAACTGTACATTCTAGGTCATGAAATATTCAACAAACACAATTGTGATGCCTTTTCTTCTAGAGACCTCTATTTTACAAAACAGATTGTTTACAACTGTGCTCCCCTTCTGGCTAATGGGCACCCCGGGGAAACGTTGTTGGCTTTGAGACTCACCACATATTTCCAACAAATAACAGTCCTGAAGCCAATGAAATCTGATAGCAGCAAATATTATTCAGTGATCTCTGAATGGAATCGGCTCATATTTCTCTTCCCCTTGGGGTATGAAGGAAAAGGACATATTGGGATGTATGAACAGCAGCCACATATAAGCAAATGATTTCAAAAAGTAGTGGAGCATTTCATGTTCTTTGGAGTCAAATGGGAGTCCTAACCTGTCAAGCTTAGTTGCAGTGCTAACGGGTTTCTCCTCGGGGCCCACAATATACATTCATTTGCTTCCCATTTGGTTTGCTGATACAGCAGCCATACCCTGGCAGGTGCTGCCGGGGACTGCCAGAGGGATGAAAGCAGATATAAATTACAGCACTCTATTGGGTTCTCAGACCAATAGCAAGAATTAATGTTGCCCCATGAAGACCAAAGTGCTTCCTAGGAACCTGGGGAAACCAATACATCACTGATTGTGCCAGCTAGGATTCTGTTTGAAAAAAAAGCTTAGTGAGTAGCAAGATGAGAAAAGGTAGGGAAGAAAACTGCTAATAAAAAAATCAGAAGTGTTCTGGATACTTGGGTTTAAGTATTTTAACCATGCTGCTCTGTTAATATTAAGATAGATGTATATTCAGTTCAATGTCATTAAAAAAAAAAAACATATATTTACTGTGCACCTACTGTGTGCCACACACTAGGGAAAACATACACAAAACATAGTTTCTGACATCTAAAGCTTAGAATCTAATGTGGGGAAAAAAAGAAGTAAATAATTATTTCCAGAAATGATGTATTTGGTGATAGGTTAAACATAGAATGCTGTGAAAGCAATAAGAGCAGCACTTACCACAACCTCAGGGAAGTTGACAGAGGAGACCTAGAGCCAGGACAGGTGGCTGCTAAGTCAAATTCTAGAGGAAGAGCAGAGAGAAGCCAGATAAATTATGAGGGGATGAGGGGGATGATGAAAACTTACAAAAGCTGTTACTATGTTCAAGTTGACAGAGTACATAAAATAATTGTGTGGTAAAGGAAAAAGAGAAAAAAAAATCATCCAAGAATGCCCTAATTGTGATATAAAATCTAAAATAAAGACCCAGGGTATGTGTTCTTTAATATCTGGGGAAAACCAAGATGAACTCAAATGTCCTAGCCCAAGTGCGTCTCGCTCATGTGATCTCGTGGACAAGGTATCACAGCCATACCACCTTCTTCATCATGGAGACCAAGAACAGTGCCTGCTTACATCTGTGTAGAAGATTCCAGTTTCTTACCAGCCCACAGAACTATTCAAACAAGCCAATCACATCTTCCTAAGGGTATCAAGGTTTACCCTACCCTCCTAATACTATGAAACCTAACTCCCACAGCCCCTGCTTATTCACCTATTTCCCAAGGGCAATCCATCTGTGGTCCTGCATAGCATGTGTCATCATCCCCCAAGATGTGAGTGTATGTCACTAATAAGCTGCCATGGACCCATGGACCTCATCTGTCCAGTGTTGGGTGTGGTGTACTCAACCATATTCAAAACTCTAGGGCAGGAATTCCTTTTCCACCAATGGGGTGAAGAGGATATGATTAAACACTACCTTGGGCAATTACGTGTTATTATTTCCATCGTTGTACAAGAGAATGTTCAAGGACAAATAGGTTTATTGTTTGTTTATTTGTTTGGTGAGAGTGAAGGTGGGGGTTGATGAGGAAAGTAGAAATTTAATTGAAGCACATAACAGTGGTTAAGCTTGTAGAAAATAAAAAAGTGGATGCAATTTGCTTATATGAATGTGGGAGAAGAGAGAAAAAGGAGGGAGCAGGCAGACGCATGTGAAAACACTTGCAGGTTGCTTGGTGGGAAATGAAGAAAGTTCCTGTATAGCAAGCTCTTCTTTCTACTTGAGGTTTAAAACAAGGGATCTGATATGGTTTGGCTGTGTCCCCACCCAAATCTCATATTGAAGTGTAGCTCCCATAATCTCCACATGTCATGGGAGGGTCTTGGTGGGATGTAATTGAGTCATGGGGGTAGGCCTTTCCCATGCTGTTGAATAAGTCTCGCAAGATCTGAATGTTTTACAAAGGGGAGTTCCCCTGCACATGCTTCCTTGCCTGCCTCTATATAAGACATGACTTTGCTCCTCATCCACCTTCCACCATGATTGTGAGGCCCTCCGAGCCAGGTGGAACTGTGAGTTAATTAAACCTTTTTCATTTATAAGTTACCCAGTCTCAGGTATGTTTTTATTAGCAGCATGAGAACAGACTAATGCAGGATCACTGAGAATGACGGAGGACCTAGTTAGATAGGAGATCTGGGGAACATGGAGTAAGCTGAAAATGGCTAAATAACTATGGTGAAGAATAAAAAGGTGCATCTTTTAGGGCAGCTGAATTGCCCCCACCAAAATATTGTATTCTTTTTGATTAAAAATAGACATATATCACTCACACCATGTGTAAAGTCACAATCCTAACTTCAGAATCTTTGTAGGATAAATCAGAAGAATGCTAAGGGACTTGATGAAAATGCTAAGGAACTTGATGAAAAGACTTTTGGAATTGTGTATACTAATACATATGTGTCTATATGCTGATGTTTATATTTCTCTCTAATGTATAGCAGTTTATTGTTAATTTGTAAAATGTTCTTGATTTAAATGCTTTGTGGGTGTATATTATCTTGTATGATACGGTTAGGCTTTGTGTCCCTACCCAAAGGGACAATTCTCATCTTGAATTGTAATTCCCAGGTGTTGAGGGAGGAACCTGGTAGAAGGTGACTGGATCATGAGGAAAGTTTCTCCCATGCTGTTCTCATGGGTGAGTGGGTTCTCAGGAGATCTGACGGTTTTACGTGTTTGGCAAATTCCTCTTTCCCTCACTCTTCTCTCTCCTGCCACCATCTGAAGAAGGTCCTTGCTTACCCTTCACCTTCTGCCTTGATTGTAAGTTTCCTTAGACCTCCCAGTCATGTGGAACTGACTCAATTAAACCTCTTTCCTCCATAATTTACCCAGTCTTGGGTATTTATTTATAGCAGTATGAGAACGGACTAATACATTGTTTTTCTCCAAAGGCAATCCCCTGAAAAAAAATGCCTGGAGATAAGAATTGAGTATCATAAAAAGAATAAGGAAAAAGAAGGAAATATGTGCTTTCTTGAAAGGTAGGAATCATCTATTAAAAAATAAGATGATAAATGGTAAGTTAACAATGGTAAAAAGCCTTGATATGGAGAAAAAAATGTTAAATGTGATGTAAAGCAAAGACATATGCTTCATGATTTTAAATGTTTTCTCTTAAAGTTTTTCTTTGTTGCTTTGGAAAGAAAAGTTGCTTTTTATGTTCATTTATAATGATATCCCATGTATCTGCACATAACCGAAAGGTTAAGGACACATTTCCAATTTAAATACAACCAAGAAACAACCAACAAAAACGAACCTAAAACCTAAGCAAACTGGCAATAAAAACAACAATAAAACTGATTCAACAAAATCCTGAACATTATGTGTCAGGTGTTGTGGGCTGAGCTACGTTTTCCCTAAAAGCAGCTGTGTATGTTGAAGACCTAAACCCTGAGACCTGTGAATGATCTTATTTGCAAATACTTATGCAGATATCATCAAGGTAAGACGAATTCATATCGTATTAGAATAAGACCTTTTCCATGATTTGAACTCTAAAAACAGAAAGGAAATTTAGACACAGAAGAAACACAGAGAAAATACCACGTGACAGTAGAGGTAGCTATTTGGGTGATACATCTGCAAGAATTTCTGGCATCTACAAGAAGCTAAGAAGAGGGAAGGAGAAATGCATCCCAAGAGTCTTCAGAGAGTACAGCCCTGAGACTCCTTGGCTTCCAAATGCTATCCCAGAGAACTGTGAGAGGATACATTTGTTTTGTTTTAAGCCACCCAGTTTTAACAGCCCTAGGAAACCAGTGCATTGGTGAAACATTCCAAAAGGCTTTCAGAAAGCCCAGCAGTGACATGAGATAAGCCTCTTTTCTGAGTTGCTTATTTGTTAAACCAGATGCTCTTGCTTTCTGAATCATTCTATTTTTGCTGAGGTTTTCATCACCAAAGACCTCACCATTCCTTTTTGTTTTAGAAATGCCTCACTTCCAAATTCTATAATCAGAGCACTCCAGGATTAGGCCAGCATACAAATCATTTCTACAGATTCAGAAACGTGTGTGTGTCTAGACTTACAAGGGCCTTTATAAAGAATGAGCTCAGGTCCTCAGAAAACTTTTCCATCCAAACAATTTACTCAGCTTCAATTCAACACATCTTAGTTTGTAGGTTTTCTGCATTCCTTCCCCATTGTTCCACATTTCTGTATAGTGTCTACACAGGAAAAAGGGAAAACTGACAGAAGAAAAAGGAGAAAGGAAGAAAGAGAGGAATAGGAAAGGTCGGAGAAAGGGAAGGGAGAAGAATTTTCTTCAAAAAATTAATGGACAGCTTTGATTGAAATCAAATGCTTGTTTTGATCAATTTACATCAGTAAAACAACAAAAGCTGTCTTTATAGAACTAGAAGACGATGGAGAATAAAGGTGGGGTGTGAGGCAAAGAACATTTTAACTCCTTATGCACCACAGTACATCTTTTTCTTTTTAATGCTGTTAATAAGACATAAAATGACAATGAAAGAGCTACTTTCAGTGCAGGTATCCTTTGAGGTTCTGAGCAGCAGTTTAGCAAGAATATCACAACCCCAAAGTATTCTTTGAATTCAAAAGTATCAGTTCAAATATTTAAAATACTCCTACTCCCTTTTATCCCCATAAAGTCCTGGCTGGTTGTGTATAACCCATGTATTCAATTCTTTCACCCCAAATCTGGAAAACGCTATTGAGAGATGAACAATAAAGTAGTGAAAAGTGCCCAAGTCTTTCAGCAGATGAATGCTGCAAAATACAACATTCAATGAGTATCTATTACATTAATTACATCCTGGATTAATAAGAATGTGTACCCTCTGCAAAAAGATGAGATGTAAAAGAGATTTTGAAAAACTCCCATTTCATTCAGGAATCTCCTCATATTATTTTTCTTATTCATGTTTCTTCTCTCCATTCACTCAATCAAGCTTCCTAATGCCTAATCTTCAGGCAAAATCAACTTTATTTTAATGACATGATAGTTTTTAGATGACATGTCCCAAATTCCTAAAGATCCAACATTTCCCCAAGAATGCAGGTGGATTATTCTGTTGTCACTTGAGTTTGGATGAATACATAGAGGATCCATATATCATTGACCATAATTGCAAGCTAAATTGTTGATACAAAGCTAAAACTTCTTTGAAACATTAGGTCAAATTTAATCTAGTTCTTCCTACTCAGTTCCTTGACCCCTACTGGGAGATATGTCTGCTTTGTAAAATGAGTCTAAATTTATGAATCATCCACTTGACACTTAATCATGTAAATTAATGACACTTGATAAAAATGCCTTTTGCAATTGCAATGATGACTAAACTGTGTGTTTTGTTAACTGTGCCATTTATAGCTCACTGATTTTGGATTGGGTAGAACACAAGTTTATTTGTTCTATAAATGTTTTCAATGCCATTTCGCTGTCTTTGAGTTTAAAATAACTTTATCTATCCAGGAGATTTCTTTATTGAACACTTTATAAAACCCTCATCAAATATCATCTCTTACCAAATTTTAATACAACTTATGTTTACTGCTCAGTGAAGACACAGTCAGATAAATTAGATTAAGAAGTCCTTCAGCTACATCTAGCTTCTGATTAGTTGTACATCACTCCATTTTGTCTCCCTAGAGAATAAGCAACACAATAATAGCTGAAACACCACTCAAGGAAACTGATGCACTATTTCTCTACCCTCCTGTTAAATAGCTCTTATTTTCTTGGAGTCAACTTTAACCAATCTATTTTGACATCTGCTCCCCGGTTATATCCTAACACCTACATCATCCTCTCTCAGTCATCAACTTGCTGAGGTTTCAGGATGATAGGATTTCTTTCCACCCCACTCCTGTCATTATCCTGAGATTTTTCCATCCCTGATAACACATAGAGCTGCCTAGCCTCACCTGTTCCATAGGAGTCTCAACCAATGGCCTGCATCTCTAATTTTTTCCAACCCTTTCCCCATAGTGGCTATTGGCTTCTCCATCTCTAAAATCTTAAATTTGTTCTTTGACTACAATCACTAATATTTCACTTCATCACTCACATTAATTTTTTTTTGATGTCAATAATTCTGGTACTTTTACTTTACCACATTCTGATTGGTATCCATGCTTTTTCTCATTGGGACAATAATTTACTGTTAGATAGCTTTGTATAATATTTAATCATCTGAATATTTTACCAACTCCATCAAATTCTGAATTTCATTGATTCTCTCTACCTCAAAATTTCTGATCTTCAAGAGTTCCTAAAATTTAACTTTCTCTCTCTCGCATATGGAAAACAAGTTAAGAAAAAAGTATATTTTTGCATGGATTGGCATCACAGAACAAGTTTCTTTTCTTTCTGTGTCTTCACTGTCTTATTGTTTTACATGGTCCTAGTCAACACTTCCACTCTTCTAAGAAGGTAGATTTTTATCACAGTCTTCAGAACTTTCATTCTAAAACCTGGTACATTAATAAGAAATGTATCTGTGAGAATTTATGAAGACATCATGTGTATATACCCTTAGTTTCCTGTCCTTACACCTACATTATCATCTGCAATCACCTTAACATTCTCTTTCTCTAAGATCTTGATAGGAACCATTACCATCTGTTTTCCTTTATCACCTTATTCTTTTTGTTTGATTTTTTTTCTGACCATTTCCTTTCCTCTGGTCTCTTCTTTTTGTTAGATTTTTCTTTCTGATCGCAATAGCATGTTCCTATTCCTTGAATAAAAGGAGGAAATCATCTTTGAATATCATGCATTCCTATGTGGACTGCTACTTACCTTTACAATGAAGATTCTTAAAAATTGAAGTCACTCTTGGTTTCAGTACTTTTTGGACTTTATCCTCTCCAAAGCCCTGTTGGAATATATATATGTATAGTCATCTCTATTGCTTCCTGGAAAGCAATGATATGTCAGTCACAAATGGATTTAAAACTCCTGAAACTGACAGGTTCATGTGACACTTCCATATTCTTTGACATAATTGACATTCTATGTCTCCTCAACTTTCTCTTTGATCTTCAACAGGAGGCTTTTTTGGGTTTGCTTCTGTGTTAATAACGATTACCTTCTAGTATGTTTGTGGGATGTTCTATTGCTATTCCCCAACTTCATGTGGTTGATTTTAGGGTTCTGAACAAGGTTCTGTTGTCTACTCATATGCACGTTAATCCCCTTACGCACTTTGAGTGTCTTCTGACAAACATCTCACCTTTGCTCCAGATCCTTATATTCCAACTACCTACTCTATGTCTTTGATTGGGGATGTATATGTCAGTAAAAACTTTACTGTCTCCCTATATTATTTGCACTTTCCACTCCATCACATTGAAAACAAAAAAACAAACAACAAAAAAAACTTCAACCATCTATATTCCATATGAAAATGTTTGATATAATCACATAATTGCAATATTAACCTTGGTGGTAGTATCCTAATAAAGATCCACCTCTATGGTGGGAGAAGAAGTAACTGAAAGAAGTGATTGGAAATATGCCACCTCCTGTCTATTTGCTGTCTGAGAAGAAGGCATGGCATTCTTTTCTCTGTTGCTAATTGTCTTAGCTGCAATTTTCTACTGTTTGTGACACAGAGGTTTAGGAATATTATTTTAATAGGAAGAATAATCCCAAGGAACAGGTATAAGGTACAAGGGAATAGATGAAGAGATAGCTCATGCTGGAATGTTATCAACAGTCAAGTTTCTTCAAGTATGATGGATCAATCAGTTCTTTGCTAACTCCCAGAAAAAAAGCCTCAGGACTTTTGTGGGTTGGGGGAGAGAGGAATATAAAGATTCCCCTCTAGCATTGGTATTTACAATTGGCTAAAGATTTTTCAACCAAGGAGTTAACTACCCTGCTTTTGAGCATCTTCAATAGTAAAAATGGCCATGAAAATGAGGGATCTGAAGTTAGGTTAATACAAAACACTTGTGCTGGTAGTCAGGACCTCGCTGCAGGCAAGAAGCAAGTTTCTGTCAGATTAATCTTGTTAGAAATCAATCAGACCCAACACAGAACTAGAATAAGATGATAAGTCTACAGCAGGTGACGTGTTGCTTAAGTTGTCTGCCTCAGCCCGCCTTACTCAACTTGCTAATCATAATTTCATCCTGCTCCTGTTATAGCACACAAAAAGAAGAGGGAAGAGAGCAGTGGTAATCCTTCTTGACTCTAAGATTTTAGTGACTTAACATTTGGACTCTGGAGCTGGCAGTTGTTAGAAAACTTACAAGTCCTAGTACAAATACTACAGACATTAAAAGGATGAAAAAATATATATTATTGATGATCTGATGCCAATTAAAATTCAATTATCAAGAAAAAATAGACAACGCTTGGGATACTCATATTACCAGAATGGACACAAGAAGAAATAGGAAGTCTGAAAATCCCTTTATGTGTCAGAGAAATTCAATTCTACAATACCCACAACTGAAAGTTCTTGGCCTAGACAGATTCACTGTAGAGTTCTACTAAACAGTTTAAGGAAGAAATAATGTCAACATTAAGCAAAGTATTTCCCAATATGAGCATATACAGTAAATGTAAATTTCCCTCAAAGGGTTTGTTATGGACTGAATGGTAGTGTAACCCCAAACTTCATATGTTGAAATTTAATTTCCAATGTGCAGTATTTAGAAATGGAGCCTTTAAGAGGTAATTAAGTCTGAGAGCTCCACCCTCATGAATGAAATTAGTGCTCTTGTAAGAAGAGGCCAGAAAGCTAGCTTGTTCTCTTTCTGCCTTTCGAGAATCAAGAAGTCGGCAGTCCTCAGTACAAAAGGTCCTCACTAGAACTTGACAATACTGGTGTCTTCCCCTTATAATTCCAGCCTTCGGAACTGTGAGAAATAAATTTTTATTGTTTATAAGCCAGTCAGTCTGTGGTGTTTTGTTATAGCAGCCTGGAATAGCCAAGATGGATTGCTTAATACAGGACAATTTTTTGTATGTTTTGTTTTAATATTAATTGAGTTTACAATGTGTTTTAATTTCTCTTATGATTTCTTCTTTGATATGTGGGTTATTTAGAAGGATCATTTTCAAATATTTTGAGGATGTTCCAGATACTTGTTTTTAAATTTTCTTTGCCTAATCTAGTTCTTATGGTAAAAAACACATAATCTTTATTATTTAATTATTTTGAAGTGTATCAGCTGGGTTTATCAACCAGATCATCAACTATTTTATCAACTAGTTGAAAGTAAAAAGAAAAAATAAGATGTAAAGTACAAACAGCTTAAGAAAGGTAGAATGACAATATTAATATACACCACAGTGGAGTTCAAGATAAGGAGTCTTACTGGAGATAAAGAAGAACATTTCATAATGACAAATGGCCAATTCATTGGGAAAATGTAACAGTCTTAAACTTATATGTACCAATAATGGAGCCTGAAATACAAAAAGCAAAAACAGCAGAACTAAAGGGAGAAATTGGTATATCCAGAATTATATTTGAAATTTTAATCTGTCTCAGTATTTGACAGAACAAGTTAAAAAATCAGAAAAGAAAGGAAAATCAATGTTGTAGTGAGTACAAAATCCAGGAAGCATAGTTTATTGGGGACCATCTCTCAAGACTAGCTACAACACAGATATAAAGCAAATAATACATGATGATCAATTACAATTGTGATAGCCATGAAAATTAGTAAATAGCACAATGCAAAATGCTTTGGGATTTAAAAAAAAAGAAGCGTAATTTAGTAAAGTATGCCCCAGTGAGGTAAAATAAATTATATACCTTCGGCCTGGTGTGGTGGCTCATGCCTGTAATCCCAGCACTTTGGGAGTCCTATGTGGGTGGATCATGAGGTCAGGGATTTGAGACCAGACTGGCCAACATAGTGAAACCCTATCTCTACTAAAAATACAAAAAATTAGCTAGGCGTAGTGGCACGCACCTGTAGTCCTAGCTACTTGGGAGGCTGAGGCAGGAGAATCGCTTGAACCTGTGAGGTGGAGGTTGCAGTGAGCCAAGATTGTGCCACTGCACTCTAGCCTGATGACAGAGTAAGACTCCGTCTCAAAAAAAAAAAAAAAAAAAAATTATATATTTTTACATCAGCAGCATTATAAATGTTAATGATCTTAGTCCCCCTTCAATTTCAAAATGTTCTTTTTATGATATTAAGTTTCCTCTATGTGAAAGTCTATAGGCCAGTTTAGTCTGACTGGTCAGCTGCTTTGGATTCCCAGGATTAGGAATCCTAATCAGAATCCCAGATTGCTTGGCTGGATCACTGAAAATTTTTCTAATTCTTGCCAACTTTTTAATTTCTTTGACATTGAAACTTGTTCTTCAGACCAACTGTCAGCTGGGGTGCCATAGAGTTGATGCCAAACATTGAGCGTGCATTCTAGTTCTCATGCTTGTGGGCAAGAAACTTCTAAAATATTTTTGGTTTATCCTTCTGGCTTAGATACCAGTTCTTCTTATGATTTGGTTGAAAACCAGTAAGCAGTAAGTGGATTTCTAGGGAAATATCAGTTCATGTGTGAAGCTTCACATCTTGGTTCAAATATCAAGCAATCCTATATAAAATTACTGACTGGATGACTTATAAGACATGCAGTCCCTGAGCATCTCAGAGATATTTAGCAAATGTGCGAATATATCTTCTTGGTGACACTTCAATATTGCTGATATTTAACAAGAAGGAGTTCAATGTCTTAAGAAAACTAAAGTAAATCTCATAAAAATTTATTGCTGGAAACATTTTTTGTAGAAAAATTTAAATTAGAATTTTTCAGGAACAAGTAAATGATACCTACTTCTGCCACTTCTATTCAATGTAGTATTGGAAATCCTAGTCAAAGCAATGAAATCCTATAGACAAGAAAAAAAATACATAAAAGGCATATAAATGAGAAAAGAAAGAAACAAAATTGTCTTTGTTTGCAGATGACATTTTCTTATACAGAAAACACTGAATACTTCACCTAAAAACTGTAAGAAATAATAAATGAATTCAATAAAGTTGGTGGATACAAAATAAACATGCAAATATCAGTGCTGTTTCTGTAAACGAACATTGACAGCAAATTATTCTAAAAAGAAATCAAGAAAAAAATCCCATTTATAATAGTGTTAAGAATAATACAATTCATAGGAATAAATTAAACCAAGGAAGTGAAAAATCTTTATATTGAAAACTATAAAACACTGACAAAAGATATTGAAGAAAACACAAATAAACGAAAATATATTCTGTGTTCATGGATTGGAAGAATTAATATTGTTTAAATATCCATAGTTGTAATCCCAGAACTCTGGGAGGCCAAGGTGGGCAGATCACAAGGTCAAGAGATTGAGATCATCCTGGCTAACACGGTGAAACCCTGTCTTTACTAAAAATACAAAAACAAAATTAGCTGGGCGTGGTGGCACGCGCTTGTAGTCCCAGCTACTAGGGAGGCTGAGGTGGGAGAATGGTGTGAACTCGAGAGGTGGAGCTTGCAGTGAGCTGAGATTGCACCACTGCACTCCAGCCTGGGTGCCACAGCGAGACCCTGTCAGAAAAAAAAAAAAAAAAGGAAAGTTCATAGTACCCAAAGAGATCTACAGATTCAATGCAATGCATATTACAATTCTAATGACTTTTTTTCACAGAAATATTTTTAAAAATCCTAAAGTTACTATAGAACTAAAAATGATCCTGAATAGCCTAAGCAATCTTGAACAAAAAAGATAAAAGCCAGAGAAATGCTACCAGCTTTCAAAATATATTCCAAAGATATAGTGATTAAAATATCATGGTAGTAGCAGAAAAACAGACATAATGACCAGTGGAACAATGTAGAGAGCTCATAAATACATCTACCAATTTATGGTCAGTTGATTTATTCAACACAGGTGCCAAAAGCCCATAATGGGGAAATTATGATCTCTTCAATAAATAGTATTGGAAAAACTGGATATACACATGTAGAAGAATAAAACTGAGCATCTCACTTACCCCGTAATTAAAAATGAATTAAAAATGAATGAATGAATGAATTAAACATAAGAGCTATAACTGTAAATTTACTAGAAGAAAACACTGAAGAAAGGTTTTACAACATTGGTCTTGGCAAATAATTTTTAGGTATGACTCATAAAGCACAGACAACAAAAGCAAAATTAGGTGAATGGGATTGTATCAAACTAAAACTGAAAAGCTTCGGCACAGCAAACAAAGCAAAATAAAACCCACCAGTCAATAGAATGCACAGTCTACAGAATGAGATCAACTATTTGTAAACTATACATCTTATACAGGGTTAATAACTAAGATCCAATCTATATAAGGAACTGAAACAACTCAATAGCGAGAAAACAAATAACCTGGTTTAAAAATGTGCCAGGGACCTGAATAGACAGTTTTCAAAAGAAGACATGCAAATGGCCAGTAGGTGTATGAAAAAAAATGGTCAATATCATGAATTATCAGGGAAATGCAAATTAAAACCACAATCAGATATTACCTCATAACTGTTAGAATGGCTACTGTCAAAAAGACAAGAGATGACAAGTTTTGGTGAGGATATGGAGAAAAGGGAACCCTTGTAAACTGTGAGTGGAAATGTAAATTAATAAACCATTATGAAAAACAATATGAAAATTCCTCCAAAAATTAAAAATAAATTACCATATGATTCAGCAATTCCACTTCTGGAAGTATGTCCAGAGGAAATCTAATCAGTATGTCAATGAGTTATCTGTACTTCCATGTTCATGGAAGCATTATTCACAGTACCCAAGATATGAAATCAACCTATGTGTTCATCAGTCAATAAATGGATAAAGAAAATGTGGTATACCATAAGATAATACTCAGCCCTAAAAATAGATGGAAATCTTGTCATTTGCAACAACATTCATGAACTTGGAGGACATTATGCTCAGTGAAAGAAGTTAGACACAGAAAGACAAATTCTATATTCTCTAACTTACATTGGGAATCTAAAAAGTTAAATTCACAGGACCAGAGATTAGAATGGATGTTACCAGAAGTTGGGAAGTGTGAGGGGTGGGGAAATGGGGAGATGGTAGTCTAAGGAGAAAAAGTTTCAGACAGATTTCAAAGAAATTGGTAAAATAAAATAAAAATATAATTTCAATTGCCAAGTCATTTCATCTGTCCATAGCATCAGTATCTATCAAGAGCCCTCAAAGAGAGTCGACGTCAAATGATAATATGTAATTAAAACTAATCCTTGATCAGTTACCACTAAATTTTATCTGATTTATATTTTCAATTAATTTCAATTTTAATGGCAATTTAATATTATGTGCACTATGCATACATATAAACTCACATAAATATACACACACAGACACACACATACCCCTCATATAGTATAGTACAAAGGCAATGTTTGGTAACTGTCTAATATGTATGTAACTATATTTGCACATTTGTACTTTGGAGTGAAACGATATGAATGAAAAGCATTTCCCTTCCCTTATGAACTTTTCACATATTACACATTAATACAATGTCATGTTGTGGCCTGTGGCATTACCTTATGTCTGAAAATAAAGCAACTATCAAGAGGAATCTAAAATTATAGTACTTGTGTTCACCAAAATAGAATTCTGGTATAAACTCATGGAAGAAATATGATTTCATCATCAGAAGTCTGCAGTTAATTTTTTTTCCTTTTTCAAGTTTTTAAGTTTATACTAGAATATGTGTAATGTTTTGGGTATATTATTAAAAAGATATTTTCCTTAGAATTTTATCTGACACCCTTTAATACAGTTATAGTGGTATAAAAATTTGTGAGAGTTCAAGAAGCTTAATGAATATACATGCACATTATCTAAACAGAAGATCATAACCTTGCTTTTAAACAATTATAATCCCTCCTATTAATCTTTCTTTTGAATGCTATTCAGCTTCAAGGCTCTGTGAGCCATTTGAAGTAACTTATGAGCTCAAAATACATTTCTTAAGGAATGAGGTATTCCTCATTCTGTGTCCCTACCCATTGATTTAGAAAAAAATTTTCCTTAAAATAATTGCACTAAATGATTTCTTGCCTTTACTATCAGAGAAGACAGCCCTCTTTCCCTCCCTAAGAATGAATAAACTATAGATTATAATAATTTATTACTTTGATAACCTGAGATTTCTTATTATGTAATAACCATTGGAATAGGCAAAATCTGATCAACCAACATACAACAAAAAATTCTCAAGTATTTTCCAATTGATTACAAAGAAGCACAAATGTTTTTAAACATATTTAAATAATTATTTTAAAATGCATTATTTACCTAATTGAACATGATGCAATCTTTGGAGATCCCAGGTGTATTTTTTTAAAGAGGCCTAAAAGGAATTCAAAAGTTGATCTAAAGTAATTATTATGATCCATTAGAGAAAAAACTATGTTAAAACCCTTAGGTTATTTTTATTTCAATTTAATAAGAGTCAAATGTATGCATATATTGAAGGCTGAATTTTAAATAAATAACTTAGTTTATTATTATTTCTCAAAAATAACCCCTGGGTACAAATGTACACTATGCAATCTAAAAATTGTCAGATTGAACAATGGAGTAATTTGTGAGTTTGCAGTGTGTCACAAAAAGAAAAATAATAGTAATGAGAGTTAAAATGTCTAACATAATATACACATGATAAGCCAATTTTTGGAAGTATAAATGGACTCCTATTTAAGACATTATGGAATAGCAAAAATCATAAGAAAATGGTCACTAATATTTGGGCTATCCCTTTAGAAACATGCTACTTTCGGTTGGGCGTGATGGTTCATGCTTGTAATCCTAGCATTTTTGGAGGCTGAGGTAGGAGGATTGCTTTAGCCAAGAAGTTTGAGACCAGCTTGGGCAACATGGTGAGAGCCTGCCTCTACAAAAAGTACAAAAGTTAGTTAGGTATGGTGCTGTGTTCTTGTAGCTCCAGCTATTTAAGAAGCTAAAGGATTACATGAGCTTGGGAGGTGGAAGCTGCAGTGAGAGTGGAATGCCACTGCAGTCCAACCTGAAAGACAGAGTGAGACCCTGTCTCAAAATAAATAAATGAATAAATAAATAGGAAAAGAAATATACTATTTTTCCCTGACAAAAATTTATTATTAAAGTAATATAATGCTCTTTGAATTAAAAAAAGACAGCACATACAGATAAAGTAATAACAACATTAATAATAAAAGAATAGAGAGGCGAGGCTTCCAGATGTCTGACTAGAAGCATTTTATGCTCACCTCCTCCACTGAGAAGAACCAAAATAGTGTATAGACAGTCACACTTTGAATGTATTATCCAAGAAAGAATGGTGGAATTCAACAGAGAAGTGACAAGGAACACCAAAAGCTTGCAGGAAGAAGAGAGAGAGGCAGCCTGCCTGTTTGGGATTTGCTGGGATCTGGCAGTGATGTCTAAATGCAGGGAAAGGCTGAATGAAAGACTTCCAGTGGCCCACATCCCTACCATGGAATCGTGCAATGCTGGCCATGGGAGAATCTCCCAATCCCTGAAACTAACACAGCAAGCTGCCAGAAGAATGTGGAACAAAACTGCTCCAGTTAGAATGCTTGTTCTAGGCCCAACACACTTTCTGAGAACTAAGGAGCTACAGCGAGGATCCACTTTCAATTCTTTGGCAAACTGCATACTGTCCTGGGGCACAGTGGCTCAGGGAGTGAGGTGTTATGGAAATAAGGGCTGTCACTGTTAAAACTGAAAAGTGAGCTGGGAGCGTTCCCACCACCAGGGCTAAGAATCAAGCAAGACATGGGTTGCAGATACTGATTCCAGGAAGCTAGTGATAGTGAGATGATGATTGGGACACAAGTGGGTTGTGAGTGGCCACTGGGTTTGGGTTCCTGCAGTTGGAACAAGGATGTGACTTGGTGCAGGCTAAAGTTGTCAAAGCTTGTTGGAGAGCCCTGCCATGACTGGGTGTAAGAGAGACGACACATACCCTATGTACCAGCCCAAGTTGTGGCCACTGAGGATGGTCCTACCTTCTCCAGTGGCATGGCCTCATCACCACCATGGCTGCTACTATCCCTCACTTGAGCATGCCACCTGAAGTCTGAGGATTGTCCCAACCATGCCCACCATGGCTGCTTCCTGCTGTCACCAATGGGGAGCCTGAGGCACCTGGACACTCCTCCTGGGGAACTGAGGCTGGGCCTAACCTCCCAGATGCTATCATTTCTACTGACACCTACCTGTAAGCACCAACTGTGGGACTGGAGTATGGCCCAGAGAGCCCATTGCAGCCACCACCAGCATCAATGTGCACCACTCAGGACCCAGAGAATTGTCCCATCACTCCTATGCGATCACCCACTGCCATACAAGCTGCTCAGGGGCCTAAGAACCTGATCATCCACCAAGTTTATCACTGCTACTAACAGCATCCAAGCAAGCCACCTGGAGGTTCAAGAATAAGCCCACTGGTAATTGCCAAAACAAGTACCAGTGTATACCACCCTGGAGCACTAAGATAAGTATGCTCAGCCCACCACTGCCATCACTGGGGACTAAAGGTTGGCCCACCTGGTATCACAGCTTCTAGCACAAGTTCAGCCTCCATGAATAACCCTCTGAGGAAATCACACATGCCACTGTTGCTATTTACACCCAAATAAATCATACTGTTACCACACACAGAGACTGCATTACCTAGATTCAAAGCCAAAGTAACTACTCAACCAACACCATAAATACATCTTCAGAAAAATTTATTCCTCTATGAAAATAAATTAAAAATTAGGAAGAAGTAATTGATACGGTTTGAATTTGTGTCCCCACCCAAATCTCATGTTGAATTGTAATCTCCAGTGTTGGAGGAGGAGCCTGGTGGGAGGTAATTTGATCAGGAAGGCGGACATCCCCCTTGCTGTTTTTGTAATAATGAGTGAGTCCTCACGAGATCTAGTTATTTGAAAGTATGTAGCATCTCCCCTTTTTCTCTCTTCCTCCTTCTCCAGCATGTGCCAGCTTCCCCTTCACCTTTTGCCATGATTGAAAGTTTCCTGATGCCTCCCCAGCCATGCTTCCTGCACAGCCTACAGAACTGTGAGCCAATTAAACCTCTTTTGTTTGTAAAGTACCCAGTGTCAGGTAGTTCTTGATAGCAATATTAGATTATCACACTAGATATCAACATAGGGAAATAGGATATATGAAACAAACAAAAAAAGGGAATATGACAGCTGCAAAGGAAGAAAATGGCTCTCTAGCACTAGATTTTATACTAGATCTTAATCGAAGAGAAAGTTCTGAATTCTAAGATATATACTTTAAAAGTTGACTTTGTTTTACTTTACTATATTTTTTTATTTTAGAGATAGGATCTCGTCCTGTTGCTCAGGCTGGAGTGTGGTAGCAGGATTTTAGCTCACTGCAGCCTTAAACTCCTGAGCTCAAATGAGCCTCCCACCTTAGCCTCCTGAGTAGCTAGAACTACATGCACGTACTATCATGCCAAAGTTTTTCTACTTTGTACAGATGGCGTCTTGGCATCTCACTATGTTCTCCAAGGTGGTCTCAAACTCCTGGCCTCAAATAATCCTCTTGATTTGACCTCCAAAAGTGTTGGAATTACAAGTGTAAGCCACCGTGCCTGGCAAAAATTTGATTTTAAAGAAGCTTAGTGAGATATAAGAGAATTATAAAAATCAATACAAAGATATCAGAAAACAATTCAAGATATAAATTTTAAAATTACCAAAGAGATAGATATTTTTTAAAAGAACAAAATAAAAAATTTGGGCCTACAGAATTTGCTTGAGGAAATACAAAATATATTTGAATGCTTCAACAATAGTCTAATCCAGGCAGAAGAAATAATCTCAAAACTTGAAGAAGATAAATCTTTGGAAATAATCTAATCAGATAAAACTTTTAAAAAAGAATCTTTTAAAAAATGAGCAAGGCCTTCCTGACATTTGGGACAATGTAAAGCAATTGGACATTCAAATTATCAGTATCCCCAAGGATATTCACAATTTGATATATCGTCCCCAAGGACAATGAGACCAAAAACAAACAAACAAACAAAGAATTAGAAAGCCTATTTAATTAAGTAATATGTAAAAAAACTCTAAGTCTAGCAAGAGATTCAGACATTCAGATACAGGAAGCTCAGTGATTCCTAGGTGGATGCGATGCCAAAAGGGCTTCTCCACGGCACGCTATAGTCAAACTGTCTACAACTAAAGATAAAGAACAACTCCTTTTTAATGAATTAAAAAGAATCTGACTAGTATGAGATGGTATCTCATTGTGGATTTTGTTTGCATTTCTCTAATAATTAGTGATATCAAGCTTTTTTTTACATGCTTGTTGGCCTTATGTATGTCTTCTTTTGAGAAGTGTCTCTTCATGTCTTTTGCACACTTTTTAATGAGGTTGTTTTTGTTGTTGTTTGTTTGTTTTGCTTGTTGATTTAGTTTAAATTCCTTATAGAGTCTGAATATTAGATCTTCGTTGAATGCGCAGTTTATAAATATTTTCTCCCAATCTGTAGAGTGTTTGCTTACTCTGTTGATAGTTTCTTTTGCTATGCAAAAGTTCTTTAGTTTAATCAGGTCTCAGTTGTCAATTTTCATTTTTGTTGCAACTGCTTTTGAAATCTTCATCATGAAATCTTTGCCAGCGCCTATGTCCATAATGATATTTCCTAGGTTATCTTCCAGGATTTTTATAGTTTTAGATTGTTCGTTTAAGTCTTTAATCCATCTGAGTTTATTTTTTAATATGGCATAAGGAAGGAGTCCATTTTAAATATTCTGCATGTGGCCAGCCAGCTATCCCAACACCATTTATTGAATAGGGAAGGGATTGTTTTCACCATTGGTTGTTTTGGTCAACTTTGTCAAAGATCAGATGGTTGTAGGTGTGCAGTATTATTTCAGGACTCTCTATTCTGTTCCATTGGTCTATGTGTCTGTTTTTGTACTAGTAACATGCTATTTTGATTACTGTATCCTTGTAGGATAGTTTGAATTCAGGTAATGTGATGTTTCAGCTCTGTTCTTTTTGCTTAAGATTGCCTTAGACAGAGGCTGGCGAGATTGTGAAAAAGGAAATGCTTATACACTGCTGGTAGTCCAGCCACTGTGGAAAGTGGTTTGGCAATTTCTCAAAAAACTCAAAGCAGAATTACCATTTGACCTAGCAATCTTATTGTTGGGCATAGAGCAAAAGGAATATCAATCATTCTATCATAAAGAAACATGCATGTGTATGTTCATCACAGCACTATTCACAATAGCAAAGATATGAAATCAACCTAAATGCCCATCAACAGTAGACTGAAGAGAGAAAATGTGGTGCATATATACCATGAAATGCTAGGTAGTCATAAAAAAGAACATGATCATGTCCTTTGCAGCAACATGGCTGGAACTGGAGGCCATTATTATAAGCAAAATAACACAGAAACAGAAAACAAAATACCACATATTGTCACATATAAGTGGGAGCTAAATATTAAGTACATATGGACACAAAGGGAACAACAGACACTGGGGCCTACTTGAAGGTGGAGGGTGGGAGGAGAATGATGGAAAAACTACCTGTCAGGTATTATGCTGACTACCTGGATTTTGAGATAATCTGTACACTGAACTCCCATCACACGCAATTAACCTGTAGAACAAACCTGCACATGGACCCCTAACCTAAAATAAAATTTAAACGATTTTTAAGAAGCGTAATTCTTAAAAACAGCAAGACAAAAGCATATAGTTATCTATAAATGAAACTCCATCAGACTAAGAGCAGATTTCTTAGGAGAAATTTTGTAAGCCAGAGTGAATGAGATGATATATTGAAAGCGCTAAAGGAAAATTATCAAACACCAATGATAATCCATAAGAGAAAAATAAAAGGACAATGAATAAATAAAACAATCAGAAAAAAATTAACACTATGATTTTAACAAAGGCTCACATATGAATAATAACCTCAAACATAAATGGATTAAATTCTCCATTAAAAGCTATAGAATGACCGAATGGATAAAAAGACATGATCCAACTATATTTTGCTAATGAAGGAACATATAGCCTGAAAATAAAAAGAGGAAAACAGATATTCCACACAAATAGAAACTAAAAGCAAGGAGGAGTAGCTATACCTATATCAGATAAAAATAGGACTTTAAGTCAAGAATAGTTAAAAAGAAAAAAAAAAGAAAATCATTATATAATGGGCAAGGTATTAATTCAACAAAAGAATAAAAGAATTCTAAATATATATATTCACCCAACACTGGAGCACCCCGCTCTATAACACAAATATTACTATATCTAAAACGAGAGAAATCTTACACAACAAAAATAGTGGGAGGCTTACACACCACACTCTCAGCCTTAGACAATCATCTAGACAGAAAATTAACAAAGTAACACTGAAGTTAAACTGAACTTTAGACAGAATAAACATAAACATTTACAGAATATTCTACTCAGCAATTGCAGAATATACATTCTTTTCATCAGCAAATGGAAAATTCTTCATGGTAGAACATATGTTAGGCTACAAAACAAGCCTCAAACAATTTTAAAAACTCAAAATTCTATCAAGTATCTTCTCAGACTACAACAAAATAAAACTAGAAATCCGTACCTAGATGAACATTAGAAACTATATGGATACATGAAAATTAAAAAACATGCTCCTAAATGACCACTAAATCAATGAATAAATTAATGTGAAAATCAAATAATTCTTGAAACAAATGAAAATGGAAACACAACATACCACAACTTGTAGGATAGGGAAAAGTCAGTGCTAAGAGGAAAGTCTATAGCAATAAACACCTACATCAAAATAGTAGAAAGAATATAAACTAACAAACTATTGATGAACCCCAGGGAACCAGAAAAGCAAGAACCAACCAAATCCCAAATTAGCAGAAGATAAGAAGTAATGAACATCAGAGCAGAACTTTAAAAAAATAGAAACTGAAAAAAATATAAAGAATCAATGAAATGAAAAGTTGTTTTTCAAAAACATAAACAACTTTGAGGAATGCTCGATAGACTAACCAAGAAAAGAGAAGGCCCAAATAAACAAAATCAGAAATGAAAAAGGAGACATTACAACCTATAGCACAAAAAAAGAGAGACTATTATGACCAACTATACACTAACAAACTGGAAAACCTAGAGGAAATGGACAAACTCCTGGAAACATACAATCTACCTAGGTTGAATCAGAAAGAAATAGAAAATCTAGACAGACCAATAGCAAAGATTTAATCAGTAATAAGGACTCCCAGCAAAGAAAATCCCAGGACTAGATGAATTCACAGTTGAATTCTACCAAACCTACAAAGAACTAATACCAATCTTCCTGAAACGATGCCAAAAAATTGAAGAGCAGATAATTCTCCTTAACTTATTCTATGACACCATCATCACCCTTATACCAAATCCAGATAAGAGCACAACAATCAAAGAAAGCTGCAGGCCAATGTTCCTGATAAATATAGGCACAAAAGTCCCCAAGAAAATACCTACGAGTGAACTAAATCCAACAACAGATCAAAAAGGTAATACGTCACAATCAAGTGGGATTTATACCAAGGATACAAGAATGGTCTAGCATACACAAATCAATAAATACAATACAGCACATCAGCAGAAAGAACAAAACCTTATAGTCATGTCTGCAGACACAGAAAAAGTCTATGATAAAATTTAACATCCTTTCATGGTAAAGTCTCTTAACAAACTGAGCATAAAACAAAACATGCCTCAACATAATAAAGGCCATTTATGACAAATCCACAGTTAACATCAACTAAATATTGAAAGGCTTTTCTCTAAGAACTGGAACAAGACAAGCATGCCCACTTTTACTGCTCCTATTCAACATAGTATTGGAAGTTCTAGCTAGAGAAAATAAGCAAGAGAAATAAATAAAAGGCATCCAAATTGGAAAAGAGGAAGTCAAATTGTTCCCCTTTGCTGATGATAACATCTTATATCTAGAAAATCTTTAAGACTTCACCAAAAAACTCTTAGATTGATAAAAGAATCCTGTAAAGTTGCAGAATATAAAAGCAACATACAAAAATCTGTAGCATTACTCTAGAAAAGTAATGATCTAGCTGAGAAAGAAATTTAAAAATATATATTTACAATAGCTACCAAAAATACCCTGGAATAAATTTCATCAAGGAAGTGAAAGATCTCTACAAGGAAAACTACAAAACATTGATGAAAATAATTGAAGATGACACAAACAAATGGAAAAACATCCCATGCTCATGAATTGAAAGAATCGAAATGATAAAAATTACCATACTGCCTAAAGCAATCTACAGATTCAACACAATCCCTGTCATGACACCCACATCATTTTTTTTTAACAGAATTAGAGATACTAATAGTCAAATGGAACCAAGAATGAGCCTGAATAGCCAAGATAATACTGAGAAAACAACCAAACAACAAAACAAAACAAAACAAAAAAGAAAAACAAGAGTTGGAGGCATCACATTCCCTAACTTCAAATCATATTACAAGGTTGTAGTAAGCAAAACAATATGGTTGGTATAAAAAGACACATACACCAAAGGAACAAGATAGAGAGCCTAGAAATCAAACTACATATTTACAGTCAATTTATTTTTGATAAAGCCAACAATAATTTGCACTGGGGAAAGGGCATCCTTTTCAATGAATGGTGTTGGCGAAATTGGATAACCACATATAGTGAACATAACTGGACCTCTATCTCTCACGATATAAAAAAACAAACAAATGAACTAAAGACTTAAACATAAGACTCACAACTATAAATGTACTAGCAAAGACCTGGGGAAACCTGTCCCAGACAATAATCAAGGCAAAAAAAATTATGACTAAGACCTCAAAATTATAGGCAATAGAAATAAAAATAGATCAAACGGGACTATATTAAATTGAAAATCTTTGGCACTGCAAAGGGAACAAGCAATATAGTGAACATGACCTGTCAAATGGGGAGAAAATATTTGCAAAGTATTCATCTGATGGGTTACTGATATCTAGAATATACAAGGGACTCAATTCAACAGGAAAAAAATCTAATTAAAAAGTAAGCAAGGACATGAATGAACGTTTTTCAAAAAAAGATGAAAAGATGGTGAACAAGTATATGAAAAAAGGGCTTAACATCACTATCATTAGAGAAATGCAAATCAAAGGCATTATGACATATTACCTTACACTAGTCAGTGACTATTATTTAAAAAGCAATTATTAATAATGCCTTTACAAATTAATAAGACCAAATTTTTAAAAATAAAAATTGCTAATGGCTATTAATAAGAAGGCAAAACCTTTAACAGATGTTGACAAGAATATAGAGGAAAGAGAAATAGTATACACTGTTGGTAGGAATGTAAACTAATACAGTTACTATGGAAAACATTATGGAAATTTCTCAATAAACTGAAAGTATAATGAGATGGTTTTTCTGTGTCCCCAAGCTCAAATCTCCATTTGAGTTTTATCCCCCAGAATTCCCACATGCTGTAGGAGGGACTCAGGGGGAGGTAATTAAATCATGGGAGCCAGTTTTTCTCATGCTATTCTCATGATAGTAAATAAGTCTCTTGAGATCTGATGGGTTTATCAGGAGTTTCTGCTTTTGCTTCATCCTCATTTTCTCTTGCCATCACCACGTAAGAAGTGCTTTTGCCTTTTGCCTCTCACCATGATTCTGAGGCCTCCCCAGCCATGTGGAACTGTAAGTCCAATTAAACCTCTTTTTCTTCCTGGTCTTGGGTATGTCTTTATCAGCATCATGAAAACAGACTAATACAGTAAATCGGTACTGAGAGTGGGGCATTGCTGAAAAGATACCCCAAAACATCGGAGTGACTTTGGAACTGGGTAAAAGGAAGAGGTTGGAACAGTCTGGAGGGCTCAGAAGAAGACAGGAAAATGTGGGAAACTTTGAAACTTCTTAGAGACTTGTTTGATGGCTTTGCCCAAAATGCTGATAAAGATATGGACAATAAGGTCCAGGCTGAAGAGGTCTCAGACAGAGATGAGGAACTTGTTGGAAACTGGAGTAAATGTGACTCTTGTTATGTTTTAGCAAAGAAACTGGCAGCATTTTGCCCCTTCCCTGGAAATTTGTGGAACTTTGAATTTGAGAATGATGATTTAGAGTATCTGGCAGAAGAAATTTCTAAGCAGCAAAGCATTCAAGAGATGACTTGGGTACTGTTAAAGGCATTCAGTTTTATAAGGAAAGCAGAGCATAAAAGTTTGGAAAATTTGCAGCCCGACTATGGGATAGAAAAGAAAAACCCATTTTCTGGGGAGAAATTCAACCTGGCTGCAAAAATTTGTGTAAGTAATAAGGAGGCCAACATTAATCTTGGAAACAATGGGAAAAAATGTCTCCAAGCCATGTCAGAGACCTTCATGGCAACCCCTCCCATCACAAGCCTGGAGACCTAGGAGGAAAAAGTGGTTCTGTGGGTCAGACCCAGGTTCCCTGTGACATGTGCAGCTTAGGGACCTGGTGCCCTGTGTTCCAGCCACTCCAGCAATAGCTGAAAAGGGCCAAGGTACTGCTTGGGCTGTGGCTTCAGAGGGTGGAAACCCCAAACCTTAGTAGCTTCCATGTGGTGCTGAGCCTGCGGGTACACAGAAATGAAGAATTGAAGTTTGGGAACCTTAGCCTAGATATCAAAAGATGCGTGGCAATGCCTGGATGCCCAGGCAGAAGTTTGCTGTAGGGGTGAGTCCCTCATAGAGAACTTCTTCCAAGACAGTACCAAAGAGAAATATGGGGTTGGAGCTCCAACACAGAGTCCCTACTGGGACACTAGCTGGTGGAGCTGTACGAAGAGGACCACCATCCTCCAGACCCCAGAATGGTAGATCCACCAACAGCTTGTACTGTGTGCCTGGAAAAGCTGTAGACACTCAATATCAGCCCGAGAAAGCAGCCAGGAATGAGGCTGTACCTTGCAAATCCACAACAGTAGAGCTGCCCAAGACCATGGCAATCCACCTCTTGCATCAGTGTGACCTGAATGTGAGACCTGGAGTCAAAGGAGATCATTTTGGAGCTTTAAAATTTGACTGCCCTGCTGGATTTTAGACTTCCATGGGCCCAGTAACCCCTTTGTTTTGGCCAATTCCTCTCATTTGGAATGATTGTATTTACCCAATAACTGTATGCCCATTCTGTCTAGAAAGTAAATAGCTTGCTTTTGATTTTGCAGGCTCGTAGGCAAAAGGGACTTGCCTTGTCTCAGATGAGAGTTTGGACTGTGAACTTTTGGGTTAATGGTGAAATGAGTTAAGACTTTGGGGAACGGTTGGGAAAGCATAATTGGTTCCTAAATGTGAGAACACAAGATTTGAAGGGGCCAGGGGCAGAATGATATGATTTGACTGTGTCTCCACCCAAATCTCAACTTGAATTGTATCTCCCAGAATTCCCACGTGTTGTGGGAGAGACCTGGTGGGAGGTAATTGAATCATGGGGTCTGGTTTTTCCCTTGCTATTCTCATGATAGTGAATAAGTCTCACAAGACCTTAAGGGTTTATTAGGGGTTCCCAATTTTGCTTCCTCCTTATTTTCTCTTGCCACCACCATGTAAGAAGTGCCTTTCACCTCTCACCATGATTCTGAGGCCTCCCCAGTCATGTGGAAGTGTAAGTCCAATTAAACCTCTTTTTCTTCCCCGTCTCAGATATGTCTTTATCAGCATCATGAAAACAGACTAATACATATAATTACCATTCAATCCAGCAATTCCACTACTAGAATTGGAATTCCAAAGGAAAATAAATCAATACATCAAAGAGATGCCTGCACTCACATGTTTGCTGAAGCATTATTCACCGTAGCAGAGATATGGAATCAACTTAGGTGTTTATCAACAGATGAATGGATCAAGAAAATGTGTGGAATACTATTCAGCCATAAAAAAAAAATATCCTGTCATTAGCAGGAACATGGATGCAACTGGAAGTCATTATTTTAAGCAAAATAAGCCAGACACAGAAACACAAATATTGTATGTTCTCCCTTATATGTGAGAGCTAAAACATTTCAACACATGGAGTAAGAGAGTAGAGAGATAAATAAGAGATATCGGGAAGGGCAAATGGGGAAAAAGGAGGAGAATGAAGAGGATTGGGTTAAAGTTTACAACTATTTAATAAAATAGAAGGAATAAATTCAATGTTTGTTAACAGAGTAGGCTGACTATACCTAACAAAATGTACTGTACTTGGGTGATAGACATCATAAATATCCTGTCTTAATCACTACCTAGGATATGCATATAAAAAATTACTCATGTATTCCCATAAATTTGTATAAATTAAGAAAACAAAGATATCTAAACACTGACTGTCAACAAGCTTATAGAAAACTTTGAGGAAATAGTTTTTGGGTCCTTTGTCCTTGCTGAATCCACTCACCCTTCCACATCCTCGTAATATAACAGGCCTATAATGCTTCTCTTCAATCCCTATTCTACTGTTACTTTTGTAATTTTAACTTTTTTTTAACTTTTAATTCACGCTTAATAAATGATGATGCTGTGCAGTTTATATAACTGGTATTATTTTTATAGCAGTTCTCTTCATTCACATAGTACATTACCATTACCAAAGATATTTCTAAATATATTAGATTATTTTACTCCTCAGTACAATTTCTATTTCTGCCCAGATTACCAGATTACCAATCATTTTTCAGTTTCTCAATGAAAACTTCTAATTGACTTTTAGTATTTACTATATACAATTTTAAAACAAGCTTGCTGCTTTTCACTTCAAGATATGTTTTGTATTTTGCCTTTTGCTTCCAGTTTATCTGTTATTACTATAAACCCCATCATTACTATCATTATCTCAACAGCAATTATGAATTATTACGGACATTCTAGTAGTTTAGAAGTCATAAGATAGAATCGGGAAGCCTGGATAAAATTTGTACAGCCCCGGCCCGGCACGGTGGCTCACGCCTGTAATCCCAGCACTTTGGGAGGCTGAGGCCAACAGATCGCGAGGTCAGGAGATCAAGAACATCCTGACTAACACGGTGAAACCCCGTCTCTGCTAAAAATACAAAAAAGAAAAAAAAAAAAAATTAGCCGGGCACGGTGGTGGGTGCCTGTAGTCCCAGCTACTTGGGAGGCTGAGGCAGGAGAATGGCGGGAACCTGGGAGATGGAGCTTGCAGTGAGCCGAGATTGCACCACTGCACTCCAGCCTGGGTGACACAGCCAGACTCTGTCTAGAAAAATATAGCCCCTACTAAGTTGATTAAGCTCACTGGACCTCAATGATCTTACCTTTATAATGAAGATAATGATTACAAAATCTCTTACATTGTTTTGAGGTTTAAAAGTTACTTAATTCATAAAGTACTCAGAATATTGGCTCATAGTAAGAGTTTTAATAATTCTTATTATATTTCATTTTGCTTTGCCAAGTAATTTGCTAAGATAATCAAATTTATCATCTAATTCAATTAACTCAATCAGATGACATAAATACAATTTTGAAGAATTATTGATAATTATTTTTATTACCAAATAATATTTCATTAAATTGATATATCACATTCTATTTATACATTCATCAGCTAATGGACATTTGTGTTTTGTCTACTTTGTGGGTATTATGAATAATGTTACTATGAACATTAATGCTCCCGTTTTTATGTAGACTTTTTATTCATTTCTCTTGAGGAGCATAGAAATACTAGATTATATGATAAATCCTTGTTTAAACTCTTGAGAAACTGACAGAGTGCTTTTCAAAGTATCAATAGCTACACCAGAGCTAATTCAACTAGTTATTTAATGAAAGTGCTTAGCATAATATCTGACACATAGTAGAAGGGAATTAAAAGCCGTTAGCTTTTCCCTGTACTTCCAGCACCCAAATTCCATCCACTCACATGTATAAGGTCTAATAGCACCAATATATTATTGCCTCTCAGAGTGTGATTATTTATTCACTCAAAAGCACTACAGATCAGCTACTTTCCTAGTAAGTCTATGAATATGCAGACATTTCCCTGTGTCTCTCTTCTGGTATCACTGTTAATATTTTGAGGCATATTTTTCTAGATAATTTTTAGTTTAAATACTAATATGCCATGGAAAAAATGTGTACGTAATTTTTTAAGAGAAATATTATGACACAATTGTTTGAAACATATTTAAGTTTTAAAAGATCCAAAGATATTTTGGGTATCTAGTCATGTCAATACATTCAGATGTATTACTTTTCAAGGTAGATGCCTAGTCTTTTACATTAAAATTTTATAATTTAATCAATCTAGGTATTCAGGTGTTCATTTACTATGGCAAGCAAGGATTCCAAATACACACCTTTGTGTATGTGCCGAGTGTGTTTGCCTATAATTTTATAACAGTTTTATTGAGATATAATCAGATACCATAACATATACCCTTTTAAAGTATGCTTAGGATGTGAAGTTGTTCAAGCATCACCACAACCAATTTTAGAACATTTTCATTGCACCAAAAAGTAATTCTGTATCCATCAGCAGTCACTCCCCATTTACTCCCAACTTCTCTAGGCCTAGGCCAATATCAATCTATTTTCTATCTCTATAAACTTGCTTGTACTGGATGTTTTATGTAAACTGAATAATATATTATGTGGTCTTTTGTGATTAACTTCTTTCATTTAACACAATGTTTTTAAGATTTCTCTATGTGGTAGCGTGTATCAGTAGTAGTTTATTTTTATTGCCAAACAATATTTCATTGAATGGACATATTACATTTTATTTATACATTCATCATGTAATGGACATCTGAGTTGTGTTGACTTTGTGGTTATTATGGATAATGTTGCTATGAACATTCAAGCTTCTATTTTTTTGCATAGGCATTTTCTTTTCATTTTTCTTGAGGAGTGTAAATACTAGATCACATGATAAATCCTTGTTTGAGCTCTTGGGAAACTGATAGACTGCTTTTCAAAGCAGCTACACCATTTTGCATTCCTAATCACAGTTTATGAGGCTTCAAATTTCTCCCCATCTTCACTAATGCTTTTTTTTAATTAACTTTTTAATTTTTGCCATCATATTGAGGGTGAAGTGATATATCATGTGGTTTTGTTTACATTTACCTGATGGCTAATGACGTTAAGCATCTTTTCATGTTCTTATTAACCATTGAAATATCTTATTTGGAAAAATGTCTGTTGAGGTCCTTTGACCATTTTTAATTGGAATATGTGTCATTTTATTATTACATTAAAATATGTAAGAGTTCCTTACATATTCTACAAATAAGTCAATTTTGAGGGGAAAGAGTTTTGGAGCTCTCTGTTCTTATGAAATTTCTCTCCCTCTCTCTGTCTGTCTGTCTCTCATTAAAATCTCTGGGTCAATGGTGAGAGAACTTGAAAAGAGTTTGTTGCCTCTGCTCTTCTTGGCTTATTTCTCTTTGCATGGAATATTACCCTATGATCATGCTGGAGTGACGGTGATTGGACTCTAAGATTCCCATCCTCTCCTGCCTGGGGCATAGCCTCTAACCTATGAATGGTGGCTGCATAAGAAAAAAGAGACCTGACTTCTTACTTGCATTCATTAAAAATGTATCTTCTGCAACTTGGAGTTTAAGTGAATGAGAAATACTGGTCACCTGCCCCTCCAAGTGAGAATTCATATCCATAGGTGGGGAGATGAGAGCAAAGAGTGTCTGGTCTTCTTACCAACGCCCAACCAGATTGGAGATTCTGTCAGTCTGATCTGTGTGGTGGGGAGAGAACAGACTGTGGCTCAGGTGCTCTGGATTGTTGGTGTTTTCTACTGATATTTAGTAAATTTTCTTGAATAAATGTTTCTTCATTTGTTGCTCTGGAGATTTTAATCGTTATTTTAAAAATAATTTTTACTTGTTGTGGCTGTTTCACTGGGGGATGGGTCTGTGGATCTCCTTACACTACCATTTCATGACTATTAAATATATATATATATATTTATATATTATATAAATATATATTTATGTTATGAGAATATAGCTGTAACAATAGAATTTGAGGACAAAAAGTAATGTTAAGTTTAAACTTTAATAGATATGTTCAGATTACTCTCCAAAAAGTTGAAGCAATTTATTCTCCTTAAGAGTGGAGAAGGTTTTTAATTATTATTATTATTTAGATTTCATTTGTTTTGTATTGAAGACTGAAACATTTTTAAATTGTGGAAAAGGAACCAGAAGAGAGGAGCTATTTGCAGATAGATGAGAAAGTAATGGATGAAGTATCTCGGGGAAAAGTTTGAGAATGAATCTTGAAAATAGAATAAGTAATTAGCCTTGGATTGGAAGGATAAAGGAGCAGAGATAACATTGTGGTCAACACATAACTGTGTTATTTAAGTTCTAAATATTTTTGTGTTTTAAAACTTGCATGGTTCCCATATTGATTCCATGCTTCTGCAAAAAAAGTATGACCCCTGTCTTTAATAAACGTGTGACTCAGTGCTTTTACAACCTTAGCACACTTACTACACATACGGTTTTTCAAAAGGTATATTTTTTTTTTCATTAGAAATAAAGAAAGTGGTCCAGTTCCGGTGACTCATGTCTGTAATCTCAACATTTTAGAAAGTTGAGGTGAGAGTATTGCTTGAGACCAGGAGTTTGGGACCAGCCTGGGAGACATAGTGAAGCCCTGTCTCTAAAAAAGTCATTTAAAAAGTAGCCGAGCATGGTGGCACATAACTGTAGTCTCAGTTACTTGGGAGGATGAGGAGAGATCGCTTGATGCCAGGCGTTCAAGGCCGCAGTGAGCTGTGATCACTCCACTGCATTCCAGCCTGGGTGACAGAGCAAGACCCATTCTCGAAAGAAAAGAAAAGAAAAGAAAAGAAAGAGAAGGAAAGGAGGAAAGAGAAGGGAGGGAGGGAGGAAGGAAGGAAGGAAGGCAGGCAGGCAGGCAGGCAGAGAAAAAAAGAAAAGAAATGGAACAGAACTGAAAGGAAAGGAGGAAAGAGAAGGGAGGGAGGAAGGAAGGAAGGAAGGAGAAAGAAAGAGATGATACTTGTCTATATGACAGTACTGTGGAGAAAGTTCTACCAGAATCTTAAATAGCTGAAATTTGTCATAAAGAGATTTAATTACTGTTGTAAAATTTGCTTAACTTTCATTAGAAAACCCCTCAATACGTCCAGTTGATACCATCTATGATCATGCCCTTTGATAGAGCTGAGAATATCAAATAAGGTTAAATGTATATTCACAAAATATGGCAATAATTGGACATCTATTTCTCAGCAAAGTAGTTTGTCTTGAGCCTTTAATTTTGCTTTAGTGTGTTTCTGTCAAGCTCTCTCTTCCATCTTTAGTGGTAGAATATTGAATTGAATGCATAACTCTCTGGTTTGAAACATTAATTAGGGCAGTGTGCAGAAGAAAATTTACATAGAAATCTGCATTTTACACAATAGAAATTAAATTTGCTACTAATAAGTGTTAGACTAGCCTGCTTTTATTTTTCAAAAAGTTGCATGTTGAACACCTAATATTCTGCTTTCAAATATGTTGTGTAATTCAGTTCTCCATATTTTGGACTTAGGTAATGACCAACTGGAGAACATCCAGAAAAAGACAATCAGAAGAGTGAATGATCTGGAAATGATCTCAAGAAGAAAATTTAAGGAATAGCAAATATACCCTGGAGAAGAGAAGGCTAATTGTGAACATTAGAACTGTCTTTAGATGCTATGGGGAGAAAAGACATTTGATTTTGTCTTTATAGAACCATAGCGATTAACAAAGTTATTGAAAGAACACTTTATTAAGATTTAAAAGGTTTCTAGAGTTATATCTTTTACTAGTTATATGCCCTTGGGCAAATGCTTTAATAGGTCTCGGATTCCATTCCCTTCTGCCAGTTCCTTCTGTTTTATCAAAACATGTGGCTCTGAAATGTTTTGCTTCTGTAGAGGCTTTTATAGATTACCATTATGTATCTTTACTTGGTCCATGCAGCCTTCCAGTGAAACAAAATGTCCTGTAAATCATCCATTCCACTTGTTTCTAATTTCCACTAAAAGCAAAACTAAATGCAATGGCAGGTGCAGCAAGAGCAACAAAAAGTCAATTATTTAAGTAATTCCGTGTTCAATCCCATCCTCCTTCTCTGAGTTCTTTCCAACTAGCTGTCTTTCCGAATAAATGATTATGAACTTAATGAGGCACTGATGAAACATATTACTACAAAATTAATAACGTAGCCAATACTAAGGTATTATATATAGATTAATGTCTAACAGAATGAAGGTTAATAGTGATAAATATGCAATCCTAAAAGTTATTTTTTTTAAATCTTCATGGCTATAGGATGAGTGAGACATTATTTATTAAAAAGTCATTAAGGAGAAGACCTAAGGGCATTAGCTGATGATGAAATCAATGGGAATTCACAGTGGAGTGTAGTAACCATGATAATTAATCTTAGATTATGTTCATGCTCTAAGAGTACAGTACTTAAAACAAGAGAAATGCTGTTCACATTTTGCCCTTAACTTGTCAGACCAACAGGGATTATCAAGAGCAATTTAGGGTCCTACTCTTTAAAAGGAATAGCAACAAATACTTAAGGAAAATGGCACATGTAATGTCATGTGCAAATAGCTTAGCAAATAGTAAATAATTTTCTAATAGTTTTTTTAATAGTAAACAGTTTTATACAGCCAGAGTGATAGAAGTATGCTCATTTTATATTTTCCCAGTGCTATGAGTTTGGATTCTACAAAATTAGGTGTGTAGAAAAAACAACTTTTTCTTAATTCAATATGATTTCCATAGCAAGAGAGTAGTAGAAATCTGTTTTCATTCAATTCAGCAAACCAACATAAGCCCCACATTTGTGGAACATTTTGCTTAGCTGCTGGGAACTTTCCTGGTTTTATGGTACTGTAGGAAGTGGAGGGGGTTTGCAGCATGATTCTTGAGAGACCTGTCTACCCATGTAGCCCCTGGAACTTCTATTGTTCCACCTGACATTGATTGAAAGCACAATGAACCACCACTGAGGGGTGGTTCTTTTCTAGCTATTTGGACACTTCAGGTCTGATAGCCCGTTCTACTGCATCTTTAATATTCTTGAATAGTCAGGTGTGCTCTAATGCATTGTGTAAGGATGGGACATAAAAGTTTTTGCAAAGCCATGGATAGTCCCATCATTCCAGTTGCATCAGGCAGTGATTTCTTTCTGCAATCTTGTTATCTCCCTGAAACTCTAATTCTAGAAAAAAAGGAAGACATGAATTCCTTTTACTTTTCTGATCTGGACTGTCTCAAACAATGCTGTTAATATGCAGCCTAGTTTGGTCCTAACCATAAAGGTATCTTTTATAACCCCTCCTGTGTCCTCTTTCTGTAAATTTATGAAAGTTTCTTCTATTCTAAGGGGAGTCTCTTCTCTTCATCTTGAGAAATATCTCTCAGATATGCCTCTTTTGTCATAATGAGTTATGTATGCCTCAGATATATGCTTTTGTCAGAGATACTGAGATACTTAAAGATCATGCCCAATTTCCGAATTAATTGAGAAGTGAGAAGTAAATGGGGAACCAAAATATGCCCTTTATTACCCAAAAAAAAAGGCTACATAGGAAGACATAACTTAATGCAAGAGGCAAATATGTTATCTAAACAAGTTAGCATATTACAATCTAATCAAAGTTACACTGGATTGGAAAAGGACCTAGGTGAGGGCTTGCCAAGGAGAAACAGAACATAGAGAGGCAGAGAGGAATGCCAGCTCCTTGCTTGTATGCACAGTTCAAGAGAAGACACATAGACAAAAATCTTGATTTTTTTGCCTTACCAGGATGCATATCAATGTCTGTTGCTTATGTGGAATCCAGTGGTGACTGATTTAAAATTTACTGGGACAAACCTTCCCACAAGAGGCTAATTTGGGACCTATGTTCCTTTCTTGTCTGAAGACCCAATGTATCTAAAATCTTGATTACGTTATTTCTTTTTGTCCCCATTTTCAGTTCTCTAATAGAAATGGAGAAGTATGTGTTCCATCTAGAGTCATAGCATCAGTGCTGTCTTGTAAGTTGGCACGTGTAGGTTTTTGTCACTGTGCTGCTCCCATTGCTTCTTACCATGGGATTGCTGAGATCTGGGGAGCCTGTCTCCTAAGCTAAATCATGTTTTACTGTGAAAGTAATAGCACCAGAAAGCAAATGTAAAGGAAAGTTGATGACAAGCTTGGTTTCTTAAAATTTTATTGCTAATTTATTTGAATATTTTTACATTTTTCTATATAGAGTGGTAGTTCAAGTAAATATTCGCATAGCAGTGTTAGGTTAGAATGTTCACGTTAACCTATCTACATTGTAATTTGATTAAAACACTGGAAACACTGTCCTCTGGCTGATCTTTCCACTGACTCAAAACACAACATTTTGAGAAAAAAGTATTATTAGTGAAATGGAGAAACTATTTTGCTGCAGAACTCAACAAATATATTTACCACTTTCTTCCAAAAGAAAGTCCCATAGGAGTAATGGTATTATTTATTATGAACTAAAAATCCATCAGTAATATTTATTACTACATAAATGTATGATAATTTAGTTTCACTTATATTCTTAAAGTAGATTGATGAATTACAGTGCTATGCTAAGAAATGCCTTGAAGAAAGTTGGATAAGAGTGGTAAGTTACAAGTTCAATGAACAGCCGTATTAAGCCTGATGAAATAGAGACAGTGCCAGTCTAAACAGGATTGATAAGGCACGTGAAGTAAGCAAAGACTGCCAATATTATTTTGGTCTTAATTTTTTTTTTCTTGTAGATGTCATGTAATAAACCTTACTTAACTGTAATGGCACAGTTTGCACTGAGATTTGGAAAAGGGATTGTGCTAAAAGAGCAACCCTAACAACACTGGGTGGCAGGAGAGGCAATGCCAGAGAGGGAACTGATCAGCTTAGAATAAGCACAGCCCCTTTCCCTCTTTGCTGTATAATGTCCCAGGGTGCAGTTGTGTCCATATAAATTGTTATATAGGAAAGGGCCAAAATGTCTGAGATGAGCCTTGGTAGAGACGATATTTGATTTAGAAAAAGAAAAAAATATATATACACATATATATATACCCACACACGTGTGTGTGTGTGTGTGTGTATATATATCTCCTTTAGTTGCCTATTAACTAACTTTATATTTACTATGTGTGACTTCCCTTGGAAGTAAAGATGTTTTATTGTTAACAAAGGTGACAGACAAAAAGACATTTGTTCATTTCTCACAATCTCAATGGACTATTTCTCACTGATAAAATTAATATTGTACTAGTATTGCATCTATTAATTTTTACCTTTTTTTCTTGCATGCTCACTAATCTACAAAGTAAATTACCTTAAAAAATGATTATTGTGTATGAAAAACACTTCAGGTTGTGATGGTAAGTATGGTCTGGGGTCTGGATGCTTTTAGAGGAACATTATCGTTGAAGATAAAGCCGGAACACTGTGTATGTGTGTGTGTGTGTATTCTGTATGGTTCTATTTGTATAAAGCTCTGGCAAAGGAAAATCTATCTTTTGGTGACAAAGAATATTAATGACAAAAAATTTTAATATAAATATTTGATATACAATGTTATTAAAACTATGTCTTATTGCCTTTATACTTAGTAAGTATAAAAGAAGTCCTATCAACAACTTACTTAACAATTAAAGGAAATAAATAACTTTTAAAATATACTGTATTTTGCAGACTAAGTTAACAAGAATATACTTTCAGTAATTATTTTCTTTTTCATAGCTTATGAGTTTGAAAACATTACTATTATAAAATTTAAAAAATAGTAAAACCACACCAATACACTAAGAATTATATCACCAATCTTAAGCTTAAAACAACTTAGGTAAAACTGAAAATCATATAATGTCACTAATATGCTAAAAATATATATGAATATGTAATTATAATTTCAAAATTCCATACAAACTACATCAACATGTTGCATTTGCAACCACTGTTATTGAGTGGAAGGATAGCTGATGCAAACTTTTAAAAAAAACCTATTGGTTTGCTTTTTTGGGGTCTACTTTTATTTTAGAAATAGCAGATATATGTACAGGTTTGTTACAAAAGTATATTGCATAATACCGAGGTTTGGGGTGTGACTGAACCTGTCACCCAGGTAGTGAGCATAGGACCCAGTGGATAGTTTTTCAGCACTACCCTCTCCCTCTTCCACATCTAGTAGTTCCCAGTGTCCATTCTCTTCCCATCTTTTTGTCCATGTGGACTGAATATTTAACTCTCACTTATGAGTGAGAACATGCAATATTTGGTTTTCTGTTTCTCCATTAGTTCGTTCAGAATAATGGTTTCCAGCTGCACCCATGTTGTTGCAAAGGACAATATTTTATTGTTTTTTATGGCTGCATAGTATTCCATGGTGTATATGTACCACATTTTATTTATCTAATCCACTGTTAATGGGCACTTCAGTTGATTCAGTGTTTTTGCTATTGTGAATAGCACTGTGATCAGCATATAGGTACATGTGTCCTTTGGTAGAATGACTAATTATCCTTTGGATATATGCCCAGTAGTGGGATTTCTGGGTTGAATAGTAGACCAGCTATTAGTTATTTAGGAAATTTCAATGTCCCCTTTCCTCCAGCCTTGCCAACATGCTATTTTTTAGCTTTTTAATGAAAGTAATTCTGACCGGTGTGAGACGGTATCCCATTATGGTTCTGATTTGAATTTCTCTGAAGATTAATGATGATAAGCATATTAGACAATTAGTAACCAAAGTATTCAATAAATGTGCATGAGTCCTTAGTAATATAAATTAATTAATAAATAAGGAGAAAAGACAAATATTTTTACAACGTAATTCCACATAATATGTGTAGATACTTCCCCTACATAAAAGGTGGGGCTTAATCCTTCTCAGCAAGAGCGTGCTAGATGTAGCAATGTAACAGTGTCAATTCGTTTGTTTTGGTAAATATGCCATAGTAATCCAAAGGATTAAAAATGAGTAAAACTGGGTAAGGAGTATTTAAAAACTCTGTTTACTATCTTTGTAAACTTTTTAGTCTAAAATTATCAAAATAAACATTTTAAGAAATCCAGATAATGACTATAATGGTTATGTGTCAAATTGACTATGCCATAGGATGCCTAGACAGCTGGTTGAAGAGTATTCCTGGGTGTTTCTATGAGATGTGTCTCACAGAAGAAATTACCGTTTTATTAGGTGAACTGAGTAAAGCCTACAACCTTTGCCAACATGACTATGCATCACTCAACACATTAAGGGCCATTCCAAAACAAAAAATCATGGTAATGTTGAATTCACTATCAGAATGACTGAGCTGGAGCATCAATCTTCTGCCCTTGGCACTCCTAGTTCACAGGCCTTCAAACCTAGACTGAAATCTGTTGCTTTCCTAGGTCTTCAGGTTGTAGATGGCAGTTAATGAGACTGCTCTTCCTCCATACTTTTTGTGAGTAAACATCTTTATATGTCTCTCCCATTGTTCTGTTTCTCTGAGAACCTAGTATAATTAAATAATACAATACCTATAATAAAATGTAAAGAACAGATGTAGATAAATTTATTTTTTATTTTTTAATTGATGTTACATAATATTTGGATATTAGGGATATCATAGAATGCAAATTGATTAAGTCAGGATATTTAGACTATCCATCACATCGTGTATTTGTCATTTATATGTGTTAGGAATATTTTAAGTCCTCTTTTCTAACTATTTTGAAATATAAAATGCATTGTTGTTAACTATAGTCAGCCTGCTCTACTATCAAACATTAGAAGTTATTTTTCTGGTTTCCTCTTTTACCAAGGACCCGCCAACATGGGCCGCGTTCGCACCAAAACCGTGAAGAAGGCGGCCCGGGTCATCATAGAGAAGTACTACACGCGTCTGGGCAACGACTTCCACACGAACAAGCGCGTGTGCGAGGAGATCGCCATTATCCCCAGCAAGAAGCTCCGCAACAAGATAGCAGGCTATGTCACCCATCTGATGAAGTGGATTCAGAGAGGCCCTGTAAGAGGTATCTCCATCAAGCTGCAGGAGGAGGAGAGAGAAAGGAGAGACAATTATGTTCCTGAGGTCTCAGCCCTGGATCAGGAGATAATTGAAGTAGATCCTGACACTAAGGAAATGCTGAAGCTTTTGGACTTTGGCAGTCTGTCCAACCTGCAGGTCACTCAGCCTACAGTTGGGATGAATTTCAAAACGCCTCGGGGACCTGTTTGAATTTTTTCTGCAGTGCTATATTATTTTCAATAAATCTGGGACAACAAAAAAAAAAAAAAAAAAGAAGTTATTTTTCTGTCTAACTCTATATTTGTACCCATTAACCAATCTCTTTTCACTCTCCACACACTAACCTTTGCTATCATTCTAATGTCTAGCTACATGAGATCCACTTTTTTAGTTCTCACATGTAAGTGAGAAATGTAATATTTGTCTTCATGTGCTTACCTAATTCCACTTAATATAATAACCTTCACTTCAACCCATGTTGCTGTAAATGAGAGGATTTAATTCTTTTTAATGGCTGAATAGTATTCCATTATGTATATATACTTTATCCATTCATTCATTGATAAACACATAGATTGATTCCCTATTTTGGCTATTGTGAATAGCATTTGCAGTAAACATGAGGATGTAGATATCTTTTTGATATACTGATTGCCTTTCCTTTGGATAAATACCCAGTAGTGGAATTGCTGGGTCATACTGTAGTTTCATTTTTAGTTTTGAAGAAATCTTCAATCCGTTTTCCATAATGGCTGTACAAAGTTACGTTTCCAGCAACAGTAAATATCACCTGCATTGATATTTTTCATCTTTTTAAACTGAGGTAAGATATTATCTCATTGTGGTTTTAATCTGCATTTCCATGATGATTATTGATATCAAGGATTTTTTTCATGTACTTGTTAGCCATTTGTATGTCTTCTTTTGAGAAATGTCTATTGATGTCCTTTGCCCGTTATTTAAAATGGCATTTTTTTTTTCCTGTTGAGTTCTTTGAGTTCTTTAACTTGCAAATGTATTATTCCATTCAACAGACTGTCTCTTCACTCTATCAGTTGTCCCCTTTGTGGTACGGAAGGTCTTAAATATACTCCTTTTTGTCAGCTTTTAGTTTTGTTGCCTGTGCTTTTGAAGTCTTAGTAATAAAATCTTTTAAATATCCCAAAGTGTTTTCCCTATGTTTTCTTCTAGTAGTTTTATAGTTTGACATCTTCTGTTTTGTTATTTAACTCATTTTGCATTGATTTTTGTATACGGTGAGAGAGAGGGATCTAGTTTCATTCTTCTTCATATGGAGAGCTTGTTTTCCCAGCACCATTTAAGAATGAGTGTCTTTTCTCCAACTCATGCCCTTGGTACCTTTGTAAAAATCAGTTGGCTATGAACACATGGATTTATTTCTGGATTATCTATTGTCTCATTTGCGTATGTGTCTGTGTTTGTTCCAGTACCACGCTGTTTTGTTTAGTATAAACTCAATGTATTTTGAAGTCAGATAACGATTCCTCCAGCTTTGTTTGTTTTGCTCAGTATGGCTTTGCTTTGGATACCTGTGCTTTTTTTTTTTTTTTCTTCTTCTTTGCTTCCATATAAATTTTAGGACTTTTTTTTCCAACAATAAACTGGATGAAGCAGAAGAAATGACTTCAGAATTTGTAGATGAGTCTTTTGGAATAACCTAGTCAGACAAAAAGAGAAGAAAAAAAGAATTAACAAAGTCTATGTGACATATTGGACACTAAAAAGCTACCAAATATCAGTATATTGGTATATTGCTAGGGATTGCGTTGAATCTATAGATTACTTTAGGTAGTGTGGTTAATTTTACCGTATTATTTCGTGTGATGCATAGCATGAAATGTTTTTGATTCTTGTTTTTTTCATTAGTGTTTTGTAGTTTTCCTTCTAGAGATCTTTCAATTCCTTGGTTCAGTTTATTTCTTTTTTTTTTTTGAGAGTTCATCTTGACTTTTATTATACACTAGACATGTATGAACTAACCAGAGATGTGAATGATTCTCTGTACTCTTAAAATTACAGGAAATATATTTCCACCTCCCCCTTTTTTTTCTGATATTGGAGTAGCATTTCAGATTTTGGGGATTAGTTTAGGGCAAAGTAAAAGTCATGGAAGGCAGTGTATAAATAACGTTAATTATGAAGCTACTTTTCAGAAGCTAGTAGTAACTTGCTTAGTAGTAATCACAAGGTTGTGCAGCATTCACAATGCTGGTATTAATCAGCTACATATTTTGAACATCTACTATTACTGGATACCAAAGAAAGTGAGTTATTTAAGAATCTTCCACTCTTGTTATAAGCTTCCTATGATCCAGTAACTTCTCAAAGGTTTTGCAAAAAGTGTAAGTCCTTGCTTTTTGGGAATTTTTATTTGTGCACCCAGGAAATGTAAATGCAACCATCACTGCTTCTTGTGCAGGTGTGTGCTTTAACAATCAGGGCTGCTTTTGGCATCAAGAGTATGAGCTATTAAGAGTTTCTAAAAATACTGACCTAACTAGTCAGTTGCCTCCACCTTATATACTATTCAGGCAAGTCTTCAGAAAGTATACTACTGTATTCCTGGTCCAAAATAAGGTAGGCATGGTTCAGTTTATTTCTAGGTATTTTTTTGTTGCCACTGTAAATGAGATTGACTTGTTTATTTTTTTGAATATTTTATTATTGTTGAAAAGAACTGCCACTGACTTTTGTATGTTAATTTAATATCCTACAGCTTTATTGAATTATCTTATCAGATGTAAGAAGTTTTTTAGTGAAGTCTTTAACTTTTTCTAGATATAAGAGCATATCATCTGCAAAGAGGTACAATTTGACTTTCTTTATTCCAATTTATATGCTTCTTATTTCTTTCTCTTGCCTGATTGCTCTGCTTAGGATTTTCAGTATTATACTGAATAGAAGTGATAAAAGTGTATACTCTTGTCTTGTTTCAGTTCTTAGAGGAAAATATTTCAGCTTTGCTCCACTAAGTATGTTGTTAGCTATGAGTTTATTATATATAGCTTTTACTGTTTTGAGGTATGTGTTAATTTCATGCCTAGATTTTGAAAGGTGTTATAATGAAAAGATGTTGAATTTTATGACATGCTTTTTCTGCATGTCTTAATCCTAAGACATTCCAAAGAATGAAGATAATATTTTCTTTCATTTCATGTATGTGTATTGCACATTTTTATTAAGGTATACTAGACTATCCTTGCATTTCTTAGGATAAATCCCACTGATCATGATATATTATCTTTTAATGTACTGTTGGATTAAGTTTGCTAGTATTTTGTTGATTTTCACATCTATGTTCATAAGGAATATTGGCCTATAGTTTCCTTTTTTATCCTGTTTGGTATCAGATTAATGCTGGCCTTGCAGAATGTTAGAAAGAATTTTCTCCTCTTAAATTTTTGGAATGGTTTAACGAGAATTGGTGTTAGTTCTTCTTTATAAGTTTGGTAGAATTTGGCAATGAAGCCATCTGCTTTTGGGCTTTTCTTTGTTGGGAGACACCTGATTCAATCTTGTTACTCGTCACTGGTCTGTTCAGGTTTTCTATTTTTTTCCTGATTCAGCCATGGTGGGTTGTAAGTGTCTAGGGATTTATCCATTTCTACTAGGTTTTGTTAGCATATAGTTGTTCATAATAGTCTCTGAAGATCTTTTGAATTTCTATATAGTCATTTGTAATATCTCCTTTTCTGTTTCTGATTCTGTTTATTTGGGTCTTCACTCTGTTTTTCTTGATTGCTCTAGTTAATGGTTTATCTATTTTATTTCTTTTTTTTTTTTTTTTGAGATGGAGTCTCGCACTCTCACCCAGGCTGGAGTGCAGTGGCATGATCTCGGCTCACTGCAAGCTCCACTTCCCGGGTTCACGCCATTCTCCTATCTCAGTCTCCCGAGTAGCTGGGACTACAGGCGCCTGCCACCACGCCCGGCTAATTTTTTGTATTTTTTAGTAGAGATGGGGTTTCACCGTGTTAGCCGGGATGGTCTCAATCTCATGACCTTGTGATCCGCCCACCTCAGCCTCCCGAAGTGCTGGGATTACAGGTGTGAGCCACCACGCCCGGCCTTGTTTCTCTTTTTTAAAAAACTACTTTTTATTTTGTTGACGCTTTGTATCTTTTAAATTCTCTGGCTTATTTATTTATTTGTGCTCTAATTTTTAAAATTTCTTTTCTTCTAATTTTGGTTTTTGTTTGCTGGTGAACAGATTGTTTACTTGAAGTCTTTCTACCTTTTTGATGCAAGTGTTTTTTGCTATAAATTTCCCTCTAGGTACTACTTTTGCTTTATCTTACAGGTTATGTAATCTATTGTATTTCCATTTTCATTTGTTTAAATTTGTTTATCTCTTCTTAATTTCTCCATTGTCTCAGTGGTTTTTCAGGAGCATTTTGCTTAATTTCCATGTATCTGTACAGTTTCCAAACCTCTATTGTTATTAATTTCTAGTTTTATTTCATTGTGGTCTGAATTGGTACATAATTTTTAAAAATTTGTTTAGAATTCTTTTGTGGTCAACATATCGTCTATTCTGGAGAATGTTTCATGTACTGATGAGAAGAATGTATATTCTACAGCTATTGGATATAATGTTCGGTCTATGACTATTTAGCCAATTTGGTCTAAAGTGAAGTTTAAATCTAATATTTCCTTCTTAAGTTTCTATTTTGTAGATCTATCTTACGCTGAGAGTTGACTTTTGAAGTTTTCAAATATTATTGTATTGAAGTCTATTTCTTCCTTTTATATCCAATAATGCTTTATGCATCTGATTGCTCTGGTGTGGGGTATACATACATATTGAGAATTGTTATATTTTCTTGCTGAATTGATCCCTTTGTCATTATATAATAACCTTCTTTGTTTCATTTTACTGTTTTTGACTTTAAAGTATATTTTATCTGATATCATTGTAACTAGTTATGCTCAGATTTGATTTCCATTTGAATAGAATATATTTTACCATCTCTTCAGTTTCAGTCTATATGTATATTCATAGGCGAAATAAGTTTTTTGTAGGCAGCATATAGTTTTTCACTTTTTAAAATCCATTTAGCTAGTCTGTACATTTTAAGTTGGAAATTTAATCTGTTTACATTCAAGGTTATTATTGATATGTGAAGATTTATTCTTATCAATTTGTTCATTGTTTTCTGGTCGTTTTGTATATAATTTCTTTTCCTTTCTCTCTTCTTGCTTATTATTGTAACTTGGTGGTTTTGTGTAGTGGTACTCTTTGAGTTTTTTATGTCACTCATTTGTGTGTTTGCTTTGTCAGTGAGTTTTATGATTTTACATGTTAAGCATTTCTTGTAGGGCTTGTCTAGTGGTGATGAATTCTCTCAGTTTGTGCTTGTCTGGGAAAGATTTTATTTTAATTTTTCTCATTTATGAAGTGTAGCTTTGCTGAATATAGTATTCTTGCCTGCTAGTTGCTTTCTTTCAACACTTAAATATATCATCCCATTTTCTCCTGGCCTGTAAAGTTTCTCCTGAGAAATTCATTGTTAATATGGTGAGAGTTCTCCTATATGTGCTATGTGCTTTTCTCTTGCTGTTTTTAGAAATCTTTGTTTGTCTTTGACTTTTGATACTTTCACTATAATGTGCCATGGAGAAGACTTTTTTGAGTTGTATCCATTTGGGACCTATGAGCTTCCTACATCTAGACATCTAAAGCTCTTGTTACACTTGGACATTTTTCAGCTATTACCTTATTAAATAGGTTTTCTATGGCTTTAGGCTTTCCTTAAACTTCTTAAAAACTCAAAATTTGAATATTTGGTGGCTTTTGGCATTCCATGGGTTGTATAATCTTTGTTCATTCTTTTCTTTTTTGTCTGACTGGGTTATTCCAAAAGACACATCTTCAAATTCTGAAACTCTTTTTTCTGCTTGATCCAGTTTATTGTTGAAGCTCTCAAATGAGATTTGTTGTACCTTGTCCATTAAAATATTCAGCGACAGGATTTTCATTTACTTTTTTGTGTCTTATTTATTTCTTTAATTAATTCCTCATTTATGTCTTGATTTTTTTTCTGATTTCCTTGTATTGTTTATTTTTCTTCTCTTGTATCACACCATGAGCTTTATTATTATTATTTTGAGTTATTTTTCTGGGATTTTATACAATCATTTTTGATTGAAATATTAATTAATATATTTTGCTAAGGAATTGCTGCATTTTTGTAGGTGTCATATTTCCTTGCTTTTTTATATTTCTCATGTCCTTATATTTATATCTGTCCATCTGATGTAACAGTCACTTCTTCTAATTTTTTTGACTTTATAGGGAAATATTTTTTCCTAAATATATATTTATGATGTTGGTTGAATAAGGCATTTTGGCCTTGATTCTGGGTAAATGTAGTAGTAGTTTTTAGATGATTTTTTTCAGCTGTAAATACAATGAGTGGTGTCTGTGACTTCTTTGCTGGCTTAGGCTACAGTTGATAGTACAGGCTGTGGTGAGGTTTTTCTGGCGAGAGAGATGCCAGGTGCGCCAGATCTCAGGCCCCAGTGGTGGAACCAATAAACTAACTGTGCTTGTTATTGGGCCTCCAGGTAATATACATGAGCATTGATTGGTGTGAGTGGGTATAAGCAGGCCAATTTGCACCTCCAGAGAGTTTTCTCTAGTACCAAAAGTGGCAGCAGTGTGTTAGATGTGGGAGCAGGTGGGACCTCATGCCCTTTGACAGCATGCATGGTCATAGTAGTAGTGGGACAACTCTCAGGTCCCCAGATGGAAAGCAGTTGTGTTAGCAGTAGCTGTGGTGGGCTGGGTGGGCCAGTCCTCAGTTCAGATTATTGACTATAATCTGGGCCATAAAACAAGTGAAATACAAAGGAAACAAACAATAATTAGAAGTGGTGGTAGCCAGCTGCACCATAAAGGAACTTATGGGGTGTTGTTAAGTGGAAAAAGGATACAGTCCTAAGGAGATGGTTTGAATTATAACACTGAATCTCCTAGCAAACATCTTGCTTACTGAAAATCTGTTTTATTTTAGCCTTGTTAATCATATTTATTAAAAATAAAATAAAAGTATAAAAATCCTGTTTTTCTTACCACAGCTATTTAAAACCATTGTTACAAAGACAAAAACCCCAGGGAGACTGTAGCAAGATGAGTCGCAGATAAAATCCCTCAGACACCTGGTTGAGGAAGGATTTGGATTCATTCGGCTGGGAGCTTTGGCAGACTTACATCTCAACAGCCAGGAGCTTCAGCAGAGTTGTGTCTCAAGAACCAAGCTCCATGAATACAGAGTTCCTGGCCCTTTTAAGGGCTTATAAGTCTAAGGGGTTCCATGTGAAAGGGTTGTGATAGATTGAGAGCATATGTGGTTAGAGTTGGGGGGGTCAATCTCTTCACCTCAGGCCTAGTCATCAGTGGCACCAGCTCGTTGTGCCACTGACTTCATTCCTGTTGTTTTTCAATTCCTATTTCCTTCTTCTCTTCAGAGACAGGAGAGAGTAAGAGAAATGACCCCTCTCCTCCTTTCCCCCCTTTGAGAATATCACTCACTAGTGGGAGTTCTCACTCTCATCTTCACTACCCAAGTCTTCCTGCAAGAAATTCTAATTTGGGAAAGCGCCTGTGGATCTCCCTTTAGACTAAAATATTTACTTACGGATCCAGTACAGTTCCATCAATTACTAGAGTTACATACTCTCCTGTTTTCCAGCAGGTAATCAAGTAGTTCTAATGGGTTATAGCACACATCAGGCTGGTCACTTCCTGGGCTACATACCTTGTACCAGGTGGCATTATATAAACAAGTACCTTTTAAACAGAAAGACTGTTTTAACTTTTTGCCCTACCTCAGTCTGAGGAAGGTCAGTTGGAGTCCTTAGTGTACAAGTCCAAAATTTAAGGAAAATGAGTCCTGCGATGAGTTGCTTCGTCTGTGCATGGACCAGTCAGCTTCCAGGTGTGACTGGAGCAGGGCTTGTCATCTTCAAAGTCACTTTGCGGGGATTGTTCAGGCTTGGTTTTTTCTCCCAGGTCTCAGGTGCTGCAGCTTTTATGTGGCTCTGGTGGTTCCAGGCTGGGATTCCCTCTACCTTTATGGCTGTGGAAGTGGTCAAGACAACGGTCTGGGCTCCTTTCGACCATGGCTGCAAGGGGGCTAAGTTCCAATCCTTGATCCATACCCGATCACCTGGGGAGAAAGGGTGAACTTGGGAGAATAAACTGACAAGGCACCTCTCAATTATCCAGGCTGAAATTTTTGTGTAATTTTCCCTAAAGCCTGTAGCTGTCACTATAACTCAATTTCACCTAGCTCTCAAAGAGTGCCTGGGAGTTCCCACATATGCTAGGGGGCCTATGATATCATATTTTATAAGGAGAATATCCTGTTCTTTTAGAAGGGGTACATCTAAAACAATACCGTGGGGAGAGCTTGTACTCACTTTTATCCTGTTTCTTGACACTTTCCCTAAACTGTTTTTGATAGTCCAATTCATTCGCTCCATTTTTGCAGAATTCTGTGGTCGATAAGCAGTATGTGGTTTCCATGTGATCTACAATACCTTTGCTGTCTTCTGTACCAAGTCAGCCACAAACGCCGGCCCGTTGTCAGAGCTGATTCATAAGGGCAGTCCAAACCTAGGGATAAGATCTCGGAGAAGCACACAGATTACTTCACGAGCTTTCTCAGTTCATGTTGGATAGGCCTCCACCCACCCAGAGTATGTACACACTACAACTAGTAAATACTTGTTACCTCCACATTTGGGCATCTTGGTGAAGTCTACTTGGATATCTTCAAAGGGGGCTACTCCATAAGCTTGTATGCCAGGTGGAATGGTTGCACCTTGCCCAGCACTGCACTGCTGACGGGCGACACACTGCTGCACCACTGTTCTGGCAAGGGCCAACAGATGTGAGATGTAGAAGTATGGGCCCAACAACTTTTCAAGTGACTCTTGACCTAGGTGGGTGGTCTCATGCATAGCCAGTGTGATTGCGGCTCCTAGCAGTTGTGGCATGGTTATTCTTCCGTCTGATAACCAGATCCATCCCTCTTCTATCACCTGCCCTGCCTCTGCCTGGAGAAAGTCCTTCTCTTCTTTAGAATAAGTAAGTACAAGATCAGGTACCTGAGGTGGGGGGTGCTGTGACTGATGCCTGGTAGTGGGTAGATGGTGCTTTTTGAGCCTCTGAGTCAGCTCGGGAATTCCCCAATGCAATTGAGGTGGAAGCTCACTGGTGTCCTCTGCAGTGCATGACTGCCACCTTTGGGGTTTCCACACTGCCTCTAATAATTGCAGGATCTCTTGCTGATACTTTGTGTCTTTTCCCCAAGAGTTCAACAGGCCTTTTTCTTTATATAACATCCCATGCACTTGGAGGTTTAAGAAAGCATACCGAGAGTCACTGTAAATATTTACAGTCTTACCTTCACTTAGCTCTAAGGCCCGAATTAAAGCAGTGAGTTCGGCCTTCTGGGCTGAAGTACCCTGGAGCAATGATTTGGCTTCAGTGACAGTGTCCATGGTTACCACTGCATATCCTGCACACCTCTCTCCTTGTGGGTTGATGAAGCTGCTTCCATCCAAGTGCAGCTCCTAGTCTACTGGTGTCCAAGGATGGTCTTGGAGGCCGGGCCTGCTAGAGTAAACTGTGTCCAACACTTCTACACAGTTATGTTCAACTGGGCTCTCTGATATTGGGAGTAAGGTGGTGGGGTTCAAGGTGTTGCAAACTTCAGTGGTTATGCAGGGATTTTCACAGAGCAAGCTTTGGTACCTAGTTAGTCTAGCATTCGTTAGCCAATGATGTCCTTTGGTATTCATTAAAGTCACCACAGCATGGGGGGTCTTTATGTTCAGGTTTTCCCCAAGAGTTAGCTCATTCACTTCTTGTGCTAGCAGGGCAGTTGCTGCCAAGGCCCTCAAACACGGGGACCAACCTTTAGAAACTCCATCTAGCTGTTCGGAGAGGTAGGGTGCTGGTCTTGGCCAGGGCCCCACCATCTGGGTTAAAACTCCAACTGCCATCTTTTCTCTCTCTGACACATACAATGTAAATGGCTTCGTCAGGTCAGGTAGCCCCAGGGCCGGGGCTGACACGGGCTTCTCTTTTAACTCATGGAAACCTCGTTGCTTTTGGGACTCCCATTTGAAAGGCTCTTTGTTACCCTCCTTTGTGACTTTGTACAGAGGTTTGGCCAGTACTGCAAAATTTGAGATCCATAACCTGCAGAACCCCACAGCTCCTAAGAATTCTCTCACCTGCCTTCTGGTCTTAGGCTCCAGTAGGTTGCAAATGACTTGCTTGCTTTCTGATCCCAGGCTGCACCGCCCCTGTCAGATAGTAAATCCCAGGTAATGCAGCTGCTATCGGCAGATCTGAACTTTCTTCTTGGACACCTTATACCCACAGTCCTCTGGATGCCTGAGTCCCCTTGCTGTGTGAAGCAGGATTCTTCCTTGGCTGTCTGTCCCTTTGCTACTAGTACTTCTACTGCGTGTCCTTTTAACCACTGTGGGGGGTCTAAAACCAGCTGTAACCAAGTGTCTATGTACAAAAACTGGTCTGGGTATCCTGGCTTACCAGTTACCATGTGCCACACCTTTGAAACAAGGGACTTATCTATGCTTCCTTCTGATGGTCAACCGACTTCTAATGTCTGTTAATCACCTCGCTTCCTGGTAAGGCCAATTATCAGGGCTCCAGAGAGTTTTCTCTAGTACCAAAAGTGGCAGCAGTGGGCTAGGTGCATGGGTGGGTGGGTCCTCATGCCCTTTGACAGCATGCATGGCCATAGTAGTAGTGGGACAACTCATTGCCACCAGTTGCTCATGTCCCTCGTTAACACAGATGACAGGAGGATAGCGCTCCAAGCAACAACTAAGTGGCTGGAAGAACATGTTCCAGCTGATTTTCAAAACCCCCAAGAGTATGTGAGGATCCAATTACCAGGAACAGACCCCCGGTGGGAGGTGGGATCCAAATGAAAGACAGGGTATGCAATGGCTAAACCGGTACAGGGAAACCCTTCTGGAAGGGTTAAAGAAGGGACCTCACACAAAGTTCTAAGTTTTCCTGGTGTCATAGTAACTCCATAGTCTCCACTAAATCCTTCCTTAAAATTTTTCAACGTAGTTCCTAGCGGAGTGGGGTTACTTTGCGTTCCACCTGTCTTCCCCCAAAACGAAACAACACTCACACCACAAGAAGGAAAGGGTAAAGGCGTCACTCACTCATCTCTCCAGTCTCAAACTCACTCACTCACTCACTTTCACTTTCCTTTTTGCAAACAAGTAAAGCCAAATCAAAATCAATACTGAGACCAAAGTGCCGATTGCAAACAAGCCAAATCAAAATCAATACCAAGACCAAAGTGCCGATTAGGGCACATCAAGTGTGATCAGGCCCCGCTTCCACTCAAAAGGAGTGGAAAAGTTCCCAGGACCACCATATTCCAGCTCTCCTGACTCCAAGTGCCAGTTCCTTCCTGGTGTTCAGTCACTGTTTTGATCCTCCGCGGGGGCCTGCCATGCACCGCTCTGATGAGCGCATTCCCCCAGGGCAAATGCCTACCCGGGAGCTCTCTCAGGATCCCCGTCCCTCAAGCTTGCTGGAATCCCCCGCAAGGATACTTCGCAGGGCAGGTGTAAGCTGCCTAAGGGGCTGCATCAACAGTCTGTTAATCACCCTGCTTCCCGGTAAGGCCACTTATTGGGGCTCCAGAGAGTTTTCTCTAGTACCAAAAGTGGCAGCAGTGGGCTAGGTGTGGGGACAGGTGGGACCTCATGCCCTTTGACAGCATGCATGGCCATAGTAGTAGTGGGACAACTTTCAGGGCCCCAGGTGGAAAGCTGTTGTGTTAGCAGTGGCTGTGGCGGCTAAGTGGGCCAGTCTTCAGTCCAGATTATTGACTCTAATCTGGGCCGTAAAACAAAGGAAGCAAACAGGAATTAGAAGTAGTGGTAGCCAGCTCCACCATAAAGGAACTTACCGGTGTCGTTAAGTGGAAAAAGGATACAATTCTAAGGAGATGGTTTGTATTATAACACCGAATCTCCTAACAAACATCTTGCTTACTGAAAATCTGTTTTATCTTGGCCTTGTTGATTATATTTATTAAAAATGAAACGAAAGTGTAAAAATCCTGTTTTTCTTACCACAGCTATTTAAAACCATTGTTACAAAGACAAAAACCCTAGGGAGAGAAGAATAGGTAAGTAGGCCAAAGATGGCTAACACTGAAAATCTGCAAAGGAAGAAAGGAAGGAAAGCAGGGAGGGAGGGAGGAAAAAAAAAAAAAAAAAACATAAAAATAAATGGTATGTATAAATTGTAACATCACTGATGGTACATGGGAGTCCCTGTTTTCTTAAATTATGGCCACCAATGGTGTCTTAGTATATTCAGGCTGTTATGGCAAAATATCATAGACGAGGTGGCTTAAAAAAGAGAAATTTATTTCTCACATTTCTGGAGGCTGGGAATTGCAAAATAAGGTACAAACAGATTTGATGTCTGGTGTGGGCATGTTTCCCTGGTTCATAGATACCAAGTTTTTGCTATCCTTACATGGTGCTAGGGAGCTCTCTGGGGTCTTTTTATAAAGACATTAATCCTAATTATGAGGACTATGCCCACATAATCTTCTTCCAAAGGCACCAGTTTTGAAAATCATCACCTTGAGAATTAGGATTTCAACATATGAGTGTTGTGAAAACATAAACTTTGAGATCATAAGTGGGTATTACTATTCCTTTTAAATTTATATATTATTTTAAAACAATGTATTAGCTTTAAAATAATTTAGTGTGTTTTTATATAATCATAACACTGGGTTACTATAAAACATTTGTAGATTACAGAAAATTATTCATACAGAACGTTTGTAGAGCTGCAGAAACTAATAAATAAGACAAACATTATTAACAAACCAAACACCCAAGGATACAGTAAAATATAGACAGTGGTTATTTACCCTTGAAGAAATCATGTGTGTGTATATATATACACACACACACACACACACACATATACACACACACATATATATATAAGATGCTGAAACTTACACATATTTCTAGAGAATGTTTTATTATGACTTTAATTAATGTTAAACATTTACCTGTTTTATTAAACATTCTCTCATATTGTGATGTTTAATGGCAGCATAGTTTTCTACTTTATACCAAGTGCTGTGTTCTGAATGTTTGTGTGCACTTCCCCCATAATTCACATGTTGAAATCCTTACCCTCAAGGCTGTGGAGTTAGAATAAAAAGAAATGATTAGGTTATGAGGGTGGAGCCCCCACAAATGGGATTGGTGCCCTTACAGAAGAGGTCCTAGAGCTGTTTCACCCCTTCCGGCTTGTGAGGAAATAGTTAAAAGACATTGTCTATGAAAAACAGAACCTAACCAGACACCAAATCTACTGGTGCCTTGATTTTAGACTTGCAGCCTCTAGAACTGTAGAAACATATTTCAGTTGTTTACAATATTGCTATAAACAATATTGCTATTCAGTTACAATATTGCTACTCAGTTTGTTATAGAAGCCCAAATGAGCTAAGACAACCATCCTATAATTTAATATTTTATATTAATACTTATTCTAAAGTTTTGATTCTTCTAAATATAGTAGCAAATAATGCACCTCTCCTACCTAATAATCATTTCTAAATAATCATAACAACATTGAGTAAAACTATGTAATAACACATATTATTATTAAGATAAGTATAAGAAATACTGTAATAAAATCATAAATTATCCCTGTTCTAAAAGGTAATTATATAATGCTGAATGTGTCAGAGGTGTTTGATCCCGAGTGACTCCATTTTGAGTAAGGGCTGGGAAAATGAGGCTGAGACTTCTTGGGATGCATTCTCAGAAAGTTAGGCATTCCTAGCCTCTGGATGTTTATTGTTAGGGGAATAAATTAATAATGTTTACTAAAACAGAGCCAGACTTGGGAATGTCCAGATATCCCAATATCTAGAGAACAAAGGTATTGCTAATTTTGCTTTAAAGATAATAATGTTGATTCTTGGAAAATATAGTAATTAAGAAAATTAATCCTTTATCACAAACCCTTGTAGCAGAACATATCTGCCCATATGTACAAGCATTGTACTTAGGGTGGATGCCTTCATCCTCTTACTTTCAGGAACGTCCTACTCTCTTTATGGAGTAGCTATACTTTCACCACTTTACTTTCTTAATAATCTTGCTTTTACTTTGCACGGCGGACTCGCCCTGAATTATTTTTTGCGCAAGATCCAAGAACCTTCTCTTAGGATCTGGATCCGGACACCTGTCCTGTAACATATTTCTGGTGACCCAGAGGGGACTATAGTGCAGAAATCCTGACCCAACAGCTACCTTTGGGTAAGGGTTGGGGTACTGTAACATATTTCTGGTGAACTATGGAAGGGACAATATTGAAGGACCCCACCCACCCTTTCCCCCAAAAAGAGACTGCAGCACTGATTGGTTGACTTTGGGTAAGTGGTGGGTACCCGGGTAAACAATAGGATTGGGTTAGAGGCCCAACTTAGGGCAGCTTAGGGAAGTTACAGTCTTTCCAAAAAAAAATGGGTAGAGGCCCCTCTTAATAAAAGGCAAGGATGCTTGAACAGCCTTGGGTTAGAGGCCCAACTTAGGAGAGTTAGAGTCTTTTCTAAGATTTAGGGGGTTAAAGGCCTTCTCAGTAAAGTCCCTCTCAGCTAAAAATGAGTTTGGCACCGCAGGCTATGCTCTTTGTATTAAATCTGCCTTGTCCTCCTTGCTGCATGAATCAATTTGTTGGTTGCTCTCTCTGTTGCACTGTCATTTTCAGGAGATTGTATTTAATTGGTCTTAGGAATTTTAACTTACTCTCTTCCTATGTGCCTCCTGATTTCCATCTGTCTGCTTGTGAAACATTGGGAACACAAAATACTGAAGGCTCTGTCTCTAAGATTGTTGACTGAGGTTTGATATTTAACAGCTATGAGCAATAAGATTAGATACATGCGGTTATGTTTTGTTGCCGCTATGCCGACTAGCTGTGATCGAGAATCACTGGGATGGAAATTAGGGGACTCTTCTCCTTGCTGTTTTGTTTCATTTTGCACACAAAAAATACTTCTTCTCTTGGATTCAGGCAAACCAGCTTTGCTTATCCAATCCACACTGCCACTATTGCCCTGAACCTGCTTGCTCTGCTGAGTCCCGTCTAAATCCTCTTCACTTCCTTTGCCTTATTCGACATTTTGGTTGAAGTCCATATTGTGGCTTATGTAAGATTCATGGCTTTTATGTTATGCTATTTATGTTATTTGGATACTGCGAATCATGCCTGATTAGAGGAAAGGAAGAAAAAGAGCTAAACATACTAGATGATCCTTTGATGCAAGCCCCCCGGTTCAGCGGACAGTTTTGGGTGGAGCAAAACCTCCTTCCATTGGCTCTGAAAATTCAAATGTGTCTGTTCTTTCTCCCTCTAGTTCACCTGAAAGTATGATTGAGAACCTTTCATACCCTCCTCCGTACCTGTCTAGTCCCACTCTATACCCATCACTCCCTGAGGAACTTAGCCCAATGAATACTACTCATAGTGGAGTCTCCTATCCACCTCCAAAGGAAAATCTTTGTCCACTTAGAGAGGTGGCAAATGGAGAAGGCACTGCGAGAATACATGTCCCCTTTTCTAGGTCTGATTTGGTTCTATGTAAAGAGAAGTTTGGTCATTTCTCTGAAGATCCAGGAAAATTCATCATGAGTTTGAGAAATTAACTCCGACCTATAGTTTAACTTGGCTGACTCTGCATGTTTGGTTGCCTCTGATTGTACAGTGGCAGAGAAGCAATGCATTTTGGGGACAGCTAGGGCCCAAGCAGATGAGATATTGGCTTGCAATCTGAACCATAATATATACCAGGCAGGAGGTATAGCATTTCCAGCTCAAGACCCATAGTCCTCAAAGGGCAGTGAGGACTTGGGGAGGAGAGATCATATGGTCACCTGTTAGATGGAAAGGATGAAGAAATGTATGAAGAAACCTCTTAACTAGTAAAAGGTTAAGGAAGTTTCTGAGAGTGAAGATGAGAATCCAACTTTGTTTCGAGGGTGTTTAGTTGAGTCAGTTAGGAAATATACTAACACTGATCCTACCTCAAGGGAAGGACAAACCCTTTTGGGCGTCCATTTTATAACGCAGTCTGCTCCTGATATCCACAGGAAACTACAAACAGCAGCTATGGGTCCCCAAACTCCTATGGAACAGCTTTTGGATATGGCATTTTTAGTTTTTACCAACAAGGACAAAGCAGAGGAAGCAGAAAGAGCAAGAAGGACCTCCCACAAGGTGCAGCTCTTGGCTGCCTCCTTAAGCGCACCTCCCAGGTGGGGCTGCTCTCCTGGCTCTCAGTCTGAACAAGGGAAGCTGAAAGGTGGGAAGCCTAAAGCTGGGTGTCTTGGGCACGAATCAGTGTGCACAATTTAAGAAAACTGACCATTTGAACAGGGATTACCCAGCATACTGAAGGGAGCCATCGGCCACTGAACCAATGATGGCAGAAATAGCCAGGCAATCCCAAAAGAGATGGAGCCTGAGACCCTTCTGCCACAGCTCTCAGACAACTAGCCATATCTCTAGAGAGGCCTTGGGTAATCATGAGGTGGCAGGTAAGAATATTAACATCCTTCTGGACTGCTTACTCCGTTTTGACCCATTATAATGGGTCTCTGTCACCCCAAAACTGTATAGTCACAGTAACAGATGGACAAGCCTGTGGATGCCATTTTACCTTTCCTTTAAGCTGCTCTTCAGGGACTTTAGTTTTCTCCTGAATGCCCCACCCATTGTTGGGAAGCGATTTGTTCACTCAGCTGCGAGCAGTAGTATCTTTTGGAAATCACAAGGCACACGGAAATTGCTCCTCCTTTCCTGTAAATAAATATCAAGTATCTTTGCTAAACTTGAAGTATGCCTAACTTTGAATCCAGCTACCTATTTGCCTGAACCCACAGTCACTCTAGATCATTCTTATATACAAGTTATGGAGCAAGTTTACTCCACCCATCCAGATTTAAAGGATGAGCCTCTAGATAATCTTGAGGCAGAATGTTTTGCAGATGGAAGTAGCTTTCTACACCAGGGAAACAGGAAAGCTATGTATGCTGTTGCCAGTCAACAAAAGGTGATAAAATCTCAGGCCTTACCAGCTTCTACCTCAGCTGAAAAGACAGTATTAATAACTCTTATTAAAGCCCTGCAACTGGGAAAGGACTTAAGAATTAACATTTACACTGATTCTAAGTATGCCTTTCTGGTACTTCATGCTCATGCTGCTATGTGGAAGGAACGGGGACTCCTAACTGCTAAGGGCTCCCTTAAAAAACATCACTTAGAAATTCTAAATCTTGCTGGGCAAGGTGGCTCACACCTGTAATGCCAACACTTTGGGAGGCCAAGGTGGGCAGACCACTTGAGGTCAGGAGTTTACGACCAGCCTGGCCAACATGGTGAAACCCCATCTCTAGTAAAAATACAGAAAAACAACAACAAAAATTAATTGGTCATTGTGTTACATGCGTGTAGTCCCAGCTACTTGGGAGGCTGAGGCAGGAGAATCAGTTGAACCCAGGAGGCAGAGATTGCAGTGAGTTGAGATCCCACCACTGCGCTCAAGACTGGGAAACAGAGCATGACCCCATCTCAAAAAAAAAAAAAAAAAGGAAAGAAAGAAATTCTAAATCTATTGGACACTGTTTTGCTGCCCAACGAAGTAGTTGTAATCTATTGCAGAGGACATCAAAAATGAGACTCGTGTGGCTAAAGAAAACTTATTTGCAGATGCACCTGCTAAGAAAGTAGGTTAAAGGAGTCAATTGGACTTGTGAGTATTAACGCCCTCAGGCACAGTCATGACAGAACCTATACTAAAGAGAAGCAAAAATGGGCTAAATGTCAGGGTTTAATTCAAGATCCTTCTGGCTGACATATCAATAGCAACAAGCTGTTAATACCAGGGCTAATTAGTGGAAAATAGTTAAACATTTGCATGAATCTACTTATTTGGGAAAAGATTCCACGTTTCAATTAATGTCGTGGCTTTTTATAGGAAAAGGCTTACTTAAAGCCATAAAGCAGGTAACTTGGGCCTGTGAGCTATGTGCCCAGAATAACCCAAATAAGCAATCTTTACCTCCTCCTCTAGTAAGGCCTGTTCAGCATAGGAAAACAAATAGATGAAGACTGGCAAATAGAAAGGGTTTAAATATTTATTAGTATTTGTTGACACCTTTACCGGTTTCAAGGCTTTTCCTACCCGGTATAGAAAGGCAATTAAGTTTCTAAACTCCTACTAAAGGAAATAATTCCTAGATTTGGGCTGCCTAAGAGCTTACAGAAGGATCATGGATCATCTTTCACAGTGACAATTACCCAAAACATTTCTTCAGCCCTAGGAATTCAGTACCGCCTTCACTCGGCATGGGGGCCACAGTCTTCAGGAAAAGTAGAAAGAACTAATCAAACTGTAAAAAGGACTCTTGTTAAACTATGGCAAGAGACATCAGAAACCTGGTTGTCTTTATTACCTGTAGCCTTATTATGGGTTTGAGTGGCCCCTAAGGGAAATCTGCAGCTCAGTCCTTTTAAAATAATGTATGAAAGGTCTTTCTTAACTACAGACCTCCTGATAGACATAGATACTTTAAAGCTACAGAATTATGTGATCAACTTAGGACAAGAGCAAATGTATTCCTTAAAAATATGGAAACCAAAGACTCCCTTCCCCCACTAAGAAAGAGAATCTTGTTACAACCCAGCTGGGAGACTGGGTCCTATTAGAAACTTGGAACGAAGGATTCCCAGCAGATCAGCTTTCACCAAAATGGAAGGTACCCCTTTCCTGTAACAAATGTTTATGGCTGTTGTAAGATTTTCATATATATTGTTAGGTTAATTTTGAGGGCTTGTTTCAATTTGTATTTCCATCAGAATGGTATCTTCCTTAATACTGAGTATCCATTTTTATTCAGTGCCAAACTTTTGCGAGTTAGCTCTTCAAAAACGTTTACTATTGCTTTTTGTCTCCTTCTTCTCCTCTCTCTTTTATTTTTGTGTATATATACACACACACACACACACATGTGTATATATATGCACACGCACATACACACATGCACAAGGATATAGTCAAAGACATATATACATATACATATATATCCTTGTATATATGTATATATATGTCCCTGACTGTAAATTTCTACTTGCCCATGCTGTATTCAGAGTTGAGCTCAGTCTCTCTGACTCATTGCAAGACTCCATTGCAGTAGCCCCTAAACCTCTCACAATAGTCCTGAACAAAGTTTTTCTTACCATGCTTTAACAATTATCATTAAATAATTCTTCTTTAACAGTTCAAGCACAAGTTATAGTGTTACTGATGAGTTCAGTGTTAATAAATCAACTATATGTATTGAATAAGGTGTCAATTAAAATAAACACACATAAAACAAAGTTATGTATTGATTGCTTGATGAAAATATGATCAGTGGCTCACAGGAACCTAACTTTCCATTTTCTTTAGAAACAATGTTCAATATATATTCATATGTGTGTCCATATGTATGGGTATATAGTTAACCTGCATTCCATCTGTTTTTGACTATTTGTTTCACTTTTCTTGCTTTTTAACTCATTATTGCTTTTTAATTTATTTAGTTTATTGTTTGATTCAGAGAAAAAATCTCTTCTGTAAATTTTACCTTTACTTTATACATAAGAAACCTTTCCCCATCTTATGAACTAATACATATATGTCCATAGTTTCTTATGGTTGAATGATTTATTTTCTCATTCAACTCTTTAGTGCATCTGGATTTCATTTTTTTAGTGTAAGGTATATAGCACTGTTGTTTAAGGAATGTGCTCTGTAATTACAATTTTTCCTTTTGTTTCACATACCAAAGGCAAATAAAACTAATACACTAGGGTCCTGTCACATATTTTACTTATTTTGAAGGTATCTCTTTGTTAGTTAAATATATCACGATTGGTAAATTATGGTTTCCAAGCTCTCACTTTGCTGAAATGTTTAGTTTGGGAGTCAACATCAACTTTAAAGCAAACAGGTAAAGTATTTTAGTTTTAGTTTATTGTTTGGGTGGAAATATTTAAATTCTTGTTTGTTTTACTTGGGGCGTTTTATTGACTATTTCACAGTACAGCACATTCCAAAGGCATCCTTTGCATTTTAATGAGCAGAGTAAGTCCTCAACAACTGACTGCAGGCTTTTTGCTTTTTTGATTCTTCGAATGTGACACCAGTCAACTGCCCTAGACATCAAAGCATCCCTGGCAAGCATGGCAGGAATTGACACTGGCTGCATTCCTTGGGTCTAGCTACAGAGCATGGGCAACAATCGTCTCTACTTATATGCTTAGTGCATGGATCACGGCATCAAAATTCTGAGTTTGTTGTTTGAAATAAACAACTTAATCCACTTAATCCTGCTTCCTGACTGAGTCTTTCCTTTGAAACACCAAAGACGAAACTAAAAAGTACTTGAGAAACTTCTTTGAGACTTGCCGCCTAAGCTCAAAAGCCAAAGGAACAAGGTAGTCTCCTTTCAAATGTATATGTCAACTTGCACTTGGCATTCACTCTGACCAATCCTGTGTACCAAGAAACCAGTGTCAGGAGAACAGCAAGAACATCAGAATAAATACTTTACAGGACATGAAAGTCTTTCTGTGGCACACAATATTGTCAATATCTATCTAGGATCTTCTGCTCTATAAAGTATTCTTAATTCAGTAAGTTTTACACTTATGGCATAAAATATAATCCTCTTAGTGTTTATATTTTTTTTTAACAAGAAGAACATAAAGGATAAATGTGTCTTATATTTCTAAACTATGTTGGACAACAAATTCTAAATCGGAACTGAAGACTTTAGGCACGTACAGAATGAGTTTCTAGTACCAAATCTATATTTCTCAGAAAAAAATTCGCCAGATATGTAGACTAGAGTATCAACAACAGTTAGTTTAACAAGATAGCTAATAGAGTATTGATACGGCTCCTGGTGGAAAAACACCAGGTTCTTCGTCCCGAATTGAATTAGAGAAAATGACACGGACACATGTAGAGTAGTTTTAAGGAGCAGGGAGTTTAATGGGCAAGAAAGAAGGGGGAAGGAAGAAAGAAGAAGCTCCCCTGTGCACAGACAGAGGGAGGGGGCTCCAAAGTCGAGAGAGGGAACCCCACTTTCAGGTATATCAGCCAGCTATATTCGATGGCTGGAGGAGGTGGTGTCTGATTTGCACAGGGCTCAGGGGATTGGTTTGACCAGGCATGTTATTCATGTAGTCCTCGAAAAAACTGGCCCTTCCACCTTAGCCTTTTCATATTCAAATGCAGGGCGCCATGATGTTCCACACAGGTGGAAGGGATATGTGGGGGTGGCCATGCTGCCAGGCACATGTAGGGGCATGGGCAAGAGGACAAAGGAATCACCATGTTGGGTGGACCCAGTTTCTAGTGGTTGGCATTTGCATATCAAAGGTGACCAGCAGTGTCTAAGAATCAGAGCTTTCCTGCTAGACAAGAGCTGCAAAAAAAATCTTCCAAGGACCCCCTTTTTTGTCCTCTCTATCTGCCTAAAATAATTTCTTAAGAACTCCTGCCACAGTGTCAGTAAGAATCTATCTGTTATCTTTGAAGACTCTTAAGCCAATTGCCATAATTTGGATAAGAAATGGATTTAAATTTTGTTTCCTGTATTTGTTTAAAGTGGGGTTATCTCCACAGATTTCTTTCTGGACCACATGATTTAGATTCTTTCTCCCTAAGACTATTAGACTACTATTTACTGAACACCACATTCTCCATATTATTTGACTACTCAAAAAATCTCTGAGAGACACCAATTTCCTAGTGCATCGATTCTGAAGTACTCTGGTTTTATGTACCATGCATCATAACACAGATATTATTACGATATTTTACTTAATGTCTTAGTGAGTTTGGGTTGCAGTAACAGAATATCATAGACTGGATGGCTTACAAACAAATAAATGTGTTTCTTGCAACTAGATTTATTAGTTTGAAGGCTATGAAGAACAAGCTGTCACATTCAATGTCTGGTATAAACTGACTTCTGGTTCAGAGAGACTTCTCCTGATGTTCTTACATGATAGAAGGGATAAAAGAGGTCTCTGGGGTGACTTTTGTAAGGACATTAATTCCAGTCATGAGAGAGAATCACCTACCAAAGACCTCACCTCCAAATATTGTCTTACTGGTGTCTTGATCTGTTCAGGCTATCGTAACAAAATACCTCAAATTGAGTTACCTATAAACACCAGAAATTCATGGGTCACAGTTCTGGTAGCTGGAAAGGTCAAGCTCAAGATGTCGGCTGATTTGGTGATGATGCCTCCTAGCTGTGTTTTCACATAATGGAAGACATAAACAGGCTCCCTCAGGCCTCTTTTATATGGGATCAAATCCCTTTCATAAGGGCTCTGCCTACACAATTTAATCACTTCCCCCAAAAGCCCCAACTCTTAATACTATCACACTGGAGATTGGTTTTCAATATAAATTTTGGGTGAAGGACACAAGCATTCAGATCATAGCAATTGGGGATTATGTTTCAACATGTGAATTTTAGGGGGACACAAACATTCCAATTTGTAGCCTCTGATTTAATTTTCTGTAGCCTCAAGACTATGTTATATCCTTTAGTTTTCTTTCTTTTTCTATCTACCTGCTGTACTCATTTAGTTGTTCTGATCTCTGGTAATCTGAATTACCATTATTAATCTGTGTTCTATCTTAAACTTTCTATACTTACCTACCTTTCACATTCTAATAGATTTACAATTTAGCAGTTGTTAGGGGATTAGGTTTGTTGTCCCAAATAACTTGCAAGTCCTCTGAAGGTATGAATTACATATTATTATTTCCTAGTTCTGAGACACATTGAACAAGACAACTTGCATTTAAGAAAGTAAAGAACAGCAGATGATAATGGTGATAAAAATTGACAAAGACATTTTACTCTATTATGTAATCATCAGAAACAAAAATGTTTGTGGAAATGGCTTTTTTAACTTCAATTTTGATGTTTTAAAATTTTAATTTACTGTGTACTCATCAAAAAAGTTTTGAACACAATTAGAAAAAGGGATAAAGTGTTTAACAAAGATTATGTGGGTGAGATGATTTATAGGATATTTTATTTTATTCCTTCTCAATTCATCGTGTTAAATGTGAATTCTAAACTTCTCTTCAAAGAATTAATATGTCAGTATGTTCAATTCTTTGCCTTCTACTTTTAAACTTAACTTCCTTGTAAAGTAACCTTTTTTGATTACCTACTCCACCCTGACTCATTCAGATTACCTTCTCCACCCTAACGCATTCTGATCACCTGCTCCACACTAATTCATTTTGATTACCTACTCTCCCCTGACCCATTCTCCACGTTGCATAATCATTTTTATTTTCCCGCCAAAGCACTCACCCCGTCACTCTCTTTAAATTAGCCATTCAGGATTAGTTTAGCCTGCGCAGTCTAACCCTAGCCAATAGGGGACTGACACAGCAGCAGGGGCCATGTGCATCAGGGATAACAACCCCTTTGCCTCTCTTGTTCAAGTGTGCGCTCACCATTGCTCCATCTGTGAGGGTGCACACTTCCGTAGAAGTACGTTGCCTTGCTGAGTTAAAAAAATAACATTTATATTAGAGTTCTATTTCTTCTGCAGCACCAAAACTTTATATATAACAATTGTGTTGCTGTTTTCTTTGATAAACATGAATATTTAGCAGATAAGTGAGATTACTTCAATCAAGAATATAATGTTGAATATATAAGACTTCGTCTACTTAGTTGCAGCAGTAACTATAGAATTAAAAAAAAAAAAGAGATAGACTGAGAGGATTTGAGCAGGGCAGAAGATGTGTCTAACCTTCCACTATTTGAAACCATTTGTGATCTCTCTTAAGCCCAATCTTTCACAGAGCCTTCCAGGTGATGACTGGCTATATCCACCAGGAAAAGAATTAAGACAGTAGAGTTAATGGAAGAAGCTTGCACTCCAGCTATAACTGGCTTGAAGCCACAATTGACATCCATACTCTCACTCCTCCATTGGCCACCACTTAACCACTTGGGTCATCTCAGCATTTCATCATCAGGTATTATAAGTCTTTAGTTGCTTTGATCTTGTCAGGCTGTGGCTATTGTAATTGATTACTTAGTTATTACTGGGCAGCGAAGCAACCGTAGATATATTCTAAATCTCATGACTTCCAATGAAGTCCTTTCAGCTCACAATGTGTAGCAGCCACTGTAAATCCTTACGGTAACAGGAGTCTTCACGCTTTTCTGTCTCACTGTCATTGTACTGGCATGAGGAGACCCAAATCACCACACAGTGATCTATCTACAATTTCAGTGGAATCCTTGCTGTGTTACTTCTTGGAAATGTTTTCTGTAAGGAACCAGGATCAATAATCCAGCTGATTGAAAAGCCATGGGGATCAATAGCACATATTCGGGAAATGAAGCACTAAGAGTGTTGATCAGAATGTCCAATCCTACTTCCTAACTATTCTGGGAATTGTTCTGGAGCTGCAAATGGTCTCTTCTTCTTTGCATCATTTAATTAGGTTTCCTGCTTCTGGATGGTACAGTATATAGTAGTAGCAGTGGGTCTCATGGTAAAGTGAAGTTTGTTATATCTCTTTTGCTATAAAAGGGTCACACGATCTGAGAAAATTATGTCTATAATCCAGTTGTAACAAATCAGAATTTTTGTAAGTTGTTAGGTTGTGGTACTGACACATGTACATATGGGTATCCACTCTGGGAAGGACAAATTATTGTCTTCTGGATAGATGGCGTCCAGTAAAATCAACCTGCCATTAAGTGGGCAGTCAGATTATTTTAGCAATGCTGCCTTATCAAGTGAATAGCCTCGGATTTTGTTGCTGACAGACCAGGGATTCCCCAGATGTAGTAGCTTAGCCAACCTTAATGACAGGGAGTCCATGCTTTGGGCTGATACACATTCATCCTTCTCATTATAGCTATTTAATTTCTGGCCTTATGGACTCAGCTGTATAGTAACAAGGAGAAACACCAGCCGACCTCCTCTGAAAGAACCATCCTGCCCAGCTGACTTTCGAGTGTACCTCTGTTGTAGACATGCTTTGAGTGTTATTAATATGCGGACCAAAGATGTACATACTCTGCTAACCCCCATAAGCCCCTCTACGTTCCTCTTCCCAAAGCTTCCTTACTTACCTCTGATCTGTGAAATTTGTTTCCTCCAGACCTCTAAATAAAGCCAATCATTTTACCACTGCTTGTGATTCTGTGTATATCCATACCTCAAGTCACTTCTATATTTCTCCAAAGTGCATACAACTAAGTATATTGTTTAGAGTTTAGCCAAATGAGAAGCTCCTCCTTCATCATTGACCATAAAATAAAGGCCCCAGATATAAAGAGTGACAGAATATGCAAATGACAACAAGGTAGCCAGTGTGGTGGAATCTGAAATAGAAAAGAAGTGGAAAATATGTCCTGCGAGGTGACATGTCCCTGCAAAACATATGACCTGAAATATGGGCATTTTAAGCATCATTAATGATGATACAGTGATTTATTTATAATACATTTTTATCCCCTTTTATGCCTCAGGTGTTTAGGATTCTTTTTTCTCATTATTTCTTACTTTCTTTTTTCCCCTTTCTTTCTTTTCCCTCTCCCCTCTCCTTCCTTCCTTCCTTCCTTCCTTCTTTCCTTCCTTCCTCTTGCTTTCTTGCTTTCTTGCTCTTTCTTTCTTCCTTTCTTCCTTTCCTTCTTTTTCCTCCCTCCCTCCCTTTCTCCTTCCTTCCTTCCTTCCTTCTTTCCTTCCTTCCTCTTGCTTTCTTGCTTTCTTGCTCTTTCTTTCTTCCTTTCTTCCTTTCCTTCTTTTTCCTCCCTTCCTTCCTTCCTTCCTTCCTTCCTTCCTTCCTTTTCCTCTTTCTTCTTACCTATTTTTTATTTGAAATGTCTTTATTAATCCTAATATTTATACACAGTGTATAAGAGTACTAAATGCTTTCTGAACTGACCATTGTGTTGACTCCTCTAAGAATTATAAGCAATACAAATGAGAAAAGAGAGGAGACCCCCCCCATATTGTTCTAGATTGTTTTATGCTCAGTACCTGATTTAAGAAAAAAAAAAAAAACAAGGAAGCGAAACCAAAGGCAGGCAGCCCCGTGCCAGGCACCAGACCCAAAACCAGGCCTGGGCCTGCCTGACTTTAGCCTGATAGTTAAAATTTAACCCATGACTTAGCAACCGATGTTATCCATAGATTCCAGACATTGTATGGAAGGACATTGTGAAACTTCTCATTCTGTTCTGTCTCATTCTGATTACTGGTGCATGCAGCCCCTGTCACATACCCCCTAGATTGCTCAATCGATCACGGCCCTGTCATGTAAAATCTTTAGTGTTGTGAGCCCTTAAAAGGGACAGAAATTGTGCACTCAACAAGCTCAGATTTTGAGATGCTAGTCTGCTGATGCTTCCAGCTGATTAAAAGCTACTTCCTTCACTATCTCGGTGTCTGTGGGGTTTTGTCCACAGCTCGTCCTAAGTCACACTCCTGGAATAAACTAGATTATTGTAAGTATTACAAGCACCTGTAGCCAGGAGAGCTCATATAAATATCTTAGGCATCACCTTCTCTATTATCTCATTCAATGCAAAAATCTCAGATAAATATCCAACTTCTTCAAAGTATTTAACAATAAGGACCTTATTGCTTTATTAAATTACTATTTTCTACTTGTGTATCTTCTTTAGAGAAATGTCTGTTCATGTCCTTTGCCCACTTTTTAATGGGGTTATTTGCATTTTGCTTGTTGAATTGTGTAAGTTCCTTATAGATTTTGGATAATAGCCCTTTGTTTGATGCATAGTTTGTGAATATTTTCTCTCATTCTGTAAGGTATTTGTTAATATTTCCTTTTGCTGTGCAGAAGCTCTTTAGTTTAAATAGGTCCCACTTGTTCATTTTTAAAAAGACACATGCATTTGTTTGTTTATTGCAGCATGATTCACAGTAGCAAAGTCATGGAATCAATCTAGGTACTCATCAATGGTAGACTGGATAAAGAAAATGTAGTATGTATACATCACGGAATGCTATGCAGCCATTAAAAAGAACAAAGTAATTTCCTTTCCAGTATCATGGATGCAGTTGGAGGTCATTATCTCAATAAATTAAAGCAGAAACAGAAAAGCAAATACCATATGTTCTTTCTTATAAGCAGAAATTCAACATTAGGTACACATGGGGATAAACATGGAAAAGTAAACACTGGGGATTACTGGATGTGGGAGAGAGGGAGGAAGGCAAAGTCGAAAACTACCTGTTGGGTACTATACTTACTACCTGGGTGTTGGGAGCATCCATATCCCAACCCTCAATATCATGTAATACACTCATGTAAAAAATCTAAACATGTATTCCCTGAATCTAAGACAAAAGTTGCAATTATTTTTTTAAAAAAGAAAAATACTATTTAATTGTATTAATTTTTTTTTTTTCATTTTAGAGTAGCTTTAGTTTCTCTAATCTTCTTATTTTGACTTGAGATCCACATTCCTGAACTTTTCATTCATTAGCACTATTTATGTCCTCTGGAAGAAAAACAAAAACAAACCAAAAACTTATTCCAAAGTCATTTGATCCCTCAGATTTCCATATCTCTTTCATTCTATTTGAATTAAGAAACACACTACCTTGCTGGAACCCGGGAGGCGGAGCTTGCAGTGAGCCGAGATCACGCCACTGCACTCCCGCCTGGGTGACAGAGACTCCGTCTCAAAAACAAACAAACAAACAAAAAACACTACCACTTATTGTTTAAAGTTTCTTTGCAGTGCCCATTGGCGTTATTAAGAAACATGTGTAGAGCTGAAATATATCTAACAGTGCAAATCTCACCTCTCACCTACCTAACCCCTGTTTCTAGAAGAAGCCATGACTCTGCACTTTAATGTCCCATGAACTGTAGCTTAGTATAGTTAGATAAGTTGTAGCCTGCCAAATGAAGAAGTCAAAATGACATAGAGCAAAGCCTTTCCAACCATTCTAGTTAACTCAACAGAAAGAAAAACATCATGGTATCTTAGAGCAAGCAAGACCTTTATTGCTCATTTAAGGCATATTTGGGAATTTTTGTCATGAGTATGGTGTTGAAGCATATTGGTGGTCCAATGAGCTAAAACAATTGACCCCATATGATTACACACATATAGTAAGTCCATTAGAATTTTCAGCTTTCATTTCTTTATTAACACAAATAAATGCATAAGTTTATTAATTTTCTTCTAAGCCAAATGTTCCATTGTGTCTACTAAACTCCGGTTTTGCAAACTTTGTTTTTAAAGAAGACGAAAGAGACCAGCACTTACTTTCCTGACTTCAGAGATTTATTATATTATTCAAAAATATAACTAGCAACTGTGTACCAGGCACTTTGTTATACACTGAGGGTAATTGGTGAACAAGACCCATCTGTTAAGAGATGTCTAATAAGCAGTGGGTAATCTACTTCTGGACTTGTGTTCAGGGGTCAGACTTAGAGTGAGAAAAGTAAAAAGCTAAGAAGTATTATTTACTTTCCAAATGTTTTCCAAACTGTGATTTGGAGAACCCTAGCTCCTTGAGACCTCAATATGGATTCTATCATAAAGTACAAGAAATCTTGCAGAAAATAAACTTAACTTTGTTAACATAATATTGGCCAAATTATTTACTATGGAATCTCTTATCACAGAAGACCTGACAATATCTCATAATATTGACTTTCCAGAAAACAGAAAGACTCTGACTTATTTGTACAACATTCCCTGGAATGTCAACGATACCAATCTACTCATGAATGGTCAAGTATTTTATGTAAGGATGATATAAAGAGCAAATAATATGAATTACAAATGTTTGAGATTACCAGCAGTATACAAAGATGATCCTTGCCATCAACCAACCTTACCCTAAGTTTTCTGAAGGGTCTGACATTTTATCTGTAGAGATAAATGGTAATGACACTCTTCCTTAAGACTTTTTGAGCAAAAACTGGAAAGGTAATACATGTTGTCCATTTTTGCGAGTGCATATTTTCCTGTGCATCACATAAGTAGCCAAAGGAAAAAGAAAAAAAAAAAAATCAATGTGGCCTATGCAAATTTAAAGGGCATCTGGATGTGTGTGGATAGGTGTAGGTTTATTTGCATAATCTCTCTTTATTTTTCCTACTTTCTCTGACCCCTTTAGACAAAACATGCACCAATCTTTGAGTTGTCAGGACAAATCTCTTATGGCCATCACCTTGTTTGTAAAACTTGGAGATTTGAAGAAAGCACTGTCAAGTGATGATGAAAAAAATGCATTTTTTCTGTTCTGACCCTGCCAGGCTCCTGAGCACAATGGTTGGAGAAGAAAAAAGTCAAGGCAGCAGCTGCCAAGCAACCCCTGCGGTGAGCAGGGGGCTTTTTCTGGATTGCTAACAACAAGGATCATGCAAAGGCGTGGGAGCTTTTTATGGCCACTGTCCTTTCTCTGGCTTTTATAAAAATGTGTTTTACAGGGGAATCAGAGCTTATAAAATGGGAAAGAAGGTATGAGGAGGAGCTGGCATGGAATACTTCAGCGGTGTTCAAAGAAAAATAAAGAGAACAGATGAGAGACAAATGCCTTTTCCTTACAGACCAAGGAGAAAAAAATCAAAATCAATGCCATTGGCCAACTCTCCCTGCTGGGAATAATTAGGTCAGGCTGAAGAGTAAATGAAACATTGTAATTTAAAATTGTATAATTCTTAATATTTTACTGGATTGGGCATGAAGCAGGTGTCTCCTCCAGCATGCGGCTGCCACTTGCCTGGATTTTGAACAGGAATGTTGCACCTCTGGATGCAAGAAGACAGCTGGGTTCTCCTTCCTCCCTCCCTCCTGCTGGTTCTAGGTAAGTGCTTACTGGCCTCAAACTGATCTGGCCACCTGCAGCATGTGAAACTGGATCACTAGAATGAGGGAGCTCAGATACAGTGGTGAACTCTTTGCTTCCCCCCAAATATCAAACTGAAATGAAAAACAGAGGACGTGGCATCAAAAAATATGTATATTGAGGTGAGACTCAGTCCTCAGTCAAATAGAGAAACTGGGACAGATATGAAGATTTCTTACTTCTCTAGAGGAGCGTCTACCTGTGAACAATTGGGGGAATATAAAAATATTTTTAAAAAATTCACGCCAATGCCCAATCCTTCCCCACCTCACCAGTCTTCTTTCTCCTACCAAACTGAAGAATTGAAATTTCCGGTACAACTCTGACTTTGCAATGCTGTTTATCTCTCTTAAATTGTTTTCTACTTTGTTCTTGTTTTCTTTTTTTTTTTTTCGCCCAGGCTGGAGTGCAGTGGCCCCATCTCAGCTCACTGCAAGCTCCGCCTCCCGGGTTCACGCCATTCTCCTGCCTCAGCCTCCCGAGTAGCTGGGACTACAGGCGCCCGCCACCTCGCCCGGCTAGTTTTTTGCATTTTTTTAGTAGAGACGGGGTTTCACCATGTTAGCCAGGATGGTCTCGATCTCCTGACCTCGTGATCCGCCCGTCTCGGCCTCCCAAAGTGCTGGGATTACAGGCTTGAGCCACCGCGCCCGGCCTGTTCTTGTTTTCACTGAAGGATAGCACCCGGAATTGAATGCGGCACTCAAGGAATGGTCTGAAATGGTCTTCTCTCCCATGATTGCTTGGTAAATATCTGTTTTTCCATAGCCTCTACATGTTTCTGGTTAGTATTAACCCCTCTATTTCTCAACAAGTATACATGCCTTTTGCAAATCTTGTGACATTTCATTGCAAATGCAATTGATCCTTAAATAACTTAGAGAGTAGCTGTGCCAATCTCTTACATAGTCAAAAAACCATGTATAAATTTTGACTTCCCAAAAACTTAACTATTAATAGCCTACAGTTGACCAGAAGCCTTATCAATAACATAAACAGTCTATTAATGCATATTTTATATGTCATTTGTATAATTTGTTATATTCTTACAATAAAACAAGCTGGGGGAAAAAGGTTATTAGGAAAATTGTAAGGAAGAGAAAATATATTTACCTTTCTTTAAGTGGATGTGGATCATCACAAATGTCTTCATCACCAATTTCAGGTTAAGTAGGTTGAAAAGAAGGAGGAAGGGGAGGGGTTGGTCTTGCTGTGTCTTGGGTGATAGAGGCAGAAGAAAATACATATATAAGTGAACTAGACAGTTCCAATCTGTGTTGTTCAAGGGTCAACTATACTTTTAATGATTATGAAATTTCTGGAGGACTGAGACTGTACTTCACTCATATTTATTCAGTTTCTTTCACAGTGCCTGGAACATTTTAAATACTCAGTATGTGTTGATTAAATCACAAATTTTACACCCCTTTTGAAAACATGTTCTTGCCTCCCCAGTCACTGAAAAATAAAAGGCATTGTCTTTGAAGTAGACTTGTATCAGATTCTGTGCATTCTAAGCCCATACCCTTTCAAGTCACCTATGGCATTTTTCCACTGTCTTCCTGCAGGGCTTCTTTTGTCACAGGAAAGGAGGGAAATGGACAAGTGGAGGGCACAGGTGCTCTTGAACAATAAGTAGCTAGAGTTCATGGAGAAATACCCTGGTTTTCTCCACTATTTATGCAATCATTTGGCAGTTTCTTGTCATTTTGAAGGTTTCCACTGGGATTAAGCCCAAATATCCACAGCAGTAATCTGCTCATAAAAACACACTTTATTGAGCTGCATTATTTTCTGTCTCATTTTTCTGCTGCCTGATTGTATTTCCTATGATCACTTTATCAGTTAGGATTCAACCAAAGAAACAGAACCAGTAGCAGTACAATATAGGAAGATATTTATTATAAGAAATTGAATTTACAAATGCATGAGCTGGCTAAAAAGTTGATATCATGGAGTGGGCAGTCAGAAAAGGGATATCATAGGCAGACTGGAGTCTCTGAGGACAGGCCAGAGCTGTTGTCTGCAGGTGAGATTTATTCTCTCTGGGAAACCTCAGCCCTGCTTTTGAGGTCTTGCAACTGATTCCGTCAGTTCCACAAAAATTATCCAGGACAGTGTTCCCTACATAAAGTTTACTGATTAGAAGTTTTAATTATATCTGCAGAATCTCTTTACAGCAACATCTAAGTTAGTGTCTGGTAATTAATTAGTCTTAGAATAATTGGGGACAGTAGCCTAGCCAAGTAGACACCTCAGGAAAGCCATTGCAACTTTCCAAACTACTTGAGCTCACTTCTAGTCTCAAGGTCAGCTCTGAGAGAACCGAAACTAATACAAGATTCTTGGTGGCCCAATAACAGTATACTTTTGTCATATTTGTTTTCCACCGTTGGTCATGCACAAATATTTGCCACTTAACAAACAAAAGTGCTGTCAACTGTTTCCCAATTTCCTTTTCCACTCTATTGAGTGTTTTGAGACCCTGGCACAATTTTCACTCACTGAAATATTATTCTTCATTTTGCAGATGTCCACAGTGATATCCATTTGGGTGCATGCAAATATCACAGCACTCTTCAAATTCTGGACACACTTTATGATTGTATCTCTTACATATGGACCCTCTCTCCTTCCCACGTTTTGCTTTTTTTTTTTTTTTTAATGGTATTATGAGTTGATTTGATCACAAGTGATAAGATTACTATGGATCCTTCTGGATAGAAGCCTGAAGAGCCATTGAGTGATTTACCATTTTTCTTTTTGTGTGTCTTGGTGATCAGGAAAGCACTAAAGCAAGGTTCCCACCCCCAGGTGAACCATATTGAACACATATTATGAATTGCAAAAGAAACAAACACAAAAACATATGCCTGTGTGTGTATACTTGCATGTGTGTTCAGCTACCGAGATTTTGGAATGGCTTGGTTGTCTAGCCTAACCTACTCTAACTAGTGTACCTTATGATTCTCTCATCTGTTTAGTTACATTCGATGCTCTCTTTGCCTTTGTTCCTTATAACAAAGAAGCTCTCTTTGCTCTTTGTAGCATCACTACATTTGTATTTAGGGTATGGCACTTATTACAGGCTACTGAAAAAGTAACCTCTACACATGTATCTGTGAAATCACAATTTATGAAAATTAAAATGTTTCACTCTATCTTACTTTAAAACCCCAGTATCAGATAATATCTTGAATATAGTAAATAGTTAACAAATGGTGGTTAAATTTATAAGTTAAGATGGTCGAAAAATTCTAGAACTTCTTTGGGATGGCTATTCAGCTCTATATAGAAGCAAATATTTAATTCTATTTTTTAATTGTCAAAATTTGTTTAGAACATCGTAGAGTTGTCTGAAGACTTGAGAATTTTAAGTCAATTCTCTCATGATTAAACTAACTAGAAATCATACCAACGTTTAATTATAATCTATCGCTAGCCCAGTGGATTACCTGCAAAGAAATGAGATGAAAAAGTGAATTCCAGAAACTTAGAAATGTAACAATTCATAGTATAAATTGTATTCTGCCCTTTGCCTTTCTAAGTAACATAATTGCATAAAGATCTCACTTGCTCCGGAGAAGCAACCTGACATCTTTATTATATTTGCCTTTATCTGGCCTGAGATCTTTTTCAGGCCAGCAATGTCTCTATTTAATACTTCAGTTAAATATACCCAATTAAACTCTATACTGACCTTTTTAAACAAGATCGTTTCAACTTACTCCAAACCTATGAGCATTATATGAGGTGATTTCTGTCCTGCTTCCCTATGGTTTGAGAAGTTTGAAAGTTAGAAAATGCTTGCATAGAAAGAAACCTCAAGCTTACATCTTTACTTTGAGTTCAATAGTTCTATGAAGGTCCCCACGGAGTTCTAACAAATAATTGTTGCTTAAAATTAAAAAAAAAAAAAAAAAGAACAACAGTCATAGTTACTGACCAACTTTTTGTAAAGCAACATTATACACACAGTTATACATATTGCCTGTTCACACCCGTTATATGTTAAATTGTGTCCCCCCAACCCAAACAAAAAGTTGAATTTCTAACCCCTAGTACCTCAGAATGTAATTGCAAGATTATTGAAGATGTAATTAGTTAAGATGAGATCATACTGGAATAGGGTGGGCCCCTAATTCTCTCGCTGTCCTTCTAAGAAGATCACTGTATAAAGGCAGAAACACACAGGGAGAATGTCATGTGAGGACCGAAGCAGTATTGTAGCTATGTAGCTGCAAGCCAAGCGGGGCCACACACTGCCAGCAAACTACCAGAAGCTAGGAAGAGGTAAGGAGTAACACAGGTTTCAGATAGTGTATGGCCCTACCAACATTGCTGGGTTCCAACTTCTAGCCTCCAGAGCTGAGAGACAATTACTGTTGTTTTGAGCCACTGAGTTTATGGTACTTCATTACAACAGCCCTAGGAAATAAATGCACTACTTATCCATCTAATGCACCCACCTGGAGATGGCGTGAATGAGAAAGAAGGAAGAAGGAAGTAAGATGAAGATACCATAGCTGCCTAATGCATGAGAGTTGAAACTGCAAAGATGGTGGTGGTGGTGTTTCCATCTGGTAAAGTATTAAGAATCGTCCTACGGAAAAAAGTAAACTGTGGACAACAGGGTTGTGTAGCAAGGAATTGGGGAGCCCTTAAGCCTATGGGATTTATTTACTTCTCAATAGCTATGTGAAAACCCCTGTGTGTTTGCCCCACCGTATGCAAGATTCTCACACAATGTTTACAGCCTATTCTTCAAAGCAAAAAGAGTATTTATTAAGTAAAGTAAATATTCAAATGAGATCTCAGAAGCATAAGATTTTTTATATTTTTACAAACAATATGTTTTTATTTTGGTTTTAAGAAAATTTGAAACCCACACATTTTAAACATCGTCTACATTCAAAACCTGATGACTCCTTTCACATTTGATCTTGGCTATTCCTAATCAACTTGATGTATTTATTTCCAGAAAACACATTCTAAAATGATCTTAATTGGAACCTGAACAGCCTGATGAATAATAAGAAACTGGGAAGAAAAACAGATCAGGTTTGGATAAAATACAAAATTAAAAATAAGAACAGATGAACTATGAACAGTTTACTTTAAACAAATGTATTATTAAAGGAAATTGCTTAATATTCAAACTCATTAAATCAAGTTCAACAACTTTTTTTCCTCTTTAAATAATTCCTTTCTGAATCAATGCAAACCACACTTGAGCTGTTTCATCAGAGCCTGTTCGATTTGTAAATACAAGGCAAAGGACTAAAAACAACAAAAATATCCTATTAAACATCAAACTAATTGGCAAAATGCCCTTTAGCTCTTTCAACAGATTTTAAAATCTCAGCCAAGCATCTGAATTTATGGTAGTTTTATCTTTCATCACTACAGTCAGGTGACCTTCAGCTGTATGCCCAGAATTCAGTTCTCTGTGGACTTCCAACGTGTAAATCAGCCCTTGAACTTGATCGTGAAAGGAAATTTGACACAGAGTGTTATAGAGAGACTAAAATATGACTCTCTTACCGAAATGTTTACCCTGAAATGATATTTAATGCTTCTTCCTCCAATTACTCACATGTTAATTTCAACTTTGTTTCTTTGGCCTCCTTCTCTCTGCCCTTGAGTGACAGGTATATTAGCTAAGTTTGTCAAGCTAGTTCCCTGTCCCCCAAGAGAAAACCCAGGAAGAGCTGACCTCATGCTCACAACATGCAGGGCCAACTCAGACTACTCTATCAGTCAGCGCCTGGGAAGGGCAAGCAGGGTCCCAGCTGCCTTCCTGAGTGAGCTTGATGATAAAGTTTATCCCATCAGGAATGAGAGTATTGGTCAGAGTCCAGTCGCATGGCTTATGTTGAGAGTGAACTTTTTGACATTTCAAATCTGCCATATCAAATTAAGCAGAATAAAGCCGGCTGTTTGCCCGATTATTTATAACATCACAGGAAACTTGGAATGACTTATTAAAGAATGGAAATATTTCTCTTTCCTTAGAAATAAGCTTGCCACTGCCAAGATATACAGCAACTGGCTGGGTATGGAAATGGTGCAAAAAGAGTTCCCAGTTCCAAGGTTATTAAAACATACCTGGGTTCATTTAGAGACCCAAACTCAGTGCGAGGATGAACAATCTGGTCACAGCCTGGGGTGCCACAATGAACTGCTTGGGTAGCCCTTGTTTCAAACACATAAAAAGCAAAAGTAACGGGAACATTTGGTTTTGCTGAGAGTGTTGCTGACCATAGGTTTTGACCAAAGGTGTTTATCACCTTAATAAGTCCCTAGGAATGCAGCCGAAAGGGTGACTTTGAAAGTGTTGTTAGCATTCCTGCTTAGTTACAAACTGCATCAAGACCAGAAATCATTGAGGCAAGCTAGGAATGAATTTTGGAGATACAAATACTGTATGTATAAGATTTTTTTGGATGTAATTTTACTACTTCATTACTGATAATATGGGATCAATGTAAGTAATTTAAGAAAGTGAAAATATATGAAGCTTTTATTTACCCCAAATCTTACCATTCATTATTAGCATTTTAGTATATTTCCTATCAGTCTTTTTTCTGCAAAATTGTATCCACACTCACAAAAATCTTGTGTGAGAAATTACATTCTTAAGTAATTTGTATTTTAACTAAACAAATATATATACATACACATATGCACATTACATATACATGCACACACCTATGCACGCACGCACACACACACACACACACACAGAGCTATCTATGTCTGTCTATTTCTATCTATTTTATAATTGTAGTTATCTTTGGAAAACAGATGTTTGATAACAGCATTTTATTCAATCACTTGGATATTTCATGATTTATTGAAAATATCCTTTTTTTGTCAGATATTTATGCTGCTCCCAATTACTCCTTTATTGTTATTACAAACAATGCTACAATGAATATTCTTATATAAAAATTGTTCTTTTTATCTCTGAATACTGGTTTAGGGTAAATTATAAGAAGTTGATTTAATTGGATCAAAGAAAATCAACACCTTTAGGATTCTTAATGTGTGTTGTCCAACTGCTTTCTATAAAGTTTGTACAAATCACACTCTCCTACATGGTTACCTTAATAGCAATTTTCACAGTTATGAATCAAGGTCCTATCCCAGATTCTCCTTGAACTCTTTAAACACACTTTTTTCCCCCCATCATCTTCTTTCTATGCAAGTGTCAACCAAGTTCGTGAGATGAGTTGTTATTTCTCATTCAGTGCTGATATAGGGGATGACAGTGTAATGCACACGTATGCATAGTCACATACTATGCATTCATGATCCTTTTGATCCCCAAAATGAGTTTTGATAGTTACAACGCTTTCTGGTCTTTCTGATTACGTCATGATGTAATCATGGTGATTGTTTAAACATACACATAATTTAATTGGCACATTAAAACAATGCACATGTTTATTGTTTTGAGTACTTGCTGACATATGCAGCATGCAGGTTGTGCTTAAAACAAGTTAGTGTGTTGATGACTGTGAGTGATGTGTGACTCACTTTCTATTTTTATTTATTTATTTATTTTTTATCTTTTGAGACGGAGTCTTGCTCTGTCACCCAGGCTGGAGTGCAGTGGCGTGATCTCGGCTCACTGCAAGCTCCGCCTCCTAGGTTTACGCCATTCTCCTGCCTCAGCCTCCCCAGTAGCTGGGACTACAGGTGCCCGCCACCTCGCCCGGCTAGTTTTTTGTATTTTTAGTAGAGACGGGGTTTCACCGTGTTAGCCAGGATGGTCTCGATCTCCTGACCTCGTGATCTGCCCACCTTGGCCTCCCAAAGTGCTGGGATTACAGGCTTAAGCCACCGCGCCCGGCCGTGTGACTCACTGTCTACATATAATCCTCACTGACATGTATATGCCTGCTCTAGCTAAGATGGATGGAAACCCTCATTACAACTGAACACCGTAGCAGAATCAGAAAAAAAGGCAGAGGAGAAATCAAGAAAATAAATAAATAAATACACACATGCAATTTTAAAAATGAAACAGAAGGACAATGGAAGAAAATAAAAGAGGGCTGAAGTAAGGAGCCAGGGTAGCACACAGGTAGAAGGGATAAGTGAGTGAGGGGCCATTGGGCACTGCATGATTCTTCCAGATATTGCTTTGAAATGCATTTGCCCTTACCTGTCTTTGCTCACCTACTTAAGTGAGTGAGAGCTTGCAGGCAAAAAAGAGACCATAACTATCTACTAGAATTAATTCTGAGTGCTTTTTTAGGAGTCTTTTTCTTTTTTTTCCTTTAGCTCAGCCATATTTCTTCCAGGGCAGAAAGGAGGCATGCATATTGGTTCAGCAGTATTTCCAAGCATAGCTTTTGGGACAATAGCATACAATCGATCTGAAGAATCAACTGTTGAACAGGTATTATTTTCTCTGGATTTTCAACACCTCTTTTAGCTTTTTTTTTTTTTTTTGAAAAATTATAGTTGGAATGGAGACACCCCGTGTAGGACATATTCAAGGCACCTTAAGAATTATGATATGAAAAATGATTTTAAAGTAACTCAGAAATTTATCAAGTTTATTATCTCGCCTTTAGAAATAATCCAACTTCAGGAAGGAGATTCTAGTTCTTTGGTGGTTAGAACAAAAGAGAAAAATCTATTATTTCACTCAATATATGCATATACATAAACATACAATGAGTATACATAAAATATACACACATATATGCATGCTTATATGCAATAGAAATATGATGTACATACATACACACACACATATATATTCATAACTCATTCACAGGTAACTTATATTTGTCTAGTAAAATCCAAGGATGTTTTGTTGTTAAAATATTCCCATTAAAGATTTACACATATGATGCTTTTTAAGTTCCAAGCATAGGCTTATAAAACAATATTGCCTTGTTTAATATTTTTCCACATTTTATATTAAAAGCTTGATTGCCTGGAAAATATTATGAGACAGAGTCATTGTAGGGCTAATATAAAGACTGCTGCCCATTTACTGTTTGAAAAAAAAGAATATCCACTATTAATTGAAAAGTCCTTTAAAATACATCTCTCTTTTTTAACTACATATTTGTATGAGATTAAATTTTCTTTATGCATTTCAACCTAAGCAACATATAAAAACAGATTAAGTGCAGAAGATTTGAGAACCCAGCTGTCTTTATTAAAACATATATTAAAGAAAGTTGCAAAAATTTAATGAAAAACTATAAAGCAATTCTCACTAAATTATTTTTTGTATTGGAAAATATAATTTTTTATAAGTCATGAATATGATTTTATTCTTAAAACACCAGTCTTATTATTTTTAAATAAACTGCTTACAAAATATTTACTTTTCAAATTTTTTTTTCGTTTTAATGTTTAACATAGCAAGTATTGGTAGATTAGAGAAGCTTTTATTTCCTTGGACTGACTTCTTACGTTTTAGAAAGGAGAGTTAGGTTAGATATATTTCTCAATATGAAGCCTGAAGATGATGTATAATAGATCTATTTGAAGCGCTTGTTAAAATATAGATATCAAGACCTTTCCAAGACTCACCAAGTTAGAATCTGTGAGAGATGCCTTTCATAGAAGAAACCTTGCAGATTTTTCAAGTTCCATTAAAATTGGAGTGTTATCTATTAGATGGCCTCTGTTGATTTCACTTCACTTTTGCTTTGCTCCAGGTGGGTAAACACCAAAATCCCTGAGCCACCAGCTATTGCAAGGTAAACCTGGTGCTTGAATTACCTAAGCTTCAAGTCCCTTTTTATATATCTACATTCTAGGATTGGCAGACAAAGTAGAAGATACCCAACTAAATTTAAATTTCAGATAAACAATAATTTCATAGTATAAATATGTTTCATTCTACATTTAGGACATATATATGTTAAAGAATTAAATAATATATTCATCATTCGTCATTTATCCAAATATTGGGTCAACATATTTATACTAAAAATTATTCATTGTTTATCCGAAATTTAAATGTAACTGATTTGCCTGCTTTCTGTTTGTTTGTATGTTTTCTTTTGCTAAATCTACCAGGCACATCACATTTTATACAGTCTACCATTGCTTCCAAACGGTAATATCCATAAAAAGATAAAGTGAGACAATATGGGCATGTCTTACCTTCAGGATTGATTAATTATATGCGCTTAGGTAGAGTCAGAGGGAGAAATGACAGAACCTGGACACTCTTGAAATCACAATTAAACATTTATCCACAATCTAACACTTTCTTTTCTTTTTTATTATTATTTTTGTTGTTGTTGTTGTTTTTGTTGTTGTTGTTGTTGAGACTGAGTTTCACTCGTATTGCCCAGGCTGGAGTGCAGTGGCGAGATCTTGGCTCGTTGCAGCCTCAGCCTCCTGGTTTCAAGCAATTCTCCTGCCTCAGTCTCCTGAGTAGCTGGGATTACAGGCGCCTGACACCACACCCGGTTAATTTTTGTATTTTTTTATTTTTATTTTTATTTTAGAGACTAGGTTTCACCATGTTGGTCCGGTTGGTCTAAAACTCCCGACCTCAGATGATCCGCCCCCACTGACCTCCCAAAGTGCTGGGATTACAGGCGTGAGCCACTGCACCCGGCCAATCTAACACTTTTATAGAATAAATCTCTCTAAACTTCCCTTAGAATTTCTTTCAAAAACGGTCTTTGTGAAACTCATGTGGCTATGCTTTCAGTTACTGTTTATTTCATTTCAACGCGGTTTTTCTCACTGTAAATTCACTAGCACATTGGAAGCAATCTCATTCCCAAAGCAACTGGTTGTAGAGTTTGCAGTTTTTATGTTGGTCGAAGCCTCTTTTCTATTGTGTGAAAATTCAACTCTGCTTTTGGCTGCTCTTACATGTATGGTTGTAAGAATGTAAACAATCTTTAGTTTCTGCCTCCTTATTTTGTCTGTCTCTCCAGAAGGTCTATGTGACCTCTTCATAGGCTGCTATATTTACTGGCCTCTTACCCATTTCTACCAACGCTGTTCCCTCTCCTCTTCTAAAGATACAAACTTCCCTCTGAGCAATATTCTCCATTCAACCATCTTTTTAACCTTTTTAAATTTCAGTCCTTTCTGATTCTACTTGTTGCAGATACAAAGTCTGTTTCTTTTCTTCTTCTTTTTTGCTAAAGAAAAATGATTATGTTTTTAAGTGAATGATCCGAAATAAGATAAATAAATATTTTAGTATCAACAAACAAATAATATTTGCTTTTTCTAAAGATTTCAACTACAATTGAGCAACCTGTAAAAATCGTCTTTCATTTTTAATTTTTAAAAATAATTAGAGGGTAGTTTTTATTTTCTAATAGCTGGCATTCTCCTAAAATTATTTTCATAGTTTATTTCTACTTAGACAGTTGGCAGGGCCGAGTTTTGATATATAACGTGAAGTTTGGTCTTGAGAGTCCAAATGAGAAGCAAGATTCTGACTTCAAAAACCAGAGTTCTATCTATGTTGAATAGAGACATTCTCTTAAATTCCAAGGGATAAGTGTCTCTGTTCCCATACAATTCAGCAACTTAGCCTAGAACTTAAATCCAGGAAATACCTTACTAGAAAAACTGAAATAACTTGAACTGGGGGTATGTTTATGACAAGTGAATTGTTTCCAACTTTCGTTTCAAGCCAATTAAATGACTACTTCTAAAAAAATCCCTTGTAATATTTCCAGGTATTTATTTTAGTTTAGTTTAGTTTATTAAACTGATGGTTTCAACTAATGAAAAACAAAATCAAGTTCTCAGAATCAACCAACTTGCAGAAAGAAAACTTAAATGGGCCATTTATATTTGTCTGTATTATATAAGATGATTGTCTAACTGAGCTGTGTTATTTTCTCTAAAACAGAAGATTTATTCTATTTTTTATTATTTACTGTCTAGGACATTCGTGTCTGCTGTCATCCACATTTACCTGATTACCATTTCAGGCCCTGTAAGAACAATATTTTTGCATGTTTATACTTTGCTATGCCAATGGTTTTTTTTATATTGTAAAAATAGTATTATGAGAGTAGAAAAGTTAATTTTGAAAGAAAAGAAAATCCTAGTGTCACAGAACTAATCTATTTTTATTTACTTATATTACTTTTAAATCACTGTTGTGAACAAATACATAATGTTTGTCATAGTGTACATAGTATATATTCAGTGCTCACAATTTTTACTTTATACTATTGTTTTAATAATTTCATGAGAACATAATTGTGAATGGATTTAGCATATGCTTATCAAATAGGTACTTACATTCATCTTTGAATCTGAAACTCCAAAAATCTTTCCTTTCCATGTTGTAAAGTACGTAATGTCTAATTAAGTTGATGCCTCAAAATTCATGCAGACATTTTCCTTGTAGTTTCTTTTCCTTCTGCTCTTTTAATCATTTTATTACAGATAATGATACAATAAATGTTAGCAATTTTTTGCTTTGCATGATTTTTGGGGGAACTGAGGTTTCTATATTGGATGATCTAAAGATCGGCCTATCAAAGATTACTCCAATTTTTACTGCCATCATAATGGTTACAGCACATCCATACATCGTTAAATCATCAGAATCGTTTCTTATTGAGCTAAAAGCTGGTGTAAAAAATAGCTGTAAAATATTATTTATTTTTATAAGTGTATCTTTCTTTTTTCTTACACTACTATGGAAGCCAAACGTTTTCCAAAATTTATGTGCTACATTTTTTATTGAATTTTTCCATGTCTGTTATCCATTTACACCATTTTTTAAGTTGAATTTATACAGTAGCTGTATATAGTATACAGGTTTTGAAAGGGGTAGAGAAATAATAAAAACTCAAATCAGTAAGAAAAGAAACAAACAACCCCATCAAAAAGTGGGCTAAGGACATAAATAGACAATTCTCAAAACAAGATGCACAAATGGCCAAAAAACATATGAAAAAATGCTCAACATCACTAATGATCTGGGAAATGCAAATCAAAACCACAATGCAGTGCCACCTTACTCCTCACTCCTGCAAGAATGACCATAATCAAAGAACCAAAAACAGTAGATGTTGGCATGGATGCTGCAATCAGGGAACGATTCTACCCTGCTGGTGGGAATATAAACTAGTATAGCTGCTATGGAAAACAGTGTGGAGATTCCTTAAAGAACTAAAAGTAGAACTACCGTTTGATCCAGAAGTTCCACTACTGGGTATCTACCCAGAGGAAAAGAAGTCATTATTCAAAAAAGATACTTGTACACGCATATTTATAGCAGCACAATTCACAATTGCAAAATCATGGAACCAACCCAAATGCCATCAGTCAATGAATGGATAAAGAAACTGTGATATATATATATATATTCTATCATATATGTGATATATATATTCTATCATATATGATATATATTGTATCATATATGTGATATATATTCTATCATATATGATATACATTCTGTCATATATATGTTATATACCCATAATATATATGACATTATATACCTATAATGTATATATGTATATATGACAGAATACTAATCAGCCATACAAAGGAATAAATTTAACAGCATTTGCAATGACCTGGATGAGATTGGAGACTGTTATTTTAAGTTAAGTAACTCAGGAATGGAAAACCAAACATCCTATGTTCTCACTGAGAAGTGGGAACCAAACTATGAGGACACAAAGGCATAAGAATGTCCTTTGGGGACTTAGGGGGAAGAGTGGAAGAGGGGGGAGGGATAAAAGACAACAAATATGGTGCAGTGTATATTGCTTGGGTGATGGGTGCACCAGGATCTCACAATTCACCACTAAAGAACTTACTCATGTAACCAAATATCACCTGTACCCCAATAACTCAGGGAAAAATAAAATAAAAAAATAGAATTAAAATTAAAATTAAAAAAAAGAAGATTGATAGAAAAGAAAGCACAAAAATCTATTTTTTTTTTTTTTTTGTGGTTGGACACTCATTTTGGCCTAAAAATATTAACAGTCACCTTGGCTTCAAAAAGGAAAAATAAATAAATGAAGGATTTTGTAATTCCTCTGGTGGGAAGGTATAGTAGTGACATATTTAGTAAAACAGCACATTTTAGATATTAATTTCTTCCTAGTCTTTCTTAATGTTTCCTCCCTGTCTCTGTATTACTATCAATTGCAATACTCAAAAATAAGATAAAATATATAAAATCTAATTTTGTATATGTTTTACATACAAAATCTCTTTCAGATGATTATCAGTAAATGGCTGACCACCGTTACCTCTGCCTAGATTAGGGGTGGGAGGAGAGAGAGAGATTAAAGCCTAAATACCTAATGATGGGATTCAGCGAACACAACCCCAAAATATGCCACCTCAGTATACTGAAAATCAGCAGAAGCCAGACAGTCTCCACAATCTTCCCCTGTCCTACTTCCCTGAAGCAGGTCATAAAGCCTAGGAAGGATTTTCTCACCTTCCGCTGGAAGCAGGTCATAAGACCCTCATATGAGATGCTCACATATACCTTACATTAACCTGGAGGAAGGGAATATCTTTATCTCTGAAGTCAAAAGGTCACAGAGAAGATTCTGAACTAACAGGCCTTGCTAAGTTTCCCTCAGTAATGACCATTAACTTATACCTGCTTTGTTCTTTCACATTTCTCCATGACTGTCCTGTCCACTCTTCAACAAACCTGACATGGAAATACAGAGGTCTAGCCATTTCCTCGGGTCTTCATTTGTTTATGAAGGTGCTCATGTCACATCAAACTTATTAAATAAATTTGTATGTTTTTCTTTATTAATCGATTTTTTGTTATAGTGACCTTAACCATAAACCCAGGGTAATTAGAGAAAGAGATTTTTTCCTCTTGTATGCTTACAAGTGAACTTAAGGACATAATAGCAGTTTAACTATTTTGAACAGAAAGAATATGATGAGTTATGCCACCAAAAGGATTATAGATATTTCAAGAAATACTATATTACCATCCCAAGCATTTCCTAATAAATAATTAGCATATGTATGATTCATGCTCACAATCAATCCATTTGTGTATTAATAGTTCATTCTGTACTCGTGCATGTGAAAACGGGGATGTAGAATGTGGATTCTTCCTGTTTTGTTGACGGTAGGAGTGGAAAAAAAAAAAAAACTTAGACTCTCTGAATGGATCTCAATAAATTAGATGGACCAAAGACAGGTTAATGAGAGAAAAGCAAACATGTTTACTAACATGTGCATTGCACATGTACACATGGGGGCACCCAGTGATGCAAAAACCAATGGGATGGTTAGAACCTGGGTTTATATATCATCTTAGGCTAAAACAAAGGAAAAGGAGTTTAAGATTTCTGGAAGGGAGAGGCAAGTTATGAGAAGGTGACCAGGAAAAGTGGAAATCTGCATAAGATTTGTTATGCAGATTTAAGTCTGTGCCTTATCTATTGATGAGTTATTAAAAATTCTTCTTTTCCTGGCACGAGAGAGAAGTATCTCTACAAAAAAAAAATGTCCTTTACAAAAGGAAAACTTGTATCTCTACAAACAAAAATTTATTTTACAAAAGGATAACTTGTGCCCTAATTTTAAGGCTTTTCCTTCATCTGCTGGATCTCTCTGGTTTTTACCTCAAAATAATCTGTATGCTAAAGAGGCATATTTGGGCGTAGCAAATTCCGGTACTCTTCATGACTTTTAACCAGATATGGCAAGTAAAGTAGAATAGCTGCACTTTCCAATATCTGTTTGGTTATTAAATAAAAACAGCAGCATTCAATGAAATACATTTATTTAAGATGGAGAGGGAATTGGTTGCACAATAGGATGTAAAACTTTATTTAAAAACTATTTCTACTCATAGCATTTTCTCCGTGTACTATAATAAAGTTATAGTGCAGTAATGGTTTGCTTACGGGCAAGCAATTAAGCACCTGCAGTCACTCCACAGGATGTAGATTTCACATGAATAGCTGTTTTATATATAAAACAAATAAAAACATGTACATGTAATTGCAAAGGTAATTGCTTGATCTTAAAGTTTTAAAAAGGCAGTTTCATCTCTTTTTGAAAAGTCATTTGTTTCCATACATGTAATCCAATTCAACTTAAGTCTTTTTGATTCCCAGAAAAATAAATAATATTTATCATCCTTTCAGTCCTCTACAACAATTCCACCATCATGAAGCTGTTTATGAGTAATAATCATACAATTGACAGTACTAAGGTAAATACATGAGCAAGTCACAGGTGAGAGTTTACTTTTTTGTCATTTATCCATCTTCATGGTTTTGATGATCTATCCTGGGAGAGCAAGACCACTGCCTCTGCAGTGACATGACCACACTCTCATGTCCTCTGGATCTTGAATTATTCCTTGTTTTTACATGTCTTGAATGTCATAAGAAGCTATTTGCAATTTGTTCCAATTTAGAAACAACTGATATCGAATTTCAGTATTGCCATATAACAGTTAAATGACCCTAAATAAGCCTGAATTTCTTTATGTGAAAATGGGGTTTGAAATAATAATCATTGATCAGGTAAGTATGCAAAACCTCCCTCCTGGAGGCAATGAATCTCACAAGGAAGAGCTTCCCTCTAGAATTCATACCTACTGCTTCAAGATTCATAACATTGGCAGTGAACTGTCTTCACACTGTAGCCTCCTGAAGGTGCTCCTTCATCTGTACCCTGTACCCAAAGTGCCTGGACCTCAACTTTCTGCAGCAAAGCTGGCAACCTGGCTGAAACTTGCAAGTGTTTTCACCAGAACCTGTGGATAACAAAAGGAAATTAGTTCATAGGGTGTATAGTGCAATCTTGTAAGTTTTTTGAAGAGCTGAATGGTGCAAGGAGGGAAGATTACGTAAATTAAACCATTGAAAGATAGAGATCAATGACAATTTCCTTAATTTAAAAAACATGAAATAGACTTGAAGGCGTGTTAAGGTGTCCAAGTTTTGTTATTTGGACAGTTCTGATTTTATGCAAACAGTGCATTAAATTGAGACTGAACTTTTAGATGAGAGAATTGTAAAGCAGTTAAGGGCTTAGATTTTGACAACAATCGTATCTGAACTTGCATATTTGATTCACTATTAACTTTGACACTTTGGTGAAGTTATGTAGCCTCTCAACTGTCTTCATTAGTTAAAAAAAAATGAAAGATAATGATAGTACCTACTTCAGAGTCTTTGGAGCAGCAACCAAATACCAGGTACATTATCTGGGATGTAATTAACATCTAATATTAAGGGCAGGATATGAAGTTGAGAGCATACCAGAGGGTGACGGATGAAATTGAAGGTCTCTGGAAAGACAGGCAATGGTTTCTAAAGACACATTTATAGTAACTCAAGGAAGAAATCAAATCAGACCATATTATTCCTAAAGGTTTGGAATGCTCTTAATTCTACTCAATTTTCCCCAAAGTTATTTATCAAAGTCTACTCAAGGAAACTTTTCTGAATTCTTCGATCCTGGTAAAAAAAAAAATTCCCCTAATTTACTGCATTAAAATAAAGGCAAAATTTATTTAAAAATAGAATAAAATTTTTGTATCATAAAACATAATGCAATCTTATATTACAATAAGTTTTGTGTTGAATACTGATGTACCTTGTTTTAATAAATTAATTTCACATGATATATATGCTATGTAGTATAACATTTTATGGATAAAATGTAGCATTTCTGGCAATATCTACACTCAATATAAGGGCTACATTCTCATTTCTGATAAAATATCAAATTATTTCTTAAAAAACATCCCAGGTGTTAAGTTCATGTGATTCTGATCTATTGTGAATTTCAGGGTGCACAACCCAAACTGGTCAAGAAATCTTACTTCTTTCAAAATCCCAAGTTTTTAGCTTTGAAAATTCAAACTCCATGCTGAAAAATTTGAATGAAACACAGCTTTATTGCTTATTTTTCTTTGATTATATGCATTAAATAATATTAGATAGAATAACTGTTATATTAAAAAAATATTAATATAAAGCAATGACTTTAACAAACTATTTCAAGGAGAAATTTGTCTCCTCCACATGTGTTTTTCTATACTGTTCTTCACTTGAGGACTATAGAGAGCACATTTTCAGCAAGAATCTCAGCACATCTTCTTCCCACAAACAACAATTACGATTTGTGCCAACTTATCCCTGTTGTCTTTGCCGCTTCCCAAAGGAATTCAACAAAAGCAGGAAAGATTAATGAGGAAACTTGAAACTCGTATTATATCACATAGACTCAAAAACTTGCCAAGTTTAAAGTCAAATTAGGAATTGACATTAAACTTTGAAAATTTGGTTGTAAAGAATAGGATAGCAACTAAAATTTACAGCAGAATAAAATGTTAGAGTCCCTAATAAATGTCCAAGGAGAACATATACTCTAAGAGAAGAGACTCATTCCAAGGTTATCTTAGATTTCACAGAAACATTTCTATTAAGTTTCTATGAAAGAGATATTTTAATAATTCACATAAAATTATATTTCTCTTATGTCACTGTCAAATTGCTTATAACTTATTATCCAGTATAATATCATAATTATAAGATTCTATGAGTTATTTCTTTCTTTCTTTATTTATTTCTGAGACAGGGTCTCACTCTGTCACCCAGGCTGGAGTGCAGTGGCATGATCTTAGCTCACTGCAACCTCTACCTCCTGGGCTCAAGTGATCCTCCCACCTCAACCTCCCAAGTAGCTGGGACCACAGGTGCATACCACCATGCCCAGCTAATTTTTTTTGTATTGCTTTGTAGAGACAGGGTCTTACCATGTTGCCCAGGCTGGTTTTGAACTCCTGCCTTCGAGCAACCCTCCTGCTTTGGTTTCCCAAAGTGCTGAGATTACAGGCATGAGCCTGTGCACCCAGCTTGTGAATTATTATAGTAAAAATAGAATTGTAAAATACACAAAAACAACAAATAACATACTTTATCTAAAACAGAAGAACCATACACAAGAAGCGGCTTATATTTTCTTGCTAGTTCATATGCTGTTATCTCCCATGATCTAATCACCCAATTCCAGAATACTAGAGCCAGGCCTACCTTGCCTACTTGACAATAACCATGAAACAGTTAAATGGTAAAAACACAAGTTAAATATAGCAAGAGAGCATGTGTCTTGGCACTGTGTAGACAGTTGCTATTTCAACAATAGTACTAATTTCAATACAGTAAAATAAAAAAGCTGTGTCCAAATTGTCAAAATTCAGAAAGTTGCTCCACATGTCCCTGTCACCCTGAATTCTAGACCAATTTAACCCCTCCTGTAATTAAAGTGATGGCGGATCATGGATACAATAACACTAATTTAAAAGTGCGTCCAATTCCCATAATAAAGTAGCTTTCGCTGGTGTTTTGTGGAGCCTGCAGCAAGAAAGCTTCCCATAGCCTTGCATTACATAGATCTATCTAAGTAGCAATTGTAGTAAAAAGAATTGTAGAAATTGATTTGATGAGAACTGTGTTAGTCCATTTGCATCACTGTAAAGAGATACCCGAGACTGGATAATTTATAAAGAGAAGAGGTTTCTTTTGGCTCATGGTTCTGAAGGCTGTACAAGCATGGCCCCAGAATCTACTCACCTTCTAATGAGATCTCAGGAAGACTAAATCATGGCAGAAGGTGAGGCAGGAGTCCGTGTATCACATAGCAACAGAGAGAGTAAGAGAGAGAGGAAGAGGAACTAGACTCCTTTACACACTAGCCACCGTGTGAACTCAGACCAAGAATTCACTTACCACCATGGGGAGGGCACCAAGCCATTCATAGGGGATTCACTCTAACAACTCAAATACCCACCAGCAGGCTGCATCTCCAACATGGGGGATTACATTTCAACATGAAATTTGAAGGGGACACATATCCAAACCATATCAGAGAACTAAGGAATATTTGATGTTGGAACTGTAAGCAAAAAATGATAAAGAAATTAAGAATCTACAGCAAAGGATAATAAATGCCCTGACTCAAAGATGTGACCTTTCAGCACAGACAGGCAGAGACAGACTTTAGCACCTCAGTTAAGCAATGAGCATTGTAGCAGCAAGCTGGAGACATTTCAGCTGTACCTTGCTAGTGATAAAGAGATGGAAGTTAAAAAACTATATCACACTTATTAGTAAGCATGCATGTAGAAAATTGCTACGTGAAAGGCACTAATCCAAACCCACTAAAAATGTTAACTATAATCATCTTCATAACAACTCGTGAGATAGGAACTACTATTATTCATGTTTTGCAGATGAGAAAACTGAGGCACAGTGCAGTCAAACATCTTGTCCAAGGACACAAAACCGGTACACCATCTCTTTAGGATTGGAAGCCAGGCACTGTGTCTCCAGACTCTGTGCAGTGCTGTCAACCACAATTTTAAGTGCTGGAAGAATGCTAAATGGAACACTGCCTCAGTTTTAGCAGAGACCTCAAAAATCAGAGAAAAATAAACAAACCAGCGTAAGGGCTCCCTAATCCCAAAGGGAGGTAACTTTGCTGAATTTGTAGAAATTCTAAATCAGTTAGGACTCATTAAGTCATGCTGCAGTAAAAAGTGACCCAGCCTGCCAGTAGTGCATCCTCAATGGATTCTTTCTGGTTCAACGTGTATGGTATTGCCAGTTGGGCGGGGCTTCCTCTTCATCATCTCTACCCTGAGATCTCAACTGAAGGCAAGTCCTTTGTGTAGAACATTGCTAGCTGTCATGCCACAGAGAAAGAGGACCCTGGTAGGTTTTGCATCTGTATTGCATGCTCCTGCCTACATGTGACTCATATGACTTCTATTTACAACTCATTGGCCAAACCTAGTTACACAGGTCCACCAACCAGTAAGAGAGCTGGGAGGGCAATCTTACCATGTGCATGGAAAGATATGGAGGGAAGGAACCTCATGAGAGAGGTGGAGAACTAGATTTTGGTGCAAACATCAGTAATTACTACCACCGCCAAGGGAGCTTAAAACCTCTTTTAAAATGCTTGACTCATTACCCACTCAAAGTGCCCAAGTATAATGGACAGGTCATTTGAATTTGGTGAGAGAATGTCTTTAGAAAAAACTGTTGGAGTATCTTTGCATTTTCCTTACCCTTATCCCATGGAGAAAGAAAAGAGACGCTGACTGTCCTCACCTCAAATATATGGGTCTAATTGCAGAGCTTGGTTGGCATCTTCGGGAATTGTGGGACCCAGTGAAAGGAAACCTGCATCACAGTTGAGTAATCACACAAGTGAGCAGCTAACTGAAGCAGCTTGCTTCACCAGGGTAGATGACGCTTGCTTCACTTATGTGATAGACAGATGTTTCTTGTGGAATAGAGAGAGAGCAAGGGAGATGCAGAAGCAGATGAGTCATTCTAGAGCCATCTTTAAGTGGTTTGCACAGGAGACCCTCCTGGAGATGCAATGAAACTTCTTGAGAGCAAGAGTGCGTGGAAATGGTCTGAGAACCAACATCACCAAGAGGAGCCCTGAGAAGCCAGAGAGATTGTATGTCCCCTCCACAGGGTAAAAGTTCTCAGACACGGGGTTCTTCTGAAGCAAGAAGGCACCCCACCAAGAAAGGTCAGCTTTAAACTCTGACCAGCCTGGGCCACACCAGGCTTACAGTAATGTCAAAAATAATCTATTTTCCTCTCCTCTGCAATTGCTCTGCACACCCCTCCCCTCCTACCATGGAGGGGTCAGAGCACAGCTAGTTATTTAGAGTGAGGTGTGTGTGCATGTGGATGGGGATCTAACAGTGTGAAAAATGAAGAAGGCAAGCTGGCCACGTCCGCCTTTTCTGCTGCAGGGCTTCCCACCTGCACCAGCCTGAGCTCCAAGAGGGATAGACGAGGAAAGGGACAAAATCACAGGAACATGTATTAATTCTGAATGAAATTCAGAATGTTCTGTATAACTCTGAGCTGCACATATTGACTCCAGAGGTGAGGCTGTTCATAACTTAATGTAAGTGGAAAATGTTCATACTCTCTGAGAATGAACAAATAACTTATGGGCTTGCCTGTGAGCTCACTCTCTCCCAGAGAAAGCACTAGCACCACAAAAAAAGTTAGCATGGTTTCTTGATGCTCTCCAGAAGTTTCTTCTCTCAATGTACAGTACCAGTGAATGCCCCCGCTCTAGTATAACTTTAATTCTGTTCAAGTAATTTTTTGTTATCTTTATATTAAATGATAGAGCTAAATGTCCTGGCTGTATGGCCCCCAACTCTTAACAGATCTCACAATCTTCGTGCCCACTGTGGATAAAATGATAAACAAATCCATTGCAGAATATAGGCTTGAATAACTATACATTTCTCAGGATGGAACTTATACTTGCAATAGGACACACACACACACACACACACACACACACACTCTCAAATGATTATTTCATTTGTCTTATTTTTTTCCATTTTTCAATATGAAGCAATAGCAAACTTACAGGATATATGCAAGCACAGCATGGTCATTTTGCCCCCTCAGTTCACATGTGAGTAAGATGCTGACATCATGCCCAAACACTCCCAAACATTTTCGTGCGTACGTATTTCCAAACTAAGACATTTGTCTATATAATCACACCATTTCTATCAAAACCAACAGATCAATGTCAGTATATGCAATGTCTAATTTTATGTGTCATCAAGGCTAAGCTATGATGTCCAGTTGTTTCGTTCAACAGTAATCCAGATGTTGTTATGAAGATATTTTCAAGACGTGACTAATATTTACTATTAGTTGACTTTACATATAGGAGATTAGCCTGGATAAGGTGGGTGGGTCTTGCCTAATTAGTTGAAAAGTCTTAACATCAAAACTAAAATTTACTGGGAGAACAGGGAATTTGGCCTTAGAACTATGAAATAGAAACTATTTCAGAAAGTATTTCTATCCAGTTGGCACTTGAACGGCACGGATTTGAACTGGCAAAGGTCTACTTATATGCAAATTTTCCTTTGTTTCTGCCACCTCAGAGACAGAAAAACAAACCCCCTCTTCTTCCTACTCTTTCTCAATCTACTTACCATGCCAAGGTTGAAAGTCTAGATCTTTATGATGATCTACTTCCACCTAATGAATAGTAAATACATTTCCCTTTATGATTTTCTTTTTTTTTTTTTCAGACTGAGTCTTACACTGTCACCCAGGCTGGAGTGCAGTGGCACAATCTCTGCTCACTGCAACTTTCGCCTCCCAGGTTCAAGTGGTTCTCCTGCCTCAGCCTCCCGAGTAGCTAGGATTACAGGTGTGCACCACCATGCCTGGATAATTTTTGTATTTTTAGTAGAGATGGGGTTTTGCCATGTCATCCAGGCTGATCTCAAACTTCTGACCTCTAGTGATCCACCTGTCTCAGCCTCCCAAGGTACTGAGGTTACAGGCATGAGCCACTGCACCCAGCCCTATGATTTTCTTAACAACCATTTTTTTCTAGCTTGCTTTATGGTAAAAATATAACACATAATACACATAATGTTAAAAATATATAGTAATCAGCTATTTATGTTATATGTAAGGCTCCTGGTCAACAGCAGGCTATTAGTATTGAAGATCTTGGGCAGTCAAAAGTTATATGCAGATTTTCATATAACTGCATATGAATGGGTGCTAGGCAGGGGATCAGCACCCCTTTCCCCCTTGTTGTTCAAGGGTCAGTTGTGTTCTCTCTACTTTCTGCCATGTGAGGTCACAGTAAGAAGAGCATCATATGCAAACAAGGAAGCAGCCCCTCATCAGACACTGAATCTGCTGGTACCTTGATCTTGGACTTCCCAGCCACCAGAACTGTGAGAAAAAATATCTTCTTGTTTAAGTCATCCAATTTAGGGTAATTTATTGTAACTACTCAAGCAGCATATGACAGAAATATATGACATATATATTTAATATATTTAAAGATATATATGGGATATATATATATAAATATATATTTAAAGATAGACAGAGAGATGCAGCTTTATACAAACATTTATTTCTGTATGTCCCTGTGTATACTAAAACCACATGTTCACAATTACATCTTTAATTGCAGTCCAGTGCAACAAAAGCAACAAAATCAGCTGAGGTTGTTTTTTTTTTTTTTTTTTTTTCTCACATGTTAGACCACTCTCCTGTGGGGACACTTTTCTCATCAAACTGGCACCAACATACCCTCAGAACACCCTTCTGTGAATTCACGCTCCTTAGCCCACTCGGTCTAACACCTCAGGTCAGGCCACTGCCACTACTCCATTTCACATGCACAGACACCCTGCTCACCCTTCTTGGATTCTGATTACCAGTATCGGGTTGCCTATCCATGTGGCTAACCTCATCACCACAGTTGCATCCAACACTGGGTGCTGGGCTGCCACCGTTCCCAAATGAAGGCCATTCTCACCCTCACTGGGCTTTAATATACAACTTTAGGCCCCACAGTGCCACTGCACTCCACCCAGTCTTCCTTGTCCAGGCAGACCTCATGGCTGTTGGATGGGAATTGTTCAAGAGGAGAAGGTAAAGGAAAGAAAGAGAAGATAAAGAGGAAAAAGAAGAAATAGAAAGTCTAATCTTTTTAAGCTATTTTAATTGCTTCTTTTAAAATTAACATCTTTTTGAAATCAAGAAAATATACTTTGTTCACACTTTTTTAAATGTATGATTTCCATCAATAACTAAATCAATAATATAGTTACAACATCCGGGTTTACTTAGAAATTTGGAGAAAAGAAATCAAATAGTTGAAAGAGTAAATTAATTTCAGTGAATCTAAGTTTCAAAATTCTTTCATTGTTCTTTCTAGAATATTGGAATTTATGGTTAAGATGTTGCACTTAAAGGAATCATGATATCACTACTAAATAGACTTATCTAGTTCTGTGGCCTTGTAGAGTTAGCTCTCCTCTCTGTGATTTACCTTTATTATTTGTAGAAGGAAGGTATTAGGCTCGGTGATCTCAAAGACCTTTTCCATCACTAACATTCTTTGATTTGAGGATCAAATGAAAAGCGATCTATTTTCCTCTGCTAGACTTTTTTTCTTTTTTTTCAAATAGGTATATAGTCCAGTAACAATGCATTCCTTGTCTTACTAACTAAAAGCTCCATTAAAGAAAGCATTGTGACCCAGAGCCCAGGCCACCTCACATTTTCATGAGAAAGCTTTTAAGCACTAAATTTCCACACTTATTATTTACTTTAACTTCCCATCTTTCATGGAACCAGACATGCCCTCTGTATCCAAACTTTTCCATCACCCATGAGAACACTTTTATGTGGTTAGATTTAATGTTTTAATGTAAGGAAATAAGGAAAGATTTTTTTTAAGTCTTGGAATTGCTTTAAATTTTGAGTTTCATTTTTAGCCACACATCAAATTCAGCAAAATTGCAAATGTAGTCACATTATTTGTAGTGAGGAGATCCTCAATTATTTTTATGTATAACCTCAAAGATGCATGATTCTTTATCAACATAATGGGTATCAGAAGCAAAGGCAAATCAAACTTTTTAAGAGGAAAGACATTTGTGGTACAGATTTTAGTAGTAAGAAATATAGTTTTTTGCACGTATTTACTTGCTTACTAATTAGTTTGGGATTTTCAAACTGATAAGCTATTGTCTGTTTATGTTGAAAAACATGAAGAGATATGAAGGAAAGAAGAGAGAATTTATCACTCGGAACTGAACAAGCTCATTTATGGAGTCAAGCACGAGAACGATACAATGGAGAAATAATGTGATGGTCGCCCACCATCAGAGGGAGCTTAGAAACTGCTGTTAGATGTCAGCATATACTCAGATAAAGAGCTACAGGCATCAGACCAGGCCTCACATTCACTTTGAACCATAAGCTGTTTTGTTTTGTTATTAAAACATTGGCTTTCAGACTATTCACTAGATTTAAATTTGAATAAATATTTCAGGGACAAAAGTATTTCTGGGACAGAATGACTTCAACACCTTCCCCATGTGAGTGCTGGAGGATTTGATATGATCTTAGCATTCAGAAGCTTTGCAGGCAGTTCTGTTGGGTGCCCTGCAATGTAGCTTGGAATTTGGGAAATATGTGAAACTAAGCAAAATGTAATGGGGTCAGGTTTTCAAAATAATATCTGTATGTATTAGAATGAAGTGATGCTTTATAAGGGGAAAAATGTTTTTTCTTCTTTTTTCTTGCTTCAACTCCTCTACTGCCAATGTGAATGCAAACTGATAGATTTAATGGAACAAAAGGCAACGGAAACATGATCTCTGGAGACCACCAAGGCCAGACTAGATAATTAACTACCATAAATGCTTGAAGAATGTTGAAGTATATTTTATCAAATGATGGCTTTGATGACCCAGAACATCCTTTATGACCTCTAATTGGATACATTTCATTTTTGTGTATGTGCCTGTGTGTGTGAGTCAAAACTAATGAAACTCGAATACACATGGGCTTCAACTGTTTTTATGAAAGATTTATAAATTTTTACCTTTAAAATGAATAAAATACTGTCAACCCAGTAGCTGGCAAACATAAATTTGCTAGGTTGAAACATCCTTGAGTATGTATCCACTTCAGAAAAAAATGTGGGGCTTTTAAGAGATAACAAACCCTAGTTCTCCATCATTGTGTCAAAATCTCAATTTACACCTGGAATATTGTCTCTCTGGAATTTACACTGGAATATTGTCTCTCTCTCTCTCTTTCCAACTTCTGCAAAGAAGTGACTGCAACATATAACACTCCTCATCTCTCTCTGTATATATATACACACACATATATGTGTATATACACATATATGTGTGTGTATATATATACATACATATATGTGTCTGTATGTATATATATACACATATATATATGTATATATATGTATATATATATACAGATATATGTGTGTGTGTATATGTATGTGTGTGTGTGTGTGTATGTGTGTGTGTGTATGTGTGTCTGTGAGAGAGAGAGAGAGAGAGAGATTCTGATGTTTAAACTCAAACCTACTTAAGCAGAAAGAAAAACTGCCGCATGTAATTACACCATGGCAAGTCTGAGGCAGCGCTGGTCCTAAATACAATCAGAACCAAAGACATGAACACAACCAGGATATCACTCTTTCTCTCACGCCTGCTTTTCCCTGTGATATTGGCTTAAATTTCTCCCTCTGCAGATGGGCTTCTTTCATTTTCACAGATTTCTCTGCAGAAACCCCAAAGCTGAGAGTGGCCACACACATCCCCATAGAACCTGATTAGTGGCAGGAGAATTATAATTGTGGAACTGGCATCTCTCTGCAGCTATATGTTCGCTGAATTGAGAAACTTGGAGACCTACCTAGTGCCTGCCACCCCTAAGCTCAGAAACAGAGTTCTTAGGAGAATCTGACACATGCTTCAGGAGCTGGGTACATGAACCAAAGCAGCAGCTTCTCCTTGGCACCAGAAGACGACAGAGGCTGACAGGAGCAATCTGTGGTGGGATGGAGGAAAGGGAGGACTGTGGTAATCTATTCCTCATGTGATATATGATCTTCCTCTCTGGAAAGGAAATAGGTTGAAGCAAAGTTTCTGGTACCTCACTCAAGGGGTACCAGACCTGTGGACAGAGGCTGGGCAAAGCAAAAGTAGAAGATTTTCACACATCAAACAATTGTACTGTGTGGAGGCCTCAACACAACTCACACATGTGTCCCATGAGAAGACTCTTTAGACAGAAAGTGTTACCAGCCAAGAGAAATGGCCATCAACTAAATAGAAGGCATTTATCTCTTTTCATAATCCTTCACCACCTGCCCTAAAACTGGAGAGGCTGAGACAGAAAAGGCTATGGATCTAACAAATGGTGACCTAACAGCTAGGAGAAGAGGATTCAATGAAATATTAGCAATAACTTCCACATGGCACTGGAGATTTTTATTAAAATATTAAAAAAAAACAAAAGTCATGGAGTGAGAGAATCTTCCCAAAATGTTGCAAAGGAGGGGGGAGTGTCTATTAGGCAGAGAATGGTTTAAGGCCAGACTAAAAAAATTAATTAAAAAAAAGAATCCTTCTATGGGCTTCACTGTGTTCTGAATGTCTAAGACATTGGTTTTATAAACACACAACTCATCCTTCTATCACCATAGTTTTCATGATTAAATCTTTGATGACCAGCAGTAGAGATCACTGCTCTTTCTTTAATTTCAACTAAAAAAAAATCCTTGAAATGGATTCTGATGGACCCACCTTCACCTGGAATCTCCTTCAGTGCATGGTGTATCATATTTGGGTGACCATCCTCCTCTACTCTCACATATTTGGAATTGGGAGAATTTTCTCAATATGAAAGGATCGCAAATCCTCAAGCAAAGAAGAGTTCTGAGCAGACGAAACAACCAACACCCTCAGCCCAACCCCAGAAGAGAAGACTGGAACTTCTGTAAGGAACTGATTGCAACACATGCCACTCCTCTGTTCAAAATCTTTCTTTTATTTCAGTTTAATCACACTTTACCCTCGTCTTTTTAAAAGATCGACTGATTCTTTTGCTTGGGGTTTTATTTATCAAAACAATTCAAATTATTTAATCAGAAAGAAAAACATATCGAGGAAACCATTTTTCTTTCCCTTTAGGTCTTTTTTTAATCCATGAAATCGCTGTTATTATTGTTACAGATCTCCCTAATTTGGGGAAGACATCTTTTTCTTTCCTAGAATATTTAATTTCCCATCAAATCTGTAGGATCATAACAGAGACTGTGCATGACAACTGTGTGTGTGTATATATAGTGTGTATATATATAATGTACATGCATATTTATAAACACACACACACAAACATATACAGTACCACATCTTTTACATAACAAGCAAGTAGAAGAGTAGACTTCAGGCTCACTATAACTCATGCACCACAGCATCATGTTTTTAAGTTTTCTACTTTCTATTTTTTGGTGATTTCAGAAAGAGAATTGCTTAGAAACTTTTTTCTTTCTTCTTTGTACTATTCTATATTGCTTTATCTAAAGTAATCAATTTGCTGATATAATGTTTTATAATAAAGATCAGGTATAGTGTTTAAACATTTATTTGGTAAGTAGTTTCTTTCATAATTTATCCAAGTCACCTGGAATCCGACAATAAGAACCATCTAGGGGGTCATCTGAAACCAATAGCCCTCTCTCCTATCCAGTTTTCTATCTCACACATCTTTGAACATGCATCACACTCAGTATAATGACTCATAGTAGGCTGATTTAAACCAGTGTGCACTTGACAGCTGTCTTCCCTTGTGGCATGCATGCATTGATTGATACTGTCAACATGGAGGAACCTCTAGAATGCAGGAGGGCAGGAATAAAAAAAATTCTGACTGTTTTGACATAATGTCTTGCATGCTTCCATGAGCAGAGAGGTTCTTGATAAAATGTTGGGAATATTTCTCAGTTCAGTACTATAATTTTAGACCCGAGTCACTGAGTAATAGAGCTGGATATGTCCTTAGAAATAAGACCTCAGCGCTCTCACTTTTTAGCAGAGAAAACACTGCTTTAAATACAATAAATAAACAAACATTTTGGAAATAACCTGCTGGCAGAGGCGGAACAAGGGCAGAGAAATTTTCACTTTTGTCTAAAACTCTCCTTCCCCCCTCACCAAGCTATGCTGCCTCTTCATTTTCTGGAGTCCCTGTTAATTCCAAATACATCCAGTAGAGGAGAAAATGAGGCTATTTGTCACTTGCCTTTACCGGATTTATAACAGAAACATCTAGCTGCAGTGGTTGAATCTGTAAGGTTGAGAAAATTTCCAAGAGACACAGCTCCATGATGAATGTGCATTGAACAAAGTACAGTGAAAGAATGTATATTTCACAAACACCTGAATTTATTTTCTTAATTGAAGCACTGTCTTGGCAGTGTGTGCTTCAGACAACCAGTGGATCGACGGCACTTATACTGTGCTACTTCTCAGAGGACAGTCACAACCCAGCACAGCGGAGTAAACTGATATGTAAATACTTCCAGAAGTGATATAGAGTGGAGCTGATCCTGGCAAATTGTGCAGGGGTAGCAGTGTCATCTGGTTCTACTAAAACAACTTCATCTTTGCTTCCAACTCTTGTCCTCTGTCACCTCTTCCTTCCACTCTTTTATTTCCTTATATTTACTGCATGCTTCCCTGCTCCTTTCCCTTCACCCCATTCTTATTTTTCTCCCCATCGCAGCTATTCCTCATCAAGAACTCCAGTCTTTTCTCTTCCTCATTCTGTTTGTTTTCATTTCTCAGTGCCTTAGTGCTTGGTTGATCTACAAATCTCTTTAGCTTGTAAACTCCCTGAAGGCAGAGATTAGGATTCTCATGTTCCTGGTATCAGTACAGCATCTGGTCACCAATAGGTACTTAATAAATCATTTTTAGCTTGATGAATCATTTATGTCCCACAGAAATTAAGATATTTCTCATTTGAAGAATAACGCGGCCTGGAGCAATGGCTTATGGCTGTAATCCCGGCACTTTGGGAGGCCGAGGCAGGTGGATCACAAAGTCAGGAGTTTGAGACCATCCTGGCCAATGGTGAAACTGCATCTCTACTAAAATTACAAAAATTAGCCAGGAATAGTGGTGCATGCCTGTAGTCCTAGCTACTCAGGAGGCTGAGGCAGGAGAATTGCTTGAAGCCAGGAGAGGAGGTGAAAACTGCAAAGAGCCAAGATTGCGCCACTACACTCCAGCCTGGGTAACAGAGAGAAACTCCATCTCAAAAGAAAAAGAGGAAAAAAAAAAAAGAATAATGCAAGGGTGTGGGAGAGACACGCTAATGGCTTCTTTCTAAAGCATTGGTCTCTGTAAAAGGGGGCCTCTAGGTTTCTGTACCGTGCCCAGGATGTTAAGTGTTCAGTGGTTTGATACAAATTTTCCAACTGTACTATATAGGTGGCCTCCCACTGCCCTAATCTAAAGGTAGTTCTGAGCAGTAAAGAACTCCAAATGATATCATTAGTCGGGGACTCAAGGTGGATCCTATAAGTGATTCTTTACTCAAGGCGATAATTAACATTTATTTTTCCTTTCACTTCCGTCACTGGGAGCATGCAAATTAGCTCCTCAATATTTAGGTTCTAGGGATAGAATCATAGAGATTATCTATTCCCAGCGATCTTTATCTGACTCCTGGAAATCATAGTGGCCTGTAATATCTGCAGCATTTCAAAAATTGTGACAGTGATATAAGCTAAAAGAATGCCTTAATTTTTGCCTGAAAATGTTACAACTCCATATGGTAATATTCCTTATAATTTTGTGCTCAGCAATTTCTGACTAGTAGCTATACAGTTTCAAAAATTAAATCAAAACTGAAATGTATGGAAATTATAACTCAATAAATAAACAAATGAATATTTAAAACTTCATAAAAATACATTTCCACTTCTGAAACCTGTAGGATGCAGGAATAATATATGTGGCTGTTGGTAATAGGAACTTTTGGAAAACAGATCTAGTGCAGACTCCAATTCATATGAGAACAGTGGTGTCTGGAGTCATTAAATGACCGACCTCATGCCAGAACAATGAATGGGAGGACCAGAACTTCCTCCCTCAGGCCAGTGCTCTTCCTCATTCAAACCTCTACCTCTATACAATTCAAAGAGCTCAGTGTGAGCCACTTTTCATGCATACTCAATTCTGACATTCTCTCTGGTTATACAATACTCCATAGGCCTTCTGGAGTTATCTCGTATAAGTAGGCTACACTTGTTTGCACCTTGAGAGTTTTGAAACACATCTACAAATTCTTAGGAAGTATGTTCTTTGTTGTTTTGTGACCCCGTGGTGGCTTATTACTTCAATACCCTGAGGACCCTACGGAGACAAATGGCTCCAAGCTTCTCAGGCTCTACAGCTTGTGCTAGACCAGATAAAGCATGTTTGTGTTACAGGTTAAACCTTAACAAACAGTCTCCCTGCAGGATTACATTCTCCTGTTTCCACTAGAGGGAAAAAGGAGATTTTAGATATAAATGCACAAGAAGAGTTGAAAAGGCTTTTAGCAAACAGGAGCAGAAATAGCATAGCAATATAAGAAAATCCTGCCAGCACCAGCTTTGGAAAGGTGTACACAGAATGCTTCAGATTTAGAGAATCATACAAACGTAATATGTGGTTTTCAAATACAAAGTCATTCCCAAAGTTACTATACGAGGATAAAGCCCTAAAGATCACTCAAGACTTCATACTTGGTAGATTTTACTTTGGGTGATAACTAAAAATCATGTCTCAATGGATCAGAACAGTTGCGGAAGCAACATCACAGTTTGATTTATTGCTATTCAGCTTGCACATTACTTCCGCTCTGAATCCTTTCCGACACTCATTTCTACTTTGAAAACCTCATTGTTCGTATTGTTATCATAGTTCCAAATAACATTGATTGAATTTATACATTCCGCTGGAGGCACAAAGTTGGGCAGTACGCTGCCACCTACTAAGTTAGAAATTATTTTTGGTCCTTGGCTGGATTCTGGTGCCTAAAAGCACAGTGCCTGGACAAAGCTAGATGCTCAATGAACTCAGCTGGCTATATAAATTATTAGAATATAAAGGCAATTTTGTGTAATGGGAAAATTGTTGGAATTTAAGTCAATAGTTATTTTTTGTTTTGTTTTGTTTTGTTTTTTAAGGTGGTCCCTGAACTTAACCTCCATCCCAGCAAATACTACTTTATAATGATATTATCTTTCTCTGGTAGTCAGTCCCTTAGAGTTATTGAAACTAAACTTGATGTTATGAATAGAATTGTGTCTCCCCAAAATTCATACGCTGAGATCTGGAACCCACAGCTTAGAATGTGACCTTATTTGGAAATTGGTTTGTTCATGGTATAATTAGTTAAGATGAGCTCATTAAGGTGAACCTTAATCCAGTATGACTGGTGAAATTTGGAGATGAGCCCACACACAGGGAAAATGTCATGTGAATCTGAAGGCAGAGATCAGGATGATGAGCCTACAAACAGGAATGCCAAAGACTGCCAGCAGACGACCAGAAGCTAAGGGAGAGGCACGGGACAGGTTTCTCTCTCATAGTTTTTGGAAGGAACCAACCCTGCTGATGCTTTGATTTCAGAACTGTGAGACAATGTATTTCTGTTGTTTTAAGCCACTTGGTTTGTGGTACTTTGTTATGGCAGTCCTAGAAAATGAATGCACTTGCTGATGCAGGTTCTGTGTTTAACATACAATTATGCAATTGACCTTTCTCCATATGTCTTAAGAGAATAAGTCAGTTAATTTTACCCAGACAGCCTCAATGTGAAACCTAGCCACAGCCTTAACATAACGATCCTTATCCTTTAACATAAGCCAGGATTTCACCTACTTGACACATAAAGGATCTGTCGGTTATATCTACGGTTTAACCTACTAAGATAACAGAACTTTTGGGAGAAGATATTGAGTTTCCATCTATCTAGAACTGCTAATGTAAGTAGCAGTAAGTACAGTTCTGTACCCTCCTTTCTGTACAAGAAAGAACTAAGTCTTCTGGGAACCCACTAATAGCGGAATCATGCCACTAAACATTTTCTACCCCTAACATTCACCAAATCATGTCTAGAATAATAACAATAACAACAAAATGTCACCCCAGTTCCTTACTTGGCTAGACATCATCCCGCTTCTTCTATAGTCTATCTAGAGAAAGAGGACACAAGGTGGCGTAATAGCTTTCTTGAGGTTTATCATACTGTAGCATGCCTGTTTTTGTATAGAATCACTCATCCAGCTTCACTTCTGGAATGAGAAACTTATATACAAATTTCAAAATAAATATAGTGAAATGCTGTGGTGCTGTCCATCTTTGACACAAATAATGACATGACCTTGTATAATTCACTTAAATTCTAAGGGTCTTAGTTTTATCAGTCATAACATATAAGTAGAAAGGGTTGAATGGAAAGGCCTCCAAGTTACTTTCAAATCAAACTTTTCAAAATGTCTACATGAGCAACTCTTTTCAAGTATTTATTCATTCATCCATTCCACGAATGATACTGAGAACCTGCTACATGATGAGTATGTTTCTAGGACCCTGCTCTCAGGAAATTTGCATTTCAGTGAAATAGACAAACATACATATTAACAACAAATTAGGTTACATGAGATCTTTAGATAGATAAATTATATGCAACAAATAAAATAGGATGCAGTGATGGTGATGAGGGAGGATGACTTCTTCAATTTGATTGGATGAAGCAAGCCTCTCTGAGTAGACCTGAAGCTGAAATGAAATGACAAGGTGGAACCAGCCATGGGATGATTGCAGGATGGGGAAGCAGTGAGTGCCCACCTAAAAACAAGCAGTGTTGCTCGTAAACAAGAAAGACACAAGTTAAGATGGGTTAGCAAGATAGAAGCTGCTGGGCCAGGTAAGGTCCTGCAGACTTTGCAAAGGAGAATCGTTTCTACTTTTAAGATCAATATCAGGTGCTTAGGGGATTTTGAACTGAAGAATGATATGGTCATATTATTTTAAGGCTTGTCCCCAATTCCTGATTCACTAAGGGAAATAAATTCTCAGGAAGACAATATAGATATTCTTACTTTTATTATTATTATTATTTTTTTTTTGGTGCTTGAGTTTTTTCTCTTTTGTATTCTTTCTCTTTCTCTTTTTAATTTTTTCCTCTCTTACTTTGATTTCTAATTTATTTCTCATTTTCTTTTTCTTTTTATACCCTTCATCAAATGGTGCCTAATGTAAGTGTGGTCCCTCCTTACTGTACCATAAACAGGTATTACGGTCCATAAACAGGTATTATGACAGAGATAATTTTCATTGAAGAGAATAAAGCTGTAGACCCCACTAGAGGTCACTTCTGACCCACTGATGAGTCCTTAATCCTGGAACTTTGCCTTGGGTTTATAGTCAACCCAGGAGACAGTTTTCCTCCTATAATTTTCCACCTTCATGACCCCCCAAGGACCCAAGTCAAAGGCATTGTCATCCACATCCTCTCTGGACACAAGCCACTTCAGGAGCCAGGCAGGCTATCAAAACAGGCATGCCCCAGGTGCTTCTCTTTGTTCAGAGTAGATTGGCACTCTTGAACTGGGGATTTGGCTCATAGACAAAAGTGGCATCATTCTGTAAAGTGGAATGTCACCGGAAAAAATGTGATTGTACAAGGAAAGCCTGGGCTGTCTGTCTGCCTCTTACTAGCAGGCCACCTAGGGGTCCAGCATCCAGGCTTCCTGAAGCTTCCTTCAATTGTCTTCACACACACAGAGTTCAGTACCCACTTAAAGACACACACATTTGCCCTCAGCCCGCTGCTGAAAGTGAATCTTCCTGTGATTTATTTCCAACTTGGTTGCTTCTGAACTGACATTTTTGTTAATTGAAGAATTTTAGAGGCATCAAGTCTGAGTGAGTCCCTTCAGTACTCTTTCTCATGTACATTTATGTGCATATATTTAAAAATGCCCATATCCACTGTCTATATGCACACACATATTTTGTCATCATGTCTAAAGTGAAAAGGTGAATCTAACCTTAATACTCATTTCACTACACAAGCTGTCTGCAAGGTCCTTGGAAAGATCAAGAAAGTAGCAATTTTGCTTATACTAGATGAATTATTGAGTTGAACTTGATAATCTGTAAGACTTTTTTCTTTTTCTTTTCCTTGAACCAAAACTGCTTTTTAAAAATTGAATGCATACTTTGTGGAAAGCCTTGATCATATTATACTAGTTTTAATTGCCTGGGACAAATGGATGTGTGCATCTAATTTAATGTTATCTTCTTTCATTTTACATTGTTTTACGGTCTAACAGGCGCTTTCACCATTAGTCTCCCTACAGTTCAGATTTACTGTTTATCTCATCTTATCAATGAGAATTCTGAGTCTCACTAAGGTTAAAAACTTTTCCCAAAGTTACGTGTCTAGCATATGGCAGATCAAGGACTAAGTCTAAGATCTCCTGAATTTAATTCAAATTTAGTGCCTTTTATAACAGAATCGGCAAGCTGTGTCTGTAAAGGGCCAGGTAGTAAATATTTTTAGGCTCTTCCAGTCATGTGTTCCCTATCACAACTGCTCAACTTTGCTACTGGAGCATAAAAAGAGTAACAGTCAATATGTACTTCAGCAAGCGTTGCTGTGTTCTAAGAAAACTTTATTTTTGGACACTGAACTCTGAATGTTTTATAATTTTCATTTATCATGAAATACTAATCTTTTATTTTTCAACGACTTAATGGGGAAAAACATTCTTTGTTCACTTGCCTTAACAAAATAGGTGGCAACTGGGATTTGGCCTATGGGCTGTAGTTTGTCAAACTGTCTGTGAATGGCATTATGATCCAGGCAGCTGAGACGAGTTCATTTTAGACCCTTGTGGAATGGGCAATTTAAGGTCTTCAGAACAATTATCATCATTATAAATCATCAGCTGAGTCTTAAGAATCTGTCATCAGGGATTAATTTCTGTTAAGATTTCTCTTAAAGTAGAATAAAGTGAAAATATTGAGTAGATGCAACTTAATGAGAACAGCTGAATTACATTTTTAAAAATATATAGTGAAGAACATGACTTGGTTTCCTACTGAAAAAAATATTATTCAGAGATTCCATGAGTTTCTGAAGAACTCTCAAAAAAAGTCAAAGAAAAATATCAAAATTTATCAATCCCAGTTCAGTTTAATTATAATAATATATGGATCTTATGGGCACAGATAAGAGTACTACTCAAGCTCTCCAAAAAAGTAAACCTTTCTTTGTTCTGATTATTTAACTAAAAACCATTTGCTTATATTTTATTAGTGTGATATAATATATAATTGCAAAAGTGCAGATTTTCAAACTGTCCGATAGAATTGAAAAATATTAACAGTTAATTCTATAAAATAAATATTCAAGTCATACCTGTTAACAACTGCATAAAATATTACAAACCAGACCAACACCTCCTACATTAGCAGTTGGCTCATGCTGAAAGAGAGAGTTCTCATCCCCAAATCTGGTCCCAAAATGATGAGCAACTGTAGGGCTTAAGTATTACTAAAATTAGATTGAAAACCAAGAAAATAGAAAATAGGTCATTGACATTTTACCTCAGTCCTTGTTAAAATAACAATTTTAAAACTCGGTGTCTATATTCATGTTTATATTTATAATAGAGTAAAATTAAAATATATATTAAAATAAAAGGTGGCTAGCTAGACGCTTTTCTAGGTCAGAAGCAGTTGCATTTTGGAGGCTGATGGTAGAACTAAGAACGGATCTGGTTGCATATTGGGGAAGGAGGAGGAATGAGACATCACTGGCTCTTCATGATCGCCAGTGATCAAGCCTCTCTGTGTGTCAAAGAAACTGGAATGTGTCAGCATCTCCTCTCTGTCGATCCAAATTCTATCCACCTGTAAGCCTTGCCTCAACTCCTGCTTCCCCCAATATACTTTCCCTAATTATACCTGCTTATGACCCTTTTTGATTTCCAGACATTGCAGTCTTTATTTAAGTGATCAGTGCAGATAGACGTGTCTCTGTATTGTATCTCAGAGATGTGAACTTCTAATGGCAGGGCTCATTGCAGACACTTACAGTGTGTCCCTGTTTTGCTCCAATAGCAGGTCACTCTTGGGTGACTTATTACTTCCTTTACAAACCCTGAAGGAAGGGACAACCTTTCCTGTCACACTGTCAGTAGAGACCCATCTTCCCAGATCTTACATGAGGTCCCTTCAGAGATGACTCATGGGATTGAGTTTCCAGATTTCCCTCTGCAAAAACAAAAATATTATTAATAGTAAATACTGTTGAAAAGTGAAAAGAAGCCTTTAGTAAGAGTACTTAGAAATAGTCTGCTACTTTAAGTCAGAAACTACATTTTCTATGGAAAATGTCCAACTTAGATTTCTCAGAGTGTGCCATTTTCTTTATTCCCTTTTCATTCTGCGAATATTGTCTTCAGCCCTGATATAATTCTTGAAAACCAGCACCATTGAACACAGAGGGCATTGGATCAGAGCCTGGCTCTATTTTTAAGATCAATTCAATGGTAGCTCGGAACAGATCAGCAAATCAACACCTTTCAACCTGCTCAGCTCTTATGTCTAGATGTAGCATTGCTCTTTTAAATCTTAAAAATAAAATGAAGGTTATGATGATCTCTGTATCTGCCTGGTGAGTTATGTCTCAGGCTCTCTAGAGATGAGAAACTATTTTAATTCAGCAAGAAAGTAAGTGGGCAAAATTTAGCATGAAGGCATGGACACATACAGAAATAAGAATAGTTAATATTTATTGAATGCTAACTTTGCGCCGAATGTAATGCTAAGCAATTTATTTATCACAACAACTCTAAAAGGTACTTACTATTACATTGTTCTCTTTATAAATAAGTAAAATGAGGAAGAGGCTGACTAAATTAAATTGATCATGGCAGATCAGCCTTTAAAAGGCAGAGAATGGGCTTAAAATCAGGATGATGGACTTTGTAGCCTGTATAGTTTACTCAGGGATGATATGGTAGCCGTGGATATATTTATAGACAAGTGATTAAGATATTAAAAGTGAATAATGACAAGTTAATATAAAAACAACAATGGTTCTTTGTAAGGAAAGGGTGCTTATACATGAGATCAAGTGTACAAGGAAGTTTTTTTTTTTTATGTGATTCTTTTTTACTCACTTAACCATGTTCATTGAGCACATATTATCAGCAATGCAGACAATGGTGAACAAAATATACCTGGGCCCTGCTTCATGGTCATCTTCATGAAGCCTTATCTAAGGTTTCAAGGCCATGTTTTCTATGATATTACTGGATCTTAAAGTTGGAAGGAAACTTACAGATCATTTCCTCCCTGCCTTTTTTTCTGTCCTTTCCACACCTGCCTAATTTGTAGACTCAGCAATGTCTTTGGATTCCAAGGCAGAAAAAGCATTGATCATTATCTCCTGTAGAATATGAGTGTTTTTCTTTTTTTTTTTTTTTAAAAGGGTGCTTATCCAGTCTTTATGAAAATAATTTCCCAGAATAAATGTCTTCCCAAGAAAGCAATAACTTTGGAGTGGCAGTATGGAGCAGTGAAATAAAGCCTGGAAATTGGAGTCAGATTTGAATTCTGATTGCCACATACTATCAGTTTGATTTTACATGTATGATAAGACTTCAGATTTTTTATCTGTAAAATAGAGGCAATGATTATATGGACCCTATATAGTAGCTGGGAGAATTCAATAAGACAGAAAAACCCCACTTTACCTGAGACCACTCAAGTTTATACATATTTTCTGAGGATAATTATTATCAGCACTCTTTACTAGCTACAGTGACCCAGTTTGAAAAATGAATAATACTGTGTCCCTACTTACATAACACTCTAAAAACTTTGGTTATCTTAATGCCAGCTCATTTCCCTTGGACAGCTGTAACTATATGTATGAGATTTATTCTAAATACAGAGGATAAAACTGAAACCTAAAATTGAAAGTTACATAGTGCCATATGTAACTCAATAAAGAAATATATTTTCTAATTTTTGCAGTATCTTCTTATGTTAGCCCTTCAAGTGTTTGTAACTCCTCAGTTTTTACCTTTGCCAAGCTAAGTATTCTCAGTTTCTGCAATCTTTTTCCATTTGAGGTGTTGGCTTCCAGTGCCAAGACCATTTTGGTAATTCTCTTTTGAACAGACCCCAGGTTATAATGTTCCTCCTAAAATGTAGTGACTATGTCTTAAGTCCAGATGTCTTCTATTCAGTTAATACTACATTCAAAGGGATCATTGATGCCCTTTACCTAGGCCCTTCCCATGCATTAATTGATTGTATCGGTACGATTAGCAGTGCTTGACTGTGTTAGCTTCATGGAATTTTCAGTCAGCTAAATTTCTGGGTCTTCTTCAGCAGAAATATTAAGCCAGTCATCGCTGCTCTCTACTTCTGCAACTTCAGTAAGTTTCAGACTCCACAAGATTCCTCCCGTCACCAAGACAGAGACTAGATTTAATAAACACCAATTCTTACCTGTGCTCGTCAAAGTCATTCATGAAGTCTTAGAGAAGACAGAGTCAAATGCTAGAGCTTCCCTCTAATCTCTCATTGGTCTGCTAATTAATATGCTTTATAAATAGTTGTTAAAGGATCTATTAATTTTATAATCAATATTAAAATTTATTGATAAGGATAGCATAATTTTAATATACGGTCAAGATCAATAGAGGACTTACCTATAGCATGCATCTAATCTGTCATCAGTTATGGGTAAGGAAACATAACCTCGGGCTCTAATTAAATTTATCCACATAACAAATGTGTGACTTTGGACAGAACATTTGATCTTAATCTCATTAATCTCTTTTTTGAAATGTGAATGTAATTATATATGAGATAGTGCATAGATAATATTGAGCACGATACCTGGCACATCGTTAACAATTAATAGTTCATAATTATTATTGTTGCTGTTAGTATTATCAGTATTATGTTTTGAGCTGGAGGCAAGCTTGGAATTAAGCTTTTTAGAGGCCTTAATTTTATAGAACAACAAATAGAATTTAAGAGAAATGAAGATATTTACCTAAGGATTCCCGTTGTTGGAATTTGTTGGGTTTATGAGAAAATTAAATTTATATTCACTGTCTTCACTTCTCAACCCATGGAGCCATCCATTATCTGCAATCTGTAAGTTACCATCAATATTATTCTATACTTTTTCTTTTGAAATAGTTTCTCTAGCTTGCACGTGAAAGATCCAAAGACCTTCTGTCTTTCTGCAATTTCTTTGCTCCACTTGACATTGCTGAACCCCTCCACTGTTTACAACTTTCTTTTTTTGACTTCCATGGCAGTAGTCTCAGCTCACTACTTTCATCCTTGCCTGTTTCCATTTTCTTCATTTGTTTTTCTTCCTGTAGTAAATACAGTGCTACATTCAACTCTCTTCTTTTATTGGCTATTACTCTTATCATAAGGTATCTGATTTATTCTCACAGATGCATTAACAATCTTTGGTTGTTCATAGATTCATTTCTTTAACCCTGGTTTCTTGTAGTAGAAATACATTTTGTGCACGGAGAATCCATGTGCTTATCTGACATTTGTCAGCCTTCTTTCAGCTGGGCAGGACCATGGTACTACTTCTGGCCATTGGACTGTAGGTTGGAGTTACATATTTCATCTCTGCAACAAAGTACAACCAAAAACATGGGGACCTCAATATTGTCTCATTCCTTGACACCAGAATATTAGACAACATGTGTTCCAATAGTCAGGCTATATGATACCGGAGTTGTCGTTGTCATCAGCTCAAATTCTTGAACCTCTGGACAGAGAAGATTACTTTAGTGACCTTTGTTGGATATGTTAGAAATGAAAAGTGAGTGAGAGATAAACATTTATTATGTAAGATCACTGAAGCTTAAGGGTTATTTCTTTTGTTGGCTTAACCTGGCTTATCTTAATGCAAATACCTCTCAGTATAGTTTATGACCTTTTTTCCAACAATGTGTTAGAGATTTCTATGAGGATATTCATAAAAAATTACCATATCCAAAAAATATCTACTCAAATATGTTCTTATCTGAAGATTTATAATTATTTAGAATGTTCTGTCCTTTCTTCTGCAAAATATTGATGATTTCCCTTGTGTATCATTGTCTCTCCCATCATGCTACTTCATATTGTAATCAGCTCCATTGTTGGTAATGACCTGAGTTTGCTATGTCTGGTATTTTCCATTCCAAAGCACTCTCTCTCTAAGACATTTTCCCTTCTTCAAATATGGTTGTTTACATATTTCATTCATAGACTATGAATATTTACACATGTTCAAATCTACAGTAAGAAGTCCTTCAATCTGCATACACCTCCCTTTTCTGTTCAGTTTCATAAAACTCTACTTACAGACACAATAACTTCATCATACTGGATGTTTACAAAACATTTATATTTTATACCTCAGTTTATTTTTTATGATAGTTTGTTTTACCTAAAGATACTTTTCATTGTTTATGTGGTAAAATCATCCTGGTCTTTCAGTTTCAATGTAAATTCTGGTTGATGATTCATGGAACTTGGATTATGGGAAAATTAATTTTGGCCAAGGATAATGGAGAAGGCTTCAAAGAAGAAGCAATACTTATTACACCCCTTTTTGCAAGCAATATAACTTGTATTGCATTACAGTTATCAATGTATATTTTATCTACTTTTTAATCTATCATTATTTCAACTTGATTATATAATGATTGAGGAAACAATCTTATCATTTTCATCTTTATGTCTCACTCCCAGTGAAAGAGACATAAGGAGGCACGCCTTTAAACAAATATTTTATAATTGTTTTCAGAACTGAAGACTGAATCTCTTTTATTCTATCCACATCTCTATTTGCTTTGCCAGCAGCTCCCCAAACATCTACTTAATGAGTCTTTCAAGAATCCTTAAAATACTGATAATGAGATTACAGGTTTATAAGGCTCACAAGTAATCTCTTACTACATTATTAAAATTTGGTATATTTGCTTACCTCTGACATTTGATAATATCTTGAAATATTGACAATATATTAGTAATCCTAGCCACAAATTACTTAATATGTAATTGGCCCTTGAAACTTGAACTCATTAAAATACGTGTTGCTCTCTTACAAACACTTTTTCTAATCCTGTGATTAACTAAGTATTTGATTTACCTTTCTCATTATAAGAAGTGGTTTTTGTCAAATAAAAAGAGAATAGAAAATACAAAGATAAGTAGTGCTGCCTTCTCTGTCCACTCCTTTTATTCTTTGCATGCCCTCAAACCAATAAGCAATGCATCCCTTCATATCATTAATTTACCTTCTCTTTCTATCTCTATCTCTTTCACTCATTTCCTCTCTCTCTCTTCAAACTACTTACATATTTTTGACATTGGTCCATAAAGGGTTCACACCTTTAGCCCTTCACATACGCATGTATGTCCATGAGGCATAGCACATAATGGTTTTATCCTTTCCCCAAACAGGTAGCTCATCATCTAGTCTGATAAATGAAACAGGCAGGGCATAGTGGCTCATGCCTGTAATCCCAGCACTGTGGTAGGCTGAGGCAGGCACATCACAAGGTCAAGAGACCGAGACCATCCTGGTCAACATGGTGAAACCCCGTCTCTACTAAAAATACAAAAAAAAAAATTAGCTGGGCATGGTGGCGCATGCATGTGGTCGCAGCGACTCGAGAGGCTGAGGCAGTAGAATCACTTGAATCCAGGAGGCAGAGGTTGCAGTGAGCAGAGATCGTGCCACTGTACTCCAGCCTGGTGACAGAGTGAGACTCCATCTCAAAAAATAATAATAAATAAAATAAAATAAAATAAAATAAAATAAGGCAGTACATGATCCTCTCTTTCATCTACAGTTTCCCTTCAAAATGTCTAGTTGATTTTTTCTAAGACCGTATTTATGAATGATATTTTGCTATGTGGATTTACCACATGTGTATAATCATCTCAAATGAATTTCAATTTAAATTATTTACAAAATTTTGCTATTTTAAATATTTTGGTAGAGAAGCAGATCCCATTTTTGTTCAATTATGTTTACTGCATTACTATTAAGATAAATTCCTAGAAGTAGACTTTTTGACTCTAAGTGTATATTAGTTTAATTATAGATATATACTGCCAATTTGTCCATCAGAAAGAATGAATCAATTAATTCTTATTGTAAGTTGGTCTGCTTTCCACTTTGCTAACCATAGGTACTATTTTCGCATTTGTCACTTTGATAGAGAAAAATATCAACTTTGTAATACTTTGGTCATTAATATATATGTTTTTAGATTATAAGATATTTTTATTTATATGAACTAACTATTCATATTCTATGCATATTGATCATTAGCATATTGGTGTTTTAAAATGATATATAATAATTATTTATAATAATTAAAGAATATTTTATGTGTGCTTATTGCATGTGTTGTAAATATTTTTCCTAAATTTTACCTGCTTCTAAAATGATGTAATGATCCTATAAAATGTACTCTTGATGACTAAATAATCTTTTAAAATATTCAAACTTCAATCAAATAAACATCATAATAAGAATTGCAAGATTTCTGGCCTAACTATCATTCTGGCAAAGGTTGCTCCATCCCAATTATATAAAAAATATTTTTAAATATTTAATTAGATTATTAACTTAGCTTTACATGGAAATCTTTAATATAGCCAGAAACCATTATTATGAATGGTACATTGCAGTCTACATTTATAACAGCTTTAAAAATATTCACAAATATTCATATAAACCTCTATATTATTCTGAAAAATAAATTCAATAAATTCTTTCGGTGGCTATTATGATCATTCAGTTTTCCTTTTTTTAATCTTACAAAACATAATTTCTATTAAGAGGTTTTCAAATATCAAAATATTTTCTCAGTCTTAAACTCTTTGTTTACGAGAGTATATTATTTAATAAACTCCTGTATTTGAATTTTTCTGATATTTTACACAGAATTTTCCATCTTATTCCTAAGTGATAACTGCTTATGACTCTGGTTTCCAGATCATACTCCAAGGTCTCCCGGTGTTGTTCAATGAAAGCAGTACATGAGCCAAAGCAGGAGTGATGAGTATCGAGAACAAAGTGGCCTTGGCCCCCGTGCCACTATCCTTCTATTGAGTGCTCCTCTGTACATCAAATATGTGGATACATAGGATTAAATATAATTACAATGGCATACATAATTGTATAAATAAATTATGTAACTCACAATTTATTGTATGTTTTATAATTATATAAATACATAATATAAATAGTCATCACAGTAAAAGATCAGTGTGGAGTAAAGTTGTCAGCATCTGAGAAGGTGGGAAAGAAATGCAGGTGTATACTGATAAAATTTCCACAAGAGATCTGGGTTATTGGCTCTTCTTGCTCAATGAGAAAACCATAGATACACACATCTAACATACACACATCTATACAGCTGGCAGGTAAATCAAGATATCAAGATTTCAAGCAGGTCTTGTGATACAAATTGGGGTTTTCTTTGTTTTGCATTATTTAATGTTACTACTTTTACCAGTATTCAGAGTAGAATTTGTATCTGTACAAAAATGTTTGTTTGTGTGTATGTATGTGTGTGTGATGATATTATATATTTGTGTTAAAGAGCTATACTTTTCCATAAAAGAGCTAAAACTTGGTGGAGTCAACAGGATTCTAAAAATTAAGGATGACTTTAAATTTTCTTTTTATTCTACTGGTACTGCTAAATACATAGGAAGACTTAGAAACTCAGACTCCATTTTTTTTTGTTTTTGTTTTTGTTTTTTTAATTTTATGGGTAGTGTTTCCGCTTAAAAGTTAGTTACAGTCACCAAGCATCCTAGAGATGTCCTTCAGAGCCTATAGTTAATACTTAATGTAAAATGTGTAATGGTTATACGGTTGTCCTAAGCTAACATATTGTGTCCTTCATTTTGATATCACACTCAAAAACTCTTTTCTTCCATCAGCTCACTCTTCTGGCATTCAGTATCTTCTAATGGGTGCTGCATTTCTACATATCTCAGACTGCAAGATGGGCTCCTCCTATGTTGGCTGTGGGAACATTTTTTTGGTTCCCCCTCACAGCACTTGTATGGCAGCAAGTAATAGCTTTCATCCAATAATGCTATAAAGTTTGCAATGGTTCACCTAATTGCACAATTAGGCACACTCAAGTTGGCAGTTTATTTCTTAACATACACTTTCCCCAAACTACCATAGTAAACTGTAGAGGAAAATGCCAGTCAGCTAAAGGTCTGGAAATTCAACTGCCAAATGCCAAGGTTCTTATGCCAAGACATTCAGTCAACCCTAAGCGAAACTTGGCTTTCCGTCCTGGTCCGGGGAGAGAATCATGAAACGCACCCAAAGTATTTACAGGCTAGACAGGTTTTCTACTGAAACATATTCATAAAGTGGTCTTTAAAGTGATAAAAAACAAACCAAAAGTGATTTTTCCTTTGGAATTCCCTATGTCAAGGGACGTTTTCTTTTTTTTTTTTTTCTTTTGAGACGGAGTCTCGCTCTGTCACCCAGGCTGGAGTGCAGTGGCCAGATCTCAGCTCACTGCAAGCTCCGCCTCCCAGATTCACGCTATTCTCCTACCTCAGCCTCCCGAGTAGCTGGGACTACAGGCGCCCATCACCTCGCCCGGCTAGTCTTTTTTTTTTTGTATTTTTTAGTAGAGACGGGGTTTCACCGTGTTAGCCAGGATGGTCTCGATCTCCTGACCTCGTGATCCACCCGTCTCGGCCTCCCAAAGTGCTGGGATTACAGGCTTGAGCCACCGCGCCCGGCCCCAAGGGACGTTTTCATGAGGTGTGACTGACTGTTGTTCTGTCATGACTAAAAATAAATGCACATAAAAAAGTAACAAAGTAGCAAATACCACTAGGGAGAAATTTATCTGGAGCCTCTCATTGCAAAGTTATTGCTCCTCTTGAGTCAAAGATGTTGCCCTTTCTCTTCATTTTCCGGCATTACTGATCACACAACCTTTGGCTTAAACTAACTTAAACTAAAATAACAGTGGGATTATCTGTATGCTAGAAAAAAAAATAAAAAAAATTATTGAAAATATTCTATGCCCAGCCATGACAATTATTACTAGGTTTATTTTACCCTTGAGGAAAATGTAACCAAATTAACCTAAGTAATATCTGGGAAATTATTCATATCTGAGTATTTCTTTGTTCCGGATATTCTTTGCATTCTTCAATAACTTCTTTCATTCTTTGTTAGGTTGAAGCTGACTTCGAAGAAAAGTCAAACTTCAATGCTGCACACCAAATTCAAAGCCATATTGAAAACAAATGTGACCATTTACTAGAATAACAGCTCAGTGTTATTTTTTCCATATGCATTTTCCTCTCTAATTTTCCCCTGTTCTTCTACCCCTAAAGCCTGAAGTTTGCCTTGTCTGATTTTATTAAACGTATAAAAAGACTGCTTGGGTTTTGTGAAATGAAAATTTAGGAAAGTTGCACAGGTGGCTGAGGAGATGCCAGAAACGTAACAACATAGGGCTGTCCAAAGACTAGAAGAATTGACTTTTGTGATACAAAACCTTTTAAGAAATATCAACATTTCCCTTTAGAAAACATAGTAACACACAAATAATATATAAAAATAATTTATTTCCTCCGTTCATTTAAAATATCATCAGATATTGGGTTGTAAGGAAATTGTGAAGAGGCTATTTGAGAATCAATGCCCAATTTCCCTGTATTGATTTCCCAACATTCATAAATTTTCTTCTCAGAGCCCACTCTGCCAGCCACCTGACCCCCGAGTTTTATGGAAGTGTTCCTGTTCTCACGTAGCTTTGAATCCTAAGTGAGGTGTAAATTAGTCTTTACTAACAAGTGTGCTGATCTTTAAGAGATATGTGCATGATATTTAATAATACGTTACTCTTGATGTCTGTGAAAATCTTAAAAGGGCCGAGAGAATGAACATTGAGTAATCCACATGACACGGGTTTTATTAATCTGTGCTTACAAAATAATGTTGCCTCTGAATTTTCTGAGTGATCTGATTTTTGTCTTTAAGTCTACACTTGGAAAATTGTTAGAAATTAATTTTTTAAAAGTGTCTTTCAATGTTCCTCACTTGCTCCCACAAACTAGCCCATCAACTAAAAACCAACTTCAGCATCCAGTTTATTCTTCATTTCCTCAATCTGCTTGGTCCACTCCCTGCTCCAGAATGTCCATGCCAAAGGTACCTGTCCAGGTGCTTCGCCCAAGTCTTGTCCTGAGCCTGGAAAAACATTTTTACATTAAAACCTCTCAAACAAAGGCTATAAATTTCTTATGCAAATATATTTACTTTGCTTATGTAAAAAGTAAAAAGTTCACTGAAAATAAACATGCCAAACCCATGAAACTGGTTTCAGTCAACAAGTGGGAGAGGAGAGAGTATCTAAGGGTTGCAGGCAAAGAGAACATTAACTTTATCTTTGGTGTTTCATTTCCTACACTAACAGCAGTAGTGACAGCTTTACACTAATATTCCTAAATGTTAAGAGCAGTTATTCTCAAGTACACAACAATAACAAACTGAAGGCCAATATCCCTGATGAGCATAGAACACAAAAATACTCAACAAAATACCAAAAAACTGAATTCAGCAGCACATTAAGATCATTCACTATGATCAAGTGTAATTCATCACAGGGATGCAAGTATTGTTCAGTATAGGCTAATCAATAGATATGATATATCACATTAATAGGATGAAGGACAAAAAAACTATATTTTTTTTTCACCGGTTTTAAAAAGTTATTTGAGAAAATTAATTGTTCTTTCATGATAAAACTCTCAACAAATTAGATATGGAAGGAATGTACGTCGATATAATAAAGACCATATATAACAAAACCACAGCTAGTATCATACTGAGGGAAGCTTTTCCTCTAAGATCTGAAAAAGAAAAGGATGCCCATTCTCATCACTTTTATTCAACATAGCACTGGAAGCCCTAGCCAGAGTAATTAGGTAAGATAAATAAATAAAAAGCCACCCACTATGAAAAGGAACAAGTTAAATTGTCTCTTTCTACAGATGATATGATCTTACATGAAGAAACCCCTGAAGACTCCATTAAAAACTTGTTAGAGCTAATAAATAAATTCAGTAAAGTTCCATGATGAAAATCAACATAAAAATTCAGAAGCATTTGTACATATTAATAGAAAACTATTTGAAAAAAATCAAGAAAACAATCCCACTTACAATAGCTTTAAAAAAAAATGAAGTACCTATTAATAAATTGAACCAAGGGGCTAAAACATCTCTATGCTGAAAACTATAATAAATTCATGACAAAATTGAAGACATAAATAAATGAAACAATATTTCACACGTACATTTTGGAAGAATTAATATTATTGTGATAGCCATATTACTCAAATAAACCTATGGATTCAATTCAATCCTTACCAAAATTCCAATGACATTCTTCACAAACATGGAAAAACACAATCTAAAAATCCATGTAGAACCACAAAAGCCCTTGACTAGCCAAAGAAATCTTGAACGAAAAGAGCAAAGGTGGAGGCATCATGTAAACCAACTTCAAAATATACTATAAAGCAATAGTGATCAAAACAACATGGTCCTGGCATAAAAATAGACAGATAGACTAATGAAATAGAATAGAGAACATTGAAATAAACCCACAAACTTACAGCCAATCAACATTCCGTGAAGGTGCCAAGAACACACAATAAAGAAGGAACATTCTTTACAATGAATGGTGCTAGAAAAACTAGATACCCTCATGTAGAAGAATGAAGCTGGTAGTAATTGTTTTATAAATATGGCCATTCCAGTGTTAGGTGCATATATATTTAGAATTGTGATATTTTCTTGTTGGACTAGTTGTTGTATCATTATATAATGTTTCTCTTTGTGTTTTATAACTGCTGTTGTATTAAGGTTTTTTTTTTCCTGATGTAAGAATAGCTACTCCTGCTCACTTTTTGTGCCCATTTGCACGGAATAGCTTTATCCACCCCTTCACCTTAAGTTTATTTGAGCCCTTGTGTGTTAGGTGCATCTACTGAATACAGCAGAAACTTAGTTGGTGAATTCTTATCCATTCTTCCATTCTTTTTCTTTCAACTGGAGCATTTAAGTCATTTACATTTAATGTTAATATTGAGATGTGAGGTACTATTTTATTCATTGTGCTATTTGTAGCCTAAATATCTTTTTTTAATTATGCTTTTGTTATATAGGTCCTGTGAGATTTATGCTTTAAGGAGGTTCTATTTTGGTGTATTTTGAGGATATTTTTCAAGCTTTCAAGCTCCGGTTAGCAGTTCTTGTAGTGGTGGCTTTGTTGTGGTGAATTCTCTCAGTGTTTGTTTGTCTGAAAAAGACTGTATCTTTCCTTCATTTATGAAGCCTAGTTTCATTGGATAAAAAGTTCTTGGCTGATAATTGTTTTGTTTAAGGAGGCTAGAAACAGAACCCCAATTCCTTCTAGCTTGTAGGGTTTCTGCTGAGAAATCTGTTGTCAATCTGATAGGTTTTCCCTTATAGGTTACCTGATGCTTTTGCCTCACAGCTCTTGAGATTCTTTTCTTCAGGTTGACTTTAGACAGCCTGATGACTATGTGCCTATGTGATGATCTTTTTGCAATGAATCTCCCAGGTGTTCTTAGATCTTCTTGTATTTGAACATCTAGATCTCTAGCAAGACTGGGGAAATGTGCCTCGATTATTCCCTCAAATATGTTTTTCAAACTTTTAGTTTTCTCTTCTTCCTCAGTAACATCAATTATTCTTAGGTTTGAATGTTTAACATAGTCCCAAACTTCTTGCAGGCTTTATTTGTTAAAATTCATTTTCTTTTGTCTTTGACAGATTGGGTTAATTTGAAAGCCTTGTCCTCGAGCTCTGAAATTGCTTCTTCTGCTTGTTTGATGCCATTGCTGAGACTGTCCAGTGCATTCTGCATTTCTCCAAGTATATCCTGGATTTCCAGAAGTTGTGATTTTTTTAATGCTATCTATTTTACTGAAGAATTTTCTTTCATATGCTGTCACATTTTTGATTTCTTTAAGTTGAATGTTATCTTTCTCTAGTATCTCCTTGATTAGCTTAATAATAAACCTTCTGAATTCTTTTTCTGGCAATTGAAAATCAATAAGCAGATTTTATCTTGCTTTAAATTAATTGTTCGTGAGCTGTTATGATCTTTTAAGGGTGTTAAACAACCTGGTTTTGCCATATTACCAGAATTGTTTTTCTGGTTCTTTTTCATTTGGGTAGACTATGTCAGAGGGAAGATCTGGGATTCAAGGGTTGCTGTTCAGATTCTTTTGTCCCAGGGGATACTCCCTTGATGTGGTGTTCTCTGGCTTCCCCTAGGAATGGAGTTTCCTGAGAGCTTCCCCTAGAAATGGGGTTTCCTGTGGTGATTGTTTTTGCTCTTCTTAGTCAAGCCACCCAGCAGAGCTATCAGGCTCTGGGCTGGTACTGGGGAATGTCTGCAAAAAGCCCTGTGATGTGATCTATCTTGAGGTCTTGCAGTTGTGGACACCAGTACCTGCTTCAGGAGAGGTAGCAGGAGGGTAAAGTGGACTCTGTGAGGGTCCTTGATTGTGTTTTTGTTTAGTGTGCTGGTTTTGTGTTGGTTGGCCTCTAGCCAGGAGGTGGCGTGTTTCTATAGGGAGGATGCAAACTTACCCTAGGGACACTTAAGGTTAAGTATTCAGGTTTTTCAGGGTAGGCAGGGCCACAGAGCTCCTAAGAGATTATGACCTTTGTCTTTGACTGCCAGGGCAGGTAGAGAAAGAACACCAAGTGGGTAAAGGCATAGACATATCTGAGCTCAGCCTCTCCTTAGGTGGGGTTTGCTGCAGCTGCTCTGGGGGTGGGGGTGTGGTTCCCAGGCTAATGAATTTATGTTCCCAGGGGGATTATGTCTGCCTCTGCTGAGAGATACAGGTCAACAGGGAAGTGGGGGAAAGCTGGCAGTCACAGGTCTCATCCCATTTCTATGTAGCCCGCAGTTGGAAGGAAGGAAGGAAGGAAGGAAGGAAGGAAGGAAGGAAGGAAGGAAGGAAGAAAGGAAAGAAAAAAGGAAGGAAAAAATAGCCTTTACAACTTATGTAGAAGAAAGATGTGTAAGTTAAAGAAAGTTAAATTCAACCTGGCATTGAATAGAAACGTGTCAAGGAACAGAACGCATGAAAGGAATAAAAAATTCAAAATGTGATATGGGAAACATGCATAGAGGTCAGTACAATACGTATTACAGTGAGAGACGTGACCTACTGGTTAGAAGCAGAAATGTTATGGACAACAAAACCTGAACTTGACATTCTTAGCCATCCAGAAGAACAGCAAAATTAGGGATCTGTAAAATGGGATCCCCAAGTATAGAAGCACAAGCAGGCCCAAAGAGTTAAACTTGTAAAAGTCAATATAAATTGGCTGCCCTTAAATATATGTAGAAATCCTTAGTGGGCTGGGTATTTCCCAAACCAAAGTCATGAAATGAAAAGAAAAGTAAACTCCGGCTGAGTTAATTGGCAAACATTTCTGAAAAGAGAATGTATCAACAAAAGGAGGTGGTCTGTGCATAGTTTAAAAAAATTAAACTGAAGAGGGAGGACTTGGCAACTTTTATCAACACCTTCCAAGACAGATAATTCCAACCTCTGAAACATTTAGTATGCTGGTGACTATATGAACTGTTATTTAAGCCTCTTTAATGCACTTAAAATTATTTTTGACACAAGCAATACAGTTGTTTGGATAAAGATATAAAATATTTAGTTCACAGGAAATATATAGTAAATAAAAATATAATATTCTAGGTGACAAAATTCCATTTTTCTTCTTCTAGACTTAGTACTGCAAAATAAGTCACAACTTACTGAAAAGTATACTGAAATTAATGATCTTCATATGCCACCATCCAGAGATCATTACTGTTAATATTTGGTTTATCTTTCCAGCATTTTTTACAATGTATATGTGCTTACCGTCACATATTTTACACAAAAAGAAATGTTATATGTAGTTATATGTTATGCTTTTTCATTTAGTTCTACATATTTTAATTTTTTAAATTTTTTTCTAAAATGTTATAAAAATAGAGGAAGTGTAATTACCTCCCATGTTCTGATTAAGCTTCAAAAATTATTAATTGAATCATTTTTTGTCCAGACCTCACACATTTACCACCACCCCAGTTCTGAATTATTGTAAACAAACCCCAGATGTTATATCAATTTGTCCACACACATATCTGAGAAATACTGCAGGACAGTTCTCTGGGTGGCTTTGAATTGGGCCAGTTCTCAGTTTTTTCTTGCTTGTAGTTCTTGAGAATAATGGTAGAAAGTGTTTGAATGCAACATCTTGAGATAAGGACTGGCCAGAAAAGCCCAGGCTCTGTTCCAATCTCCCCCAGAATTGAGACATCCTTTAACTGACCTAAAGGGTCATGTGGCTCTGTGGCAAAATGCCCTGGGTAGACGACTTTCTAGGGTTCTGCATTAGTCCATTTTTACACTCCTATGAAGAACTGCAAGAGACGAGGTAATTTACAAAGGAAAGAGGTTTAATTGACTGAAAGTTCAGCATGACTGAGGAAGCCTCAGGAAACTTACAATCATGGCAGAAGGTGAAGGGGAAACTAAGCACCTTCTTCACACAGTGGCAGAACAGGGTGAGTACAATCAGGGGAAATGCCAGATGCTTACAAAACCATCAGATCTCCTGAGATTCTCTCACTATCACAAGAACAGCATAGAGGAAGCCACTCCCATGATCCAGTTACCTCCACTTGGTCCTGCCCTTGACACATGGGGATTGTGAGGACTACATTTCAAGAAGAGGTTTTGGGTGGGGACACAGCCAAGCCATGTTAGGTCCCTCAATTGCAAGTGGGGCATGTGCAGATGAGAGTCCATCCACCTGGCAGGATTTCTGAGCTTTGAGGGACCAGCTCACAATGAATTCTAGGCTTCTGCTGTCCCTTGCTGCCTATCTGGAAGAAAAAACATCCATTTCACGTAACTTGTTGCATATGACTCTGTTCTGTCTCACCAGAATTAGACATGGTTGGAAACCAATATACAATGAATCTGTTTTGCAAATATGGATGTCTTTTTAAAAACAACGATACCAACATCTCATCTAACAAGTTATTACAGTTCCTTAATATAATCAAATGTCATTCAAAGCTTAAATCTCTCTGCTTGGCATCAATATTTTTTATTCATCTTTATGAGCTTTTGGATCCAAATAAATCCCATATTGGATAATGTATTTCTAAGTTAGTTTTAAATGATTGGTTCTTACTTCCTCACTTCTTTTTTTTTCTTGCAATTTATTTTAAGATGGAATATTTTATTCTGTAGAGTTTGTCAAGATTGAACTTTGCTGATTACTTTTTCATGGTATTATTCAATATGTTCTTCTTCCCTTGTATTTCTTACAAATTAGAATTCAATCTAGAGAATTGATCAGGTTCAGATTCAGTTGCATAGTATTTCATTGTATAAAATTTTTACCTATGTTAATAATGATATTTTAATACTTTATATTTTTCTGTTATTATAAATGATACTATAATTTTTAATCATATATTTTTGCACATTTATCTGATGACTTAAGATAATTTCTTATAAGTTTTATTGCAGAACCTAAAGGTGTATGCTTTTTAGAAAATACCTGGTGCATATTGTCAAATTGGCCTTCAGAAAAATGATCCTATTTTGAATCACACTTGACGTACTTGAAAGTCTATTCCCGCATATTATTTTGAGAAATCTTGTTATTGTTCTTTTTTTAGTATTTTCAGACTAATAGGGTATTTTCTCTTCTTTCAGTAAGTTGAAATTTTGTTACTTTTGAATTTGAGCAGATGATATTGTGATTGCAATGTGATTTAAAAGTTAATAAATTGACATTCTGATTCCTAAAAGCACTTCTTGTACGATGATTAGCATGAATTGGTCACTGACAGTCTGATGAAATCTGAAATATTAGAATAGAAGGTTGCTTTTTGTAAATTTATGAGAAGATTCTGGTTCACTGTGACTTGATCACATTATAGTTACTTATTGCATTACTGATCTCTTCTCTTAACTTAGTGTTAACACTATAGGAATGAAATAAGAAAAGTACAGTTTGAAGATAAGATGAAATGTATTTCATTCTGCAGATTTGAAGTGATATAGAAAACGCAATGTCTAGAGGTTTAATTCTTTAACCTCCAGGCCAATCTTTATAATTTCTTTTCTTTCTTAATAAACAGAGACTACAAAAGCATATCGATTTTTCATTATTGTTAAAAATTGTTCAAACACTTCCAATGGAATATAATTAGCTTTACCAAGCACTGTGCTCTGAACTTGAGAGATAATGTCTTTCTGCATACAATTCCTGTGCAGTTGCAGTGGTCTTGAGTATAGTTTCTGAAGGTGATCACTCCTGCTCTTACAGTGAAGTTTTTGCAGCAGAGCATCTTTTCTTGTTGAATTTCATATTTCTTGGCAGCCTGTAGGGATGTTGTCAGGATAATATATTAGGCTATTTCATATTATCACCTTGGGAGTTTTGCTATTCTTTTGGTATTTTTCTGACAAATTAGAAGTTAATGTGAGACAGTGCATAAACTGCAGGGAATTTTTCTCTTTTCTTTTTCTTAATAAGTTTGGAATCCATTGAAAAATCACTCTAGAAAATAAAATATCTTTTACTTCTTTATTAATCTGTACGTTCAGTATTTAATAAGAAAGCATTGTGCTGGAGTAGATACAAAAGTAAGGAGGCAGATAAAAAAGTAAAGTACATAAGAAAATTTCCCACTAGAAATTGTATATGTAGCCACTTCTATACAGTAAATTGTAACATACTGTCCAGAGATCAAACATCAGAGCAATGTTTGACTTGTGCTTTGGGAGCAAAGAGATGTTAATAAATTGTGGGTTGAATTGTGTCTTCTCTATCCCCAGTAATGATATGTTGAAGTCCTAATTGTCAATACTTGTGTTCGTAATCTTGTTTGGAAATAGGGTCTTGGGAGATTCAAAAAAGTTAACTTGAGGTTATTAGGATGGGCCCTAGTCCTGTGTGACTGATATCCTCATAAAAATAAAATAAGAATAGTGAAACTTGGACATAGACACACAGATAGAAAACCATGAGAAGACACAGAGATATATAAACACAGAAGGACAGAAGGAAGACAAGACAGCATGTGAATATGGAAAGATTGGAGCTATGCTACCGCAAGCCGAGAAACCCCTGGGGCTGCCAGAAGCCGGAGAGGCAGAGAGGACCTTCCTTTGGAAGGGAGAAAACATGGTCCTGCTCACACTGATTTCAGACTTCTAATTTTCAGAACTGTGACATAATTAATTTCGGTTGTCTTGAGACACTCAGTTTGTGGTACTTTGTTGTAAAAGTCCCAGGAAATTAATGCAGTAATTATATTTGCAAGCATGGAGAAGACAAGGGGTTGGATTTAAAGGAGGAGGAAACGTTGGGGGATTAACTTTCATTATGCAGTCTAATAACACATATATCACTTTCTTCAGAAAGCATTTTTTGGTCACTCTTAGGCTAGTTTAGGGGTACTTACTATACTCCCCTGACATATAGGTTCCCTGTTACAGCATAGGTGAACATTTATTACAGTTGCTTCACTAATATCTCTTCTAATCATAGTCTCTGCTCCACTATTAATTCTATGAAAAAAGGATAAGTTTTATTGCTTCTTCTTAGTCTTTCCTATTGATACAAAGGGGCAATGCCTATTACAACTGTGTAGTGTCTTTAGAATATGATTAAAATGTGCCTTCTAGTTTTTCCATTCACTACACACACACACACAACTGTGTGCGCACACACATAGACTAAATGAGTGCATAGAATGCCATCAGGTTAACCAAATAATATCATCTGCAAAAAAAATCTAGTTTTCATGTAATTGTCAATGGGCTGAAACCTTGCCTCCATAGTCTCACTCAATAGCAGGGTGAAAATTTTATACTCTGATAGCAATTATTATTTAATTGGTTAAACCACTAGAAAGTGAAATGATTTGTAGAAAACTCGATAGATCACCCTCCCTAAAAATGTTCCTAAGCAACACAACTCATAGAATGCCTATGAGTTTCCAACTAAATAAGCATATAAGGGTTTCTTATTCAGTAATATTGCTGTAAGAAACTGGAAACCTATCTTTCATTCTGAATAAAAAGCAATAAATAAATCACTCACAGAGCATGAGAAGTCGTTCTGTTATAAATCTATCTCATAGCTAAAAATTGGCTTATTTTCTCTAAATTAGTTACTTCCATTCTTAATTCACAAATAGATCTCTATTAGCATATTAAGCTACTATTCTTTTCCCATTTTCATTTTTGTAAGACTTATAAGTTTTCTTTAAAGGGCACCCTTGCTGACCTAGCTGCCTTTCCTGTTTTTTATTACCCCTATTATACATAGATTCAATTCATAATAGATAATCGTTGCATAAAATAGCACTGGGACAGCTGTGTTATTCATAATTTCATTTCCTCTAATGATGCTTTCACATTTGAAATTGTTGTTTTTCTGCATTAACAAATAAGTAAAAAGTAAGCATTAACTGACTTCCCATGTAGTTGGAATAAGATGGAGGTCAATCTAAAAAATAAATAAAAATAAAATTCTTAAAAGCTAAGTAATTGCTTCTATATTTTATTGTTGAAACAAGCTTTACATAGTTAACTGTTGCTAACTTCTGCATTTCTAACTATTCTTCAGTGAGAGAAGAAGTATTAATAGTTTAGTCTTCAGCAGTGAGTATCAAAAAGCAAGTATACAATCCTGCCCTCTGTACAGTGAACGTCTGGTAGTTACAGAGCAATATCTGGCAGTCAGTGACTGTAAGAGTTTCCAGTGGGACTGGCCATTCTTGTCAGCTCAGCAGTGGTGGTGACTGAGGTCGTGGGAAGAGAGCTAAACACGACTTCCAGAAGCAGTTGTCATCCACACAGAGAAGCCAAATGCAATCCCTTCCAATCAAATCCCTTATCAAACATTTCCTTCAAAACCAATCTCTTCTATCTCAGAGTCTACAATGGCATCGCGGCTCTTTATACTGATAGCGTGCCCTTCCTTTTCCTTAAACACCAAAAGCTCTCTGCAGCTGTCAGGATATCCTTAGAGAAAAGCTACAGTCTCCAATATATTCTTATTGTTTTCCTATATGTTATATTGTGAGTGTTCATGTATAAGAGCAATATGTGATGATAAATCACAATGAAATGACCCCACTCTTAGGTTTTTTTTAAAAACGACTATCTACTTCCATTGATAAGAGTAAATTATTCATTTAGTGTCTTATCTCATTCCTTTCTAGTACCTTTTTTTTAAACTTTCCAGTTTTTATCTTGAACCTCACTGTTAGCACTTAGACAAACTATTAGCACTATGACAAAAGTCATTCTTTGATACATAATTAGAACTTAATTTTTATATATGTATGTACATAGATACATAGATATAGATAAACTTTTTTTCCTGTCCAAGTCTGTCCTCCACAGTACATCATTCATTGTCACAGGTAACTGAGAGGTGATTGTTTACGGATTACTGCTAGGCTAGGTCCCAGGAAGGATTAGTTCTACCAGATTAACAGTTTTAAATGTTTTTTTTCCTTGTAAAGCCAACCTGAACACTCACAGACAGAGTCAATGAGTTCTTACAGCCCTTGGAAGCAACCTTACTGTGCAGCTAGGCCAGAATATTTTCCAGAATAGAACAGACATGTTCTAAAGTGTCTTGCAGAAAAAGCACATATTGACAAGCTGTGATTGACCCTGAATCAAAAACAGTTGGGCCCAGTGCTTGGGGAGGCCAAGGCAGGAGAATCATTTGAGGCTATGAGTGTGAGAGCAGCCTGGGCAACATAGAAAGAAACCTATCTCTACTAATCCCTTCTCACACTGCTAATAAAGATATACCCGAGACTGGGTGATTTACGAAGAAAAGAGATTTAATTGGCCCACAGTTCAGCATGGCTAGAAAGGCATCAGGAAACTTACAATCATGGCAAAAGGGGAAGCAAACACGTCTTTCTTTACATGGTGGTTGAAAGAGAAGTGAGTGCTGAGAGAAGGGTGAAGCCCCTTATAAAACCATCAGATCTCATGAGAACTCAACTATCACAAGAACAGCATGGCAGGAACTGCCTCCATGATTCAATTATCTCCACCTGATTCCTCCCACAACACGTGGGGATTATGGGAACTACAATTCAAGATGAGATTTGTGTGGGACAAAGCCAAACCATATCACCACTTCTACAAAAAAAAAAAAAAAGAAAAAAGAAAAAGAAATTAGAAAAATTAGCTGTATGTGGTAGTGTGCACCTGTAGTCTCAGCTGCTCTAGAGGCTGGGGCAGGAGGATTGTCTGAGCCCATGAGGTCAAGACTGCAGTAAGCTATGCCTGCACCACTGCACTGCACTCCAGCCTGAGTGAGAGTGATAACTTGTCTCTTAAAAAGAAAAAACAAAAAAAGCTTGAGGTATAACTTTGAGTTCCTGTAAATCGTTAACTATCTACTGCATTAAGAAATATTTACATATGGAAACAATACAAGCGTCCTCAGTAGGAGACAGCAGAAGTAAACAATGCCACATTTTCATGATGGGAAACAATCAACATAAGGGATTAAGTAGTTCCACCTAGTGATGTGAAGATAAAATGTAATCTTAAGTAGTTCCACCTAGTGATGTGAAGATAAAATGTAATCTTAAGTAGTTCCA
>NW_012116265.1:9618328-9630412 GCF_000951035.1 Colobus angolensis palliatus | reverse complement strand
ATGTGAAGATAAAATGTAATCTTAAGTAGTTCCACCTAGTGATGTGAAGATAAAATGTAATCTTAAGTAGTTCCACCTAGTGATGTGAAGATAAATGAAAGCTGATATTTTTGTTCAATTTAGTCCCCATTTTCCTCACTGCCTAGAACATTACCTGGCAATTGATAGATTTTCAATAAACACTTGTTGAATGAATGGTCAATTGAATGAATGAACCGTGTAAACACCATGGAAAGTAGTACATTTCTTTCTTTGCTTTTTTAATTTATGAGAATGTAAACTTCATAGTTGCATTCATTGTGAAATACTTTACACTGAGAAGTATAGAAATGGAAAAATAAAAATTAATTATGTGATGTATCTAATATGTCTTTTAAATTCAACTTAGGATATTTTACTGATACTGGGACTTAGGTAAGATCACTATCATAGAATTAATGACTGCTTTGAGCCTTTTTTTAAAAAAAACACTTTACCATAAATATAATTTTTATGTGTCCACAGCCCTTATTTAAGTACATTTGAAACATTTAGAACAAAATCATCTGTGATCCCAGCACTTTGAGAGGCCAAGGCAGGAGGATTACTTGAAGCCAGGAGTTCTAAACAAGCCTAGGCAACATCATGAGACCCTGTCTCCACAAAAAACAAAATATTATCCAGGCAGTATGGTAGGCTCCTCTACTGTCCCAACTGCTTGGGAGGCTGAGTCACCCGGGGTGATGGAGCAAGGCTCTGTCTCTAAGGAAAAAATATCAAAATTAAACCAAAAGCTTGGACTCAAGAATTTATGGTAGTTCAGGGATTTAGAGCAACAGATGAAAAAATTGTTATTGCCCATGATTTTTACAAACTTTCTCCTTCATCCAGCACATAGGCTGAAGAAAGTGGCCCAACTCCAGAACCCAAAATGACAAAAAGAAAACAAAAAACTCTAAGATATCTTTATAAATCTAGAGCAGCATTCCTGTACCAAATCATTAGTCATGGTTTAAAATTTACAACTACCCAAATAATAGCAAATACATCAATGACCATCACACTAGTAAAAATGTACACCAGCTACCATTTCTGAGAGGCTGTAGGGTACAGAAGTCCTAAAACAGCATAAACAGACAATTGTAGAGAAAACCAAATTTCTGAAACAGATACAATGATGTTGCCATTAAATTTTATTTTTTCTTTGGAAAGACAAGGGCAAAACGAAGCAAACACCTCCACTGAAAATTCTGAAGACCATTCCAAAGTCTTATGTAAAAACAAACAAATTCACATTTGTCAGGTCTGTCTTACAATTATGTGTACACTCAAAAATATTATCTAATACATCTCTACAATTGAAGCCCTGATCTCTAACATGTTAGACATCCAATATTTATTGAAAGCCTGCTGAGAAAATATCAGCCTCTTTTGTGTAGTAGTTTATCCTAATTGATTTGGCTGGAATAAGGAGTTGTATCTCTTGGAGTGTCAAAAAAAAAAAAAACCTAGGAAATGCTGCTATTTCTTTCTGCTGAGACAAATGATCCATGGCCTACTCATTCTATAGGACAAGGTGTAATCTCAGCACTTTGCTTTGCCTAAATGCAAGGAAGGACCTTTTCTGAAGCCTTTTAATTTCTAGGGAGAATGGCTGGCTTTCTGAAGTCAGACATTTTGAATCGCATTATTTTAGCTACTAAGAACGTGTTGAGCAGCAACTATTCCCAAAGTGTGGTCCAGAACAGACAACTATGTCATCAGTAGTTAGAGGCTGGGATCCAAAAGTGTAATACCTTGAGAGTATGGTGTGAGTTTTCTATCCAAGGATTGTAACATTGGTGTTCCTTCAAATTTTAAATACACTCCAAAGTAAGAGCATAGCTGAAGGGTCTTTTGTCTGTATGTACTTTTATAAACTTTCACTTTGTGGCAGGGCGCGGTGGCTCAAGCCTGTAATCCCAGCACTTTGGGAGGCCGAGACGGGCGGATCACGAGGTCAGGAGATCGAGACCATCCTGGCTGACACAGTGAAACCCCGTCTCTACTAAAAAATACAAAAAACTAGCCGGGCGAGGTGGCGGGTGCCTGTAGTACCAGCTACTTGGGAGGCTGAGGCAGGAGAATGGCGTAAACCCGAGAGGCGGAGCTTCCAGTGAGCTGAGATCCGGCCACTGCACTCCAGCCTGGGCTACAGAGCGAGACTCCATCTCAAAAAAAAAAAAAAAAAAAAAAAAAAAAAAATTCACTTTGTACAATGAATGGTACATACATACCACATTAAGTTGCTCTGGAGATCTTTAAAGTGTGTATGATCTTGGGTTCTTTGAGTTCAGAATCAATACTAAATAAATAAATGTGGATAATAAAAAGAGAGAGAGACAGAAGGAGCTGAGCATGGTGGGATATGCCTGTGGTCCCAGCTATTTGGAAGTCGGGACATTCGCTTGAGCCCAGGAGTTGAAAGAGCATCTGGCCAAGAGATTGGGACCTCTGTCTCCATTAAAAAAAGAAAAAGAAAAAAGGAATAGAAAATTCATGGCAACTAGAAATATACACAGCCCCTAGAGTAAGTCTGTCCAACTATGCAAAATGTAAAAAAAAGAAAAAAAAAAAAGGACATAAAAATGCAAGCTCCCTTTTTATACACTTGAATGTTATGGCAATGTCAAATTTGTCTAAATTTTTTGAAACACTCTGAATGTCTACATTTGTCTCAGAAGAAATATGGAAATATGTAACAAACATTCCACAAATAAACAGATCTCCAAACTGCGTTTTGAGTAGTTCTACTTTAGACTATGCTGAGGTAAGAATTAATGAGGGTACATCATGTGTAAAGAAATACATGTGTTCGAACTTATTTCATACTTCTAAAAAAGTAATGTTTCCGTAGATTATCTTTTCTTGCTTAAGATTTTGTGACTGCTACTCTAATCACTGGAATTAAAAAGGCCTTTAAATTGGAGCTAAGTAAAATAATCTTTGGTGTTAGTTATCAACACATTGTTTTATTACTAATAATTTACTACTTTATCTCTCAAACTCTAGAGACAGTCTGACTAAACTGTTTTTTCTAGAGGCCTTAAAAAAAGAAAAACTATGAAAATATACTAAGAATTTATAAGCCCTAATACTAAAAAAACCTATCTTTCACATATAACTGAAATTAATATTATCACTTTATTTTGAGAGCTACATTTAGTTGCAAACCGACTTGGTAATCAAAATTTTTTTCTAATAATCTCTATCTCAAGACCTCATACTATTTAAAGTCCTGCTGCTATCAACAGAATAGTAAATTCTCAGGCCAGATAATCTAGATTTACATTCTATACACATTACATTAAAGTTACTATACTTTAATATTTGAGGCGTTAAAGAATGAAGAGAAAAATCAGCTTTTTCTTTTTCTTTCTTTTTTTTTTTCTTTTTGTTATAAGAGTTCAAGTACAGAAAGGAGTAGACCAATGAAGAGAATTGTACAGTGGAAGGTAAACAGTGAATCAGCCATAACTGCAGACACTGAGCTTAAACAGTAACTCTGGTGAGGTAGGCACCCATTTCGAGTTCCAGCTATAAATTAATAATAATTATTACTGTAATAATATATTAATAATAATCACGAGATTATTATAGCCCGATGTGATATAGTAACAGACAGATGTACAGCAGTTTCTAAAAGTCCCAATTAATGTGAAAGAAACTATTTCTAGAAGCTCATCATGTAATCTTACCAAAAGGTTTATTTTGTTCTGGGACTTAAGCCTTTAGTTACGATCATTATAGCAGTGCAGAAGTTTCAAAATACAGATATAAGTACTACAATGTGATTTAAGGAAGAGAGAATTTTTTTGGCAGGGTGCGGTGGCTCACGCCTGTAATCCGAGCAGTTTGGGAGGCCGAGGCAGGAGAATTGCTTGAACTCCGGAAGTGGAGGTTGCAGTGAGCCGAGATAGTGCCACTGCACTCCAGCCTTGGTGACAGAGCAAGACTTTCGTCTCTATGGAAAAAAAAGAAAAAAAAAGAGAGAGAGAAAGAGAGAATCTTTTTAAAGGGTACTATTTTATCTCTCATTTGCTCATGGGCACTCATTTAAGAAAAGTGCAAAATAAATTGTAGTTTTTGTTGTTCCACAAGCTATTCTGAAAACAAAGCTATTGATGGTGAAGAAGGTACTGTGTAAGTTACATTCTGTGTGAGGTCAGTACTTATCAAAATCTATTTGGGCTTTTACATATCAGAACCATTATCAACTGTTGCGAATTGGTATACCGTTCTAAAATAAATGTTGTAATTATAAAGAAATGTAATAGTTGATGTCGTGTATCTGTGTGTATGGGTGTGTTTGAATAGTAAAAGCCTACTTTAAAATGTTTAAGAACATTATACTATTTAGCACCTGCATCGTTAAAAAAAAAAAAAAAAAAAGGATCCCTGGCTGATTAACTGTAATATGATCATAGAAACAAGAAAATGGTGAATAGATTGACATAGTGATGCAAAACTGTAATCAGCAAATCTCCACACCCTATGGAAATTTTGTGCTATGCCTTAGCCTGGGGAAGTGCTGGCAGATTCCACTCAAGTTCATAAACCGTAGCATGCTCAAGAGGAAACAGAAAGGAGAGAACCACAAGATTGTACCAGATTGAGGAGAACTTGAAAAATGTCATCTGGATGTGATTCATTTCTCACCATATTTTCAGCTGCACTAATTTCAAACTTAGAGGATGTGGTTTTGTCACTTGTGATGAAACAGACCTGCCTGTTTCTAGTGCCATTTAACTGTATGACCTCAGGGCATGAGAACTGGGCAAGATCTCTACAGCCTGCCATGTGAAAGTGAAACAAAGGAAAGGAGTCAGATGAAAGAGAAAACACACACACCCTCCTTTTCCAGTCTCTTTCAGAAGAATTCCATCTCTACTGCTTTTGGAGGGTAAATTCCAAATGGAGACCGTTTTGGAAGTTTCCTGTTGATGATAATCGATGACCCGTTACCTGTTGAAGCATAAGTGCAAATTGGCATCACTAATACAGCAGGTGCATCTTTACACTATTGGAATATTCATGATAAAAGAGCATGTTGCTAAGTATGGCATTAATTTGACCCGTCTTGCTTCCCCAGAGCTTAATCACTCCAGTATTAAGTTCAATACTGTTTATTTAAAATGCAGATATTCCAGTTATTCTCTGTATTCTACGGCATTGATTGCACAACACCAACTATACATGGCAAGAAAATTATCTCATGTCAAATATATAACTCTCCTGGAAGAAGGCTTTCTCAATGGTAAGATGTGAAGAGATACATTTTCTCAGAGTAATACGTAGGCTAATCTGCCACTTACAACCATTAAGCAATAATAGGTGGACAGGAGACAAAACCATGCACACTCAAGCTTCTGGAATTGTTATATTCCAGGGCAATGCCAGAGATACTGAGAGCATTCTGTATAATTTTCCAGAAGCTCTGACCTCATCCTTTTTAGCTCAGTGCAGCACTGGAAATGCATAACCAGATGAATATCCAGACACAGCTCTGCTTTACACAGATGCTTCTAGACTTATGATGGGATTACATTCTAATAAACTCGTCATAAGTTGAAAATATGGTAAGCCAAATGTATTTAATATACCTAACATTCTGAACAGACTAGCTTAGCCTCGTCGGGCAAAATCATGTAATACAAAGCCTATTTTATAATGAAGTGTTGAGTAGCAATGCAATTTATTGAACACTGTAGTGAAATTAGAAAACAGAATGATTGTATGGGTACCCAAAGTATAGTTTCTACTTAATGCGTATCACTTCTGCACCATCACAAAGTTGAAAAATTGTTGTCAAATCATGATAATTTGGGCACCATCCGCAGTGGCATTGTACTGAGGCTCTTAGAAAGACAGAGGATTTCCACAGTATGAGGGGAATACTTTAAATATAGCCTCCACACAGCACATCGCAAGCTAATAGGGAGAAGATAGAAGGGAAAAGATGATCTCCTATTAAGTGTGCTAAGATTCTGGGGATTTTCAGACATATTTATATTTTTTCCTTCTGGAAATTATTTTTAGAACATTTCGCAGAGCTGATCATCCTTTTTGAGACAAAGGCTTACTACCTGGACTGGAGCCTTGAAGATCTTGGTTCTTTTGAAAATCTATCTCTTACTGTCTGTATGGCCTTAGATAAATTGCCTAAAGTTCTTGAGTCAAGTACACTCAGATGAACTATCTACACCTATTACGCCTGTGGCACAGGCAGGGCATGTAAGAATGATCTTTAGAATGAGACTGTGGCACTTCCAGAGACATGGTCATAATAGAGACAGATTGCTATGCTCACTAGAATGGACTGTCACAGGACAAGAAACACCTTATACATTTAGACAGTATGTTTGGTAGCAAGTGTTTTTTGATTATTTCTAACTTAACTGGAGAAGTCAATTAACAATATAGTCTCTTGGCAATTGTTACTCCTGATAGTAATATGTGGGCTCACAGAAGGGCATGTCCCACAATATGCCGGTTTATAGCAAAGAAAGGAAGTGCGTGAAAAAATTAGCACCTTGCCAGACACTAACAAATGAGGATTCCATCCCTTCCCCTCTCCTACTGAGCTCTCTGTTCTTGACAAATGTGTCATACATGTGAATTATATATTTAAAAGTTATTTTACTTTGAAAATCAGTTTTAAAAAAGAGTGATCAATCTGGTGTTTTACCAAAACAAAGTTTTATTATTCTTTTGTATTTCTTTATTCTTCTTTCTTCTTTTGTTTTCCACTCTTTTTTTTTTTTTTTTTTTTTTTTTTTTTTTCCCCTTTTTTTTTTTTTTTTTTTTTTTTGATAGGGTCTCGCTCTGTCGCCCAGGCTGGAGTGCAGTGGTACGACCTCGGCTCACTGTAACCTCCACCTCTGGGGTTCCAGTGATATCCTGCCTCAGCCTCCCAAGTAGCTGGAATTATAGTTGTGTGCCACCAGGCCAAGCTACTTTTTGTATTGTTAGTATAGACGGGTTTCAGTTGGCCAGGCTGATCTCAGACTTCTGACCTCTACTGACCTGCCTGTCTCGGCCTCCCAAAGTGCTGGGACTACAAGCATGAACCACCTTGCCCAGCTGTTTTCCACCATTTTTTAGTTGATTTATTTCCTAATTTCATAGTTCTAGTCAGAAGATAAGAGGTCTAGCCTTGAACTTCCTTGAGATGGCCAAAAGGGATACTGTTTTTCTGCTTCCATATAGTACATGGCAAGTTAATAGGAAGAAGATAGAAAGGAAGAGATTTTGCAGAAGATATATTCAATATTCAAGAGACTCTGGGGGATGTTAGCAGATATAGATGCATACACACACATTTCCAGGGGTGTATTCAGCAGGATGTAAAATTAAGGGATTGTTATTTTATCATCATTATAGAAAAAAATAAACTTAATATTTAACCAAATCCTACCTAATCTTTTAAATGAATATAGCAGGATGAAAAACAAAATAGGATTGAGCATGTTCCTAGATATAATCAAGACTATTTTAATGTATAAATAGTAATGTCTTCTCTATTCTCTGTCCAACTAATAGTACAAAAGAAAATCTCATGCCATACAGTCATTCATTTGCAATTTATAGTAATACAGAGACATTAATTTAGAACAGTGATTGAGTCCATAAACTGACAATCAAAAGAGGCCTAATGGCTCAGGTCTGGAGGCTCGTGTTTGTGGTCTGTGAGCCTCTTGGTATATTGGAAAGAAAATGTCTGAGAGATGCACCAAGCCAACACCAACCAGCTGAGAGTTTGATTGGGTTCAGGCAAGTATTTGAAACAGGAGAAACTTTCTGATTTGCAGACAGTTTCCTCCATAAATACCCCACCCCCAACACACACACATACACCCCAAGCACCAGACTCTAGTCTTAAAAGCTAAGCACAGAGAAAGGCTGGTTGTTGGTGGTGCAACCAGGGAGGATCAGCTTAGAAGTACTATATTTAATCTAGGCTGACTTCCTGTATCAAGGACAGGGTGGATTTCGCTGTCTCTACCTTTATCAGAAATTTTTCCTTTTGAGTGCTTTGATTTGGCAGGCATTTCCACTATCTGATGGTCCTGAACTTAAGAATGTATTCCAGATTAAGTTTATCTCATACATTTTTCCTTACTGTACCAATTTAGGACCACAGTTTGGTATAATCAGCTACAAATCGTAAAACAAAACTTTTGCTAAAGTTAGCATGTTAAAGCATATGATATTAAATATCTAGGATTTAATATTGTTTATTTTGTTCAAAACACTTCTTACCTTTCACCTTTTTCTTCCAGTTGATCAAGAAGTAAATAATCAGACAATGTTTACAACAGGCAGAGGCTATGTCCCTCTTCAAGAGACATCCTGTGATTTCACTCATGGCCTCGTCATGCTTGGTGGAATGCTTACACAAAGAGCCTGAGTTGCACAACTTGATTCCCAGAGGCAAGGAGACATTGGAGGGAAAGTAAAAGAGAATAAGCATGCCACATATTTTGCAGAGTACTCTGTGTGTGCATGTGTGTGAGTGTGTGTGTGTGTGTGTGTGTGTGTGTGGCGTCTCTCCCTCTCTAGTGGCTAGAACTGACTGTCATGCCTGATAATCTCATTAGGGTAGTGGTTAAAGTTCGAGAAAGGCTTCATAAAAGGGATTCATAGAAAACAACTAACCTGTAGCATCATTTACCACTTAGCCTTACCCTCCACTTTGGGCTGCCACCATTTACTCTCATGGGAGTGACTTTAAAAAGGTCAAATGATTGACAGCCACATTTTCATTTGGTGCAAATCTCTTGTTCTTGAAAATGTTTTATTCCTCCCATGGAAAAGGTTATCAAATCAGAAATATGACAAGCATTTGGGTCGTAGGTAAACTTGTAATGGGTTAATTTTGCCTACTGCCCTAGTAGAGCCGATTTATCAAGACAGGGGAATTGCAACACAGAAAGAGTATAATTTACACCGAGCCACCTATAAAAGAGACTAGAGTTTCATTATTCAAATCTGTCTCCCCAAAACTTTGGACACTGGGGATTTTTAAGGGTAATTTGGTGGACACAGGTCCAGGGAGTGAGGACTGCTGATTGGTGGGGTGAAATGAAATCACAAGGATGTGATTGGGTGCTTCTTGCTGTCTTCTGTTCCTAGATGGATCATAGAATTGGTTGAGCCAGATTAGCTGTCTCGGTGGCACCAGCTAGTGAATCAGAATGCGGGGTTTGAAAAATATCTTGAGCACCAATCTTAGGTTTTACAATAGTGATGTTATCCCTAGGAGCAACTGGGGAGGTTTGGAATCTTGAGGCCTCTGGTTGCATGACTCCTAAACCATAATTTCTAATCTTTTGGCTACTTTGTTAGTCTTACAGAGGCAGTAGTCTGGTCCCCAAGCAAGAAGGAGGTTAGTTTTGGGAAACAGCTGTTATCACCTTTGTTCCAAAGTTACACTACAAATTCCTTCCAAAGTTAGTTTGAACAAGGGAAGCTTAGAGGTTGGAAGCAAGCTGGAGTAGGTTTCGTCAGATCTCTTTTCACCTTTGTCATTTTCTCAATGTTATATATTTTTTGCAAAGGTGATTTCAAATTTAGGGCTAATCTGAGGCCTAATGATTTTTTAAATCTGGATATGTACTGCATCTAGAAAGCAGAACAGACATTATTTCATTGATCCTTAAAATGAGGATTTCCAGAAGGGAAGAAATTAAAATCTCAGTTCACTTTAGCTTGTGGCCAGGTCCAACATTTTAAACTCTAGTGTCTGATGGCATCTTAAATTCAGCAAAATATATTTACCCAACACCTTTGGAGAAGGAAGGAGAGGGGAGAAAGTATATGCATGTGTATATAAGTATGCATACTTCTTAAAACCAGACCCCCTCCTTTCTTAGCCAAAAGTATAAAAATCACATGCAAAACTCCTTGTTAAGGACCAACAGTAAGTGCTGCTACCACCCTGGGCTGTCAATGGTGCCTTTCTCCTTGCAGCCTGGGACAAGCCACCTTTGTTTTTGAACAACATTCAGCAATTGACCTAGCTGATCTTCCAGTTCTTTCCCTTTCTTTATGGCTGCTTCAAAAGAATGATTCTTTTGTTGATGGCAAACCAGCAGAGACTTGGCAACACCTGTCTTTATTTAAAAAACTGATGCCTGGCAGTTACCTTTTTTTTTCTTTTTTAGCATGAATGAATCTGCAAGAGGTTAATGGTGCCCAGTAGCACTATTATAATTAAAATTCTGCCAGTATTTTTATAACAAACTGTAGATTTCCAAAAACAACCTGGAAATGCTTTGCAAACCATTTAGAAAGTAGTACTATAAATCGTTTTGGAGGTACAACAATACGCACACGCACACTATAGTTTTGGTCTAATTCCTGCTTACCAGAATAATTGACTACCATACTGCTTACTTGTTTACTTTGAAAAACAAAAAAAGCGAGTCTGTTTTATGTCAGGTGAGCTACTTTATCTACATGTGATTAGCCAACAGGGAAAATCATGTCTCTCTAATGCAATATATTCTTATGGCAGAGTATCTCTGAATATTCTCAAAGGTAAGTACTTAGGTATCAGGATGTTAAATGGGATTTTCTGTTGTCTTAGCATTTTGGCTTATGTCCAAAGCCAAAACCAGTTGCTTTAAGATACCAGAACATTTTAAAGACAGTACCTAGACCCATCTCTGGGACCCACTAAAAAAGAGCAAAACCATTTCTGACACCATTTGTTTAACCACCCACTTGCCATCTGTATTTTCAGGTTAGATATTTATCAGGGCAAATGAAGCTCATTTGGAAGAGTGTTGAGTGAGTGTTGATAAGACAGGGAGTGGATAGCTTTTCCCTCCCTTCCCAAACCAAGTGAGGGTTTTTATAAAACTGGTTGAATAGAGAGTGGCTGCTTGCCAGAAGGGCCAACCAGAAATGCTCTCTTCAGCTGTGTGCTTGTCCAATGTTGACATGCAAAGTTCCCCGGTTTGCAAGTGCCCCCTGGAATGTGAAGATACTGAAAATGTCCCTGACTCCTGTAAGAAAATTATATTCCCATTATTTTCACATCTGCTATGAAACATTACATGTAATCAATATATTGCAGTACCTCCTGAAGGTCCTTTTCATTTATTTATTTAGCCTTTTTAACTTTTCTCACAATTGTGGCAAAAAGCAAATACAGCCTGCTGGGGGCAGGGAGATGGAGGAGGAGCAGACAGTGATGGCTGGAGCAAGAAGAAGGAAAGAGAGACCCGGAGACCTAACCCCTCACACATATCTCCAGTGTGGGCCTCTGAGATGCTGATACAAGGTGAAGCTTAAATGAGTGAAACACTGAGATTTTTAATTGAATGGGATGTACAGGTGTAGATGAAATGAATGTTGTATGACCACAAATTAATACCATTTTAATATTCACAAGTGACAAAAGTGGGGTCTCTCTGAAATGCTATCAATTACTAGAAAAGCAAACATAGCAAATTGTTTGAAACCAGAAAAGGAAGAACTAATTGCTAGACTAGTTCCACTAATAGGCCATAGTAAAAATAAATTATGAAGTATAAACTAAAAACAAAATTTTAAGCCCCCCAACCATCTGAATGAACTCCTCCTCTTGACAAGGCTATTCCAAAGTTAACATGAAAAACTAATTCAGGCCATGATGTGAAGGAGGAGATGGGTATGCCTCATTATACCCTCCTCCCTCTTGAAATTACTGATAGAACAGACTCTTTAGGTCCGATAAGAAACATGTATAATCTATCCTCTCTGAAACCTGCTACCTGGAGGCTTCATCTGCATGATAAAACTTTGGTCGCCACAGCCCCTTATCCTAACCCAGACATCTCTTTCTATTGACAATAACTCTTTCAACCAATTTCCAATCAGAAAATCTTTAAATCTACCTATGACCTGGAAGCCCCCGCTTTGCATTGTCCTGCCTTTCCGGATGTCAGCAATCTACATGTATTGATTGATGTCTCATGTCTCCCAAAAATGTCTAAAACTAAGCTGTGCCCCAACCATCTTGGGCACATGTCATCAGGATCTCTGAGGCTGTCATGAGTGCATTCTGTTTTTTTTTTT
>NW_012116265.1:9601622-9616837 GCF_000951035.1 Colobus angolensis palliatus | reverse complement strand
CCTCACCCAGGTCTTGCTTGACTGTTGATCTAACCACACCCGGCTAACATTTTGTATTTTAAATAGAGACAGGGTTTCACCATGTTAGTCAGGATGGTCTCGATCTCTTGACCTCATGATCTGCCGGCCTTGTTCTCCCAAAGTGCTGGGATTACAGGCGGGAGCCATCACTCCTGGTCCCTGTTTTCATTTATGGGTTTCAGTTTTTATTGTGGATCCCAATTCACCCTCACCCAGGTCTTGCTTGACTGTTGATCTAACAGACCTATAGCAACGTTAGTTCCGAAACTAGGCTAAGAGCCTTTATCTTTCTCTTGCTAAAATGAACGGAACGCTTTTTTTTTCCTGTTTCAGATAATTATGGTTTTAATTCCAATCTTGAAGCCTTGCCTTTGAATCTTTTCCAATGAAAAATTACTAGCAAAGAGAAAAAAATGAAATTTATAGCACAGAAGCATTTATGAGTTATAGACAGGATCATACAACTCTAGTGTGCTTGAAATCTTCCTTTAAAGATTTAATGTATATTAACTTTTCATTTTACATCATAGCATATTCATACGTGTTTAAAATTAAAAAAAAAATCTCCTTCCCAAGTCTTTGAATAAGTAAAATTTCAGAGAAGAGATACGCCTACTTCATAATTTCCGATGCTTGGTGGATCTCTGCAACGTTCCGTGCGGACCAGTTCTAGCTTGGAAAAATCATCATAAATGGTTTCTTACTATTGAAACTACTATGAAATTTTAATCTTCAACTTTCTGCTTTTTGAGCTTATCTTTATTCTTTCCTGAATTTTCTTAACTTAGAGGTCTACATCTGTAAAAATGCCTATTGTGGAAAGCTAATGTTGTAAGCTCCAAATATGTTTTAGATAAAATTTATAGAAACAATATGTTTTCTTTAAAGCAATTTTATGATCTGAGGCTCCCATTGTCATAATTACCTCTAATAAAAAATGTAATCTTATAGTTACAATTACTCAGAAAATTATTCCATATCTTTCCATTGTGTGGCGAAAAACAGATAGTGTATATTAGAAAAAATCCTAAACTCAGAAATCTCGCTAAATACTTTTTATAAATTAGTTTGCTGAAATCTTTTTATGTCATATTTTTGAATATAACTATTAAGTGTTAAGGTAATTCTTCAATTGCAGTACATTATTGATGTCTACAAATCATTTGATTTTCACATAGAGACAATCTCAAATCTAAAGTTATATTTTACAGGGCAGTGGGGACCTATCCTGGCAACTAATGGAAGAAAAAAACATTTAACCAAGTACATAAGTACAATACATAGAACAAATAAAATCATCAGCACTCACAGTTTATTCTCTAACAAGGAAGTCTCCAGAGATTAATAGTTTACCTGTTCATTTAATAGTTATCAATATTACTGCAACCTGAAATCTCAAGAAAATAATTTCTTTGACCTTTTGTAAGTGCTTGTTATTAAATATTGGAAGAGCCAGTCTAGGAATAAAAGAATTCATGAGGCCGGGCGCAGTGGCTCACACATGTAATCTCAGCACTTTGGGAGGCCGAGGCGGGCAGATCACGAGGTCAGGTGATCTAGCCCATCCTGGATAACACGGTAAAATCCCGTCTCTACTAAAAATACAAAAAATTAGCTGGGCATGGTGGCGGGCACCTGTAGTCCCAGCTACTTGGGAGACTGAGGCAGGAGAATGGCGTGAACCTGGGAGGTGGAGATTGCAGTGAGCCCAGATCGTGCCAATGCACTCCAGCCTGGGTGACAGAATGAAACTCCAAATGAAAAAAATAAAAAGAATTCTTGATAACGGGAAGGTTTAGATATATCCTAACTAAAAATTTTCCATCTATGATGTTTAATGTTTCTACTCTATCATTAAATCCTTTTTTATTTTGACAAAATAACTTATGGTGCTTAGTAGCCAGCTCAAATATTGAACTTTGGTATCTAGTATATGTATAGAGATTACCTTCATATACAAGTGTAATGGGGATATAGCATTGAAATAGCAACATTCCTTCAGCGAGATAGTAATTAAGATTGTTAGAAATAAGATGAAAAAGAACGACGCTAATCCATTTAGCTTAAGAAAAACAGAAATAAGACAATGGACTCAAAATCTAGGGATTATCAAAGAAATAAAAAGGATTAACCATGTGTCTTTAACTTATATTAAACATTTCAAAGCAAAGGTTGTCCTTTGAAAAAATATGGCAACTACTTTGCTACTTAGAAGACTGAAGTTGAAAAAAAACAAAAAAACAAAAAAAATTTTCAAACCTGAGAAATGGTGAGGAAAAGAAAGAGAACGAAAGAAGAAAACGGAGGAAAGAAAACAGATGAGTTAGAAGATACAGATAGTCAAAACTTACCTTCAACCTGCAGGTTTAGCTTCTCAAATCATGGAGAAGGCTATTAAGGTTGAGGAAATCTCTGAGGACTGGAAATTTTTTTTTTTTAATTTTGGTTATATTTTGGGAAAAACTAATATTGAATTTCCCTGAGGTCAAATAAAAGGCAATAGAAGAGTAAAGAAAACAAAGCAACATTGTCAGGTAGAGAAAAATCTAATTTTCACTTCCAAACTTTAATCATTTTTTGTATGAAGGGGGGAGAGGCCCAACATGGAGGCTTCTATGCAGGAGTGCAGTGCATTTACACTGTTACCACTGCACATACTGTAGGATAGTGGATGGGAACAAGAATAAAGGATATGTATGATAATCAGAAGAGTTGGTAACACCAGGGAGGACTGATGGAGGCCTGACTAGCAGGAAAGGGCCACTGGATTCTGACAGAGCTAGGAAATATTATAAATTAATTAATCAGAGATATCAACAACAGAAAACCTAAGGATGCCCAGTGACAGGAAGTGACCATTTCTACATGCACAGAAATCATCCAGCACACATGCTGAGATAAGGATGATCACAGGTGTCCTTTTCACCCCAGCCAAAGCCAGGAGGTCATACAAGGCACTGTCCCCACATGTCTATTATCATCCGATAGTGGAGCTATGAGAAAACCCACAAGACTAAACTTATAACATAAGCAGACAGAAATCAACTTAAATATAGAGTATTGCATATTAAATATGTTTTATTCAGATTAAGCTAACTTTGCTGCTGTTGTTATTATTCCTTTTGTTTCATAACACCCAGAAGCTGCAGTCTCAGAGGGGCATCATGACACTTTAGGAAAGTAAAGAAACAGCATATTATATGCATCACTGCCTCTAGTATAAATATATTTCAAATGTAAAGAATAATTTTTATTATGCTAATAAATTATGCCAGTTTAACATATTAAGTATTTAGCAGAGTATATTTCAATTATTTAAATGTCCATATATTTTTTAAGTTTTTTAATTTTTATTTTACTTTAAGTTCTGGGATATATGTGCAAAATGTGCAGATTTGTTACATAGGCATTTGCCATAGTGATTTGCTGCACCTATCAACCCGTCACCTAGGTTTTAAGCCCCACATGCATTAGGCATTTGTCCTAATGCTCTCCCTCCCCTTGCCTCCACCAGTCAACAGGCCCCAGTTCGTGATGTTCCCTGTGTCCATGTATTCTTATTGTTCAGCTCCTCCTTATGAGTGAGAACATGCAGTCTTTGCTTTTCTGTTCCTGTGTTAGTTTGCTGAGAATGATGGCTTTCTTAAAATGCCCATATATTTTAACATGTATTAAATTATATTTAAGTCAAGCATGGTGGCTCATGCCTGTAATCCCAGCACTTTGGGAGGCTGAGGTGGGCAGATCACTTGAGGTCGGGAGTTCGAGACCAGCCTGACCAACATGGGGAACCCCTGTCTCTACTAAAAATACAAAATTAGCCAGACATGGTGGCGCTTGCCTGTAATCCTAGCTACTCAGGAGGCTGAGGCAGGAGAATGACTTGAACCTAGGAAGTGGAGGCTGCAAGTAAGCCGAGATGGTGCCATTGCACTCCAGCCTGGGCAACAAGAGTGAAACTACAACTCAAAAAAAAATAAAAAGAAAAATTGTATTTAAATGTGCTTTCTCTATTATTTCAGATACAGGTTCAATTGCTAAAATAATGGCAAAAATAACAGTGGGTTACATTAGAGAGACTATTTCTTTTTTCTGTTATCTCCTTGTAAACAGGAGGCTTAAGTCTCCAGACCTGAAGCTAGGTCCCAGAGTCTAGCTTGTCTTTTTGCCATACTTAACAGATGTCCTCTATTAATAGTATAAATCCAGATTCTGCCATCAAATCTATATTCCATACAGTAGGGAGGGGATAAGAAATGAAAATCACTTCTTTTTCCATTAAGAACATTATCCAATATTTGTAAACATTCCTTCTCTTCACATCCCATTGGACAGAAATTAGTCACATGGCTCATTACCTGAAAGGAAAGAATGAAAATAGTTTTGTCTGAATGACCATAGACTTAGTAAAAATGTGGGCATTTTATTACCAAAGGGAAAAGGGGAAGAACGGATATTGGATGATCACCAGCAGTTTCTGCCCTGCCTGCTGCTATACAAATGTAGCTAACATATACTATATGCTTCAATGTAGGTATTGAATGTACCTGAATTAGTAACATATGCAGAATAAATTAATATTTTAAAGGTTTTTTTATGTAGTAATCACCCTCTTTTTAACAGAGTTCCTCTTTGAACAATTCTGTCACCTCCTTAGTTTCAAATGGAGAATAAGTTGTGTGTTATCATGTGTATGGAGGCAGAGCAGATTCTATTCATTGGCATGTGTTTGCAAAAACCTGTGTGATACAGTTTTTTAAAAAGTACTAGAGCTTTATAAGTACAGCAGAAACTTAGGCATAAGCTCACAAGTGAATCTTTCCTACATCCCCAAATTCTAATAATACGGTAGAGAAGAATGTATTAGATAAATATGCATAGCAATTTTGATAGTTTTCTGAAAAGAACTGTAATTGTATACACAAATAAATGAAAATTTTATACCCACAACTCAGAACATGCCCCAGAGAAATCAACTTGAAAAATCCTAGTTTTTCTTCAAGAAATCCACAAAGAAGTCTCGAAATCAGGAAAAAGAAAAATAGGAAGGTGACTTCTGGAAATTATAACGAAAATTGTTTAAAGAACAGTATTTATTCAAAAACCTTATAAATGTTAATAGCTGTTGGTATAAGATAAGATCATGATTACTATCCAAAACTTCATATGACTTCAATATGTTAATTATGCAATGGTGAAAAGGTGCTGAATCACTAAGTACTGGGTCAGTTGATAAAAACCACACCAGTAATTGGAGTAGTGGCACTTTCATTAAAGAAATATTAGGTATTAAAAAGAGATTAAGCCCCAAGTGCAATTAAAAAAAGATAACAGAGTACAGGAATAGCAGATGTAGGAAACAGCCACCATTCCTAGGGCCAAAGGGAATTACTGAAGGGAAGAACAATCTTTGAAGAAACATTTCCCAAGGCTGAGTATTCTACCAACTAGGCAAGGGTGTGACTGTGCTCAGGAAATAAAGTTTGCTGAGGTGCAACAGATAGGAGCTGCTGAATATGAAACGATATGCTGGGGTGTTGCCACAAATCATTGAGTAAATAATCTCTTGGAGACTGGCAAGACTGGCTGGTGATACTTGGTAGAAAGATGCCTGCTGGGTGTTTGCAATATTTGTTGGACGATGTGGGTCACTGGGCTTCATGTCCACCGTTGGTCAAGAAGCACTCATTGGCCTTCATGGCATAGAAGCCAGAAGAAGCACACTCAAAACAGTAAGATAAACTCCTTCAGTGTCCTCTACTGAGCAGCCTAAAATTTTGCCAGCTAGCAAAGAAGAAATGTTTACAGTGTCCAGCTTCAGTATCACGAATCTGAGAAGAAATAATTTTAAAACTAGAAAAAATGCTAAGATTATTTTCATTTTTGGGAAAATATACACTCTATTTAACTGTAGGAAGTGACAGAAAAGTATTCTAAAGTGTGCTAAAAACTTAAGTATGACTTCTGCTTCCGCTCTGAATTTTAAAGAGCTTGGGAATTGTGATGCCTGTTTTTACAAGAAGAAACATGTACCAACTGAAAATAACCATAACTATTCATGGACTCAGTAGAGAACTGAGGTTACAGGAAAAATCGTTGCCCTGAAATCTGAAAAGACAAGTATATCCACAGGGAGACAAAGGGAGGATTTGCTTACCTGGAGCAGAAACCAGTGGAGCCACAACCTGGTAGGAACAACTAAATCATAGTTTTGATGAGGTGCTGGAGGCAGAAAACAAACTGGTGTGAGAGTGAGAAAGTCTTAGGAACTGCATTCTTCAAACAGGGTGGCACATTTTGGTGGGTTTTACGTTAGAAATCCCCTAAGTTCCCATGATGAACAAAACAAGAAAAGTCTCCCCCTGGTTCTGGCTGGGGGAGATGGAGATTGTTAGAGTAAGTATTGTGAAATATACCTAGAATCTGCTCTATAACAAAAAGTCTACTCTCCAGAGAAAATACATTGCCAGACCTGGGAAAAGGGTATTATAAACAGACAGATGGAAACTCTAAAAAACGATTGAAAAGAAATTCTAAAAATAAAAAGCACTGTAACAGAAACAAACAAAAAAAAGGCTTGCATGGTATCATTGTTAGACTCGACACATCTATAGTAGCTTGAAAGTAATGCAATAGAGAGTTCCAAAGCCCAAGTGCAAAGAAAGAGAGAGAAACACCACCACCACCACCACCACCACACACACACACACAAACACAAAACAAAACAAAAACAGGGCAAAGCACTAAAAACAGTGACACAATTTCAAAAGGTGTGACATATACATAATTGGAACACCAAAAGAAGAGAGAACAAACCGGAATTAATATTTTATGTAATAATGGCCAAAACTTTTCCATATGAATGAAAGACACCAAACCACAGATACAGGAAGTTCAGAAAAGTCAACCAAGATAAATACCAACAATGAGCACAACACAGCATATAGTATACAAAGTACAGTAAACCACAGACAAAAATTATCTTTGAAAACACCAGCGAGAAACAATGTACTTTTAGAGAAACAAGGATGTGGGTTACAGTAACCTTCTCATCAGAAACTATAGCAACTGCAAGGAAGCAGAGATTGGAGAGAAATATTTCAAGGCTTGAGAGAAAAAAATCTAGAATTGTTTATGCAATAAAATTATTCCTTAAAAATGAAGAAGTAAAAACTTTATCAGACAGAGAGAAGGAATTCATTATCAGCAGTTCTATCATGCATGAAAACTTAAAATAAGTTTGTCAGGATGAAGAAAAATAGTATACATCATCAACATGGATCTTCATAAAGAAAGGGAAAGTATCAAAGACGTAAATATAAAACATATGTTTTACTATGTTTAATTCATTTCAAAGTATAATTATTTGTTTAAAACAATAATAGTTACAATGTATTAGGTAATAGTAGCATATTGATAAATGAAACCAATGTTAGCAATGTCACAAGGAGAGAAGAATGGAGAATATTCTGTTACACTTGATCTTAGCCAAAATGCCAAGAAGTGATGAGAATATTCTAAGGTATCTGCACTAAACAAAAAGGAATATAATCATATTAGAAGGTAAACAGAAATCATCTAAAATGTGAATTATAGCCTAGCACAGTGGTTCACGTCTGTAACCCCAACACTTTGGGATGTCAAGGTGGGTGGATCACCTGAGTTCAGGAATTCAAGACCAGCCTGGCCAACATGGCGAAATCCTGTCTCTACTAAAAATACAAAAATTAGCAGGGCATGGTGGAAGGTGCCTATAATCCCAGCTTCTTGGGAGGGTGAGGCAGGAGAATCACTTGAACTCGGGAGACAGAAGTTGTGGTGAGCCGAGATCACACCACTGCACTCCAGCCTGGGCAACAGAGCTGGGTGCCATCTAAAAAATAATAATAAAAAAATTAATTTAAATGTATTATAAACTCTAGAACAACCAACAAAAATATTTTTAGAATAGATACAATTGATACATTAAGAGAGGACATAAAATAAAATATAATCATATAAAATGCTCAATTAAAATTAAAACAAGAGATCACAGAAGCAAAAGAGAAAAAGAAACAAAGAACAATTGCAATGAATAGAAAATAGTTGTAAATATTATAGATATTAATAAACTATATGACTAATCATTTTAAATGTGAATGATCCAAATATGTGAATTTAAAAGTGGAAATTGACAGAGTGGATTAAAAGAAAAACAACTATATGCTGTCTTGAAAAAAATTTGCCTTAAATATAAAGTGATAGATAGGTTACAAGTAAATGGGATTAGAAAGAAATACAATGCAACACAAATAAAAAGAAAGTTGACGTAGTTATATTAATTTCAGACAAAGCTGACTTCAGAACAAGATTATCAGCAATAAAATGGAACACAAGAACATGCTAAACAAGGAGAATAAAGAGTAAACCTCAATGTGCATAAATGTAAACACACCTTTTAAAAGATTAGGGTATCACAGGACATGCAGTCTATGGCAAAAGAATAAAGTTGCATACAAAGGTACAAAACAATATCATTGAAGGCTATGGAGAAAAAAGGTCATAACCTTAGTGACGTTGGAAATGAACAGAGTCTGTAAGACTAAAGGCAAAAAGAATTATCTAACTGAGCCTAATACTGCTCTAGTTAAATATTTTTCCCATAGGAGTGAGAGTAAACAATTCTGAAACACACATGCATACTAGCATTAAACATTTAAGTAAATGAATAGCATATGGCAAAAGCCAGGTTTCTCACTGCTGGAGTGGGACTTTGAGACAATCAAGGCAAGAAGGTAGAATTATCCATGTGGTAAGGGATTACAATTGGCTCCCATCATTATGGACTCATGTTGAGCTTAATATAGACACCTAAATATCTATATATAGATGTATAGATATAGGTATAGATATAGATATAGATGATGGCACATACAAATATGTTTATGTGAATACATATGTTAGTATACACACATATATTCCCTTGATCCTTCAGCTGAGGAGACCTAGAAGCAATGACACCCAAGTACCAACCGTACTGTCTGAGTCAATTTTGCTGCTTAACAAAATACCTGAAACTTGGTAATTTATAAAGAGTAGAAATTTATTTTTTACCGCATAGTGAAAAAACTCAAATCATTTTTTCTTGGCTCTCACACCACCACAACAATCAATAAAAAGACTTCTGTGACCGAATGTGTGGTGGTCCTCTAATTCAGTTGGATGCTATCTACCTGGAGAGAGCCTCAGATTCCATAGACTGGGGGCTCAGTACCACAAACTCCCCCTGATTTCAGACAACAGTTTAAGTCCCGTCCTCTGGAACTTTTAACCAACCATCTTAAAGCTGGGGTTCCCACAAACCCCTCTTTAGTTTGATTAATTTGCTAAAGCAGCTCACAGATCCCAGGAAAACTTACTTGTGATTATTGGTTTATTATAAAGTATATTACAAAGGATGCAGATGAAGAGACACATAAGGTGAAGTGTAGAGACGGGGTGCTCAGCTACCACTCTATATTTTACCCTATGTGACTCTTCATCTGTATCTGTTGCTCTCTCAAGTAGGACAACATGGTCTCCCAGGCAGGACACCCTTCAGGAATTTTCACATGTTCAGCCATCCAGAATTTCGTTCTTTTGGGTTTTATGGAGGCTTTGTTAAGTAGACATGATCAATTACATCATTGGCCATCAGCGATCAATGTAACCTTTAGCCCCTCTCCCTTTCCTGGAGGCGGGTGGTGAAGCTGAAAGTGCAACTCTTGAATCACACCTTGATCTTTCAGGGGATCAACCTCCATCCTGAAGCTATCTAGGGGCGTCCAACCATCAGCAACTCATTAGTATACAAAAGACACTTAAGACTCTAAAGTTTCTAAGGAATTTAGGAGCCATATGCGAGGAAAGGGTGTTGAAGACCAAATATATTTCACAATATCACACTCACAGCTTTGGAGACTGAGAGGTCCAAGATCAAGACACAGGCAGGTTGGGTGAGACACTGGTGAGGGCCTGGTCTCTGCTTCCAAGACGGTGCCTTGTTGCTGTGCCCTGCCACGGCAGAAGGGATGGAAAATCAAAAGGAACAAACTGCTCCCTCACACTTCTTTTAAAAGGTCACTAATCCCATACATAATTGCTACAATCTTTTAATTTAAAACACCTCTTAAAGGCTCCACCTCTTAATACTATCATATTGTGGTTTAAATTCCAATATGTGAATTTTGGAGAAACACATATGTTCAAACCATAGTGCATACCGAGCACCCAGAACTTTGTTTCTAACACTATTAAAGAAAAACAAACAAACAAAAAGCAAAACAAACAAACAAACAAAAATCATCAGGGTTTCTTGCAGAAATGGCTGATTTTAAGACCTTGACAGGAAATATACAAGATAACCATGAAGAATCTTAACAGAGTCAGAAAAGGAGTATATGGTGAAAAACACAATAATGGAGACAGGCTCCAACTGACAAAGTTTCCAATGGTCAAAGCTGATATAAATACATGTTTGAATAAATACATAAAATAAGGAAATAAGACAAACCTTAATGTAAAAATTTAAATAATTTACATAGATATTCCTCCCTCAAAGAATTGGAGTATAACTCTCGGCTCTCTAAATGTGGATTTTGTATATTGCCTTCCATCCAAAGGGCTAAGTATGGAAAGGGAGAAATAGAGTCCCTTACTGTGGAGAAACCTAACAAACACTGCCTCAGCCGGTTAACTATAGTTAGTATCAACGGTGATAAGCCATGTTGATAATACATGGCTTTGATAGACCATTGCTATGCTGTCATGAGAATGGCACTTTACCTTTGTAGTTTTTATCCTCCAAACCTATAACCTTAATCTTACAATGAGAAGAAAACATTACACATATACCAGCTGTGAGATAATCTACAAAATACTTAATCAGTGTGTCTCAAAACTGTCCAGATAATCAAAAGCAAGGAAAGTCCAAGTAACTGTCACAGCCGAGAGAAGTCTAAGGAAGCCTAATGACTAAACATAATGGGGTATTCTAGATGGGAACTGGGAACAGAAAAAAGAGCCTTAGTTGAAAATTATGACAATCTGAATAAGACAAGGAATTTTGTTAATAATGTGTTAATGTTGGTTCATTAATTGTGATAAATGTACTGTACTAATATAAAATGTTAATAATAGAAGAACCATAAATGTGGGCTATGGGTTACATAAGAATATTTTCTACTTTTACAATATTTCTATAAATTTAAATTTATTTTTACATAAAATTATATTAAAAACTAAGAAATTTCATGCAAAGACTTAATAATAATAGAGCATATAAATTATAATATATGAAGGATTTGAGCCAGGGGAATATAGAACATAGAAAACTAGGTAAGGTGAAATTTAAAATAAAATCTATTTAGATAAGAATGAAAATAAAATAATTGCTTCATATATAAATATATATACACATACATATATATGCATATACATATATATGCACATATATACATATATGTATATGTATAACAAAACTTCTAAAGGCTTGCCAAGGTTGTATTCAGAAAGAAGTTAATAGCCTTAGAATTAATTTAATGAAGCAACAACAATAAAACATCAACTTTTATGAAAATAATTGATAGCATCCAATGCAGATGAGAGTATGTGCAAATGTTCACTTTCATATATTGTTGATTATAACATAAATTGCTATAATATTACAACTGTATGTGCTGATGATGTCTACTTTTAAAAATATGAGTGTATTTTTGCCATAGAATTTCATTTTGCAAAATATATGCTACATAAAATGTTCTAATACATGATTTGTGAGCAGAAATATGTATTGCAGAATTTAAATAGCAAAAATATTATAAACAATCTGATTGTCCTCTAATATTGGACTTAGTTACAGTACATTCAGATTTGGTGATATTACCTGGCAGGAATAAAGTAAGTTAGAACTGTAGTTATTAATGTCTAAAAATTTTCATACGTTTTGCAAAGCAAGTTTTAGTGTAATTTTTGACAGGATGAATTCTCTGGCTGAGAACAAAAGAAAAATGAAAAGAGAGAGAAGCAGAGAGTAGAAAAGAGAAATCTTATATAGATATGTATTTTACAAATTTGTGAAAGGTATAATGATAGAAGATTGCTTACCCAAATATGGAAGTCCTAGATTGGAAGAGAGATTTATATTTATTGTATAAATATAAAGTATATTAATAAAATAAAAGGAATCCATTGCCAATAGAATTTTGGCCAATAGAGACTATTGCCAATACAATTTTTATATAATGCAAAAAAATTTTTAAAGAATTATGTTTTCAACTCATGAAATCACAAAAGAAGAAGGAAGCAAAATAGAAATGAAATGTGAGTCATGGTAAAAGAAGAAATTGATGGAATCAAAGACAATTCTGCTCATTTTCAAATGTATTCAGAAAAATGAATATAAAAATATGTATTTGTAAAGTTTAATTTATTTTAAAAAATGTGGAAATTTTTTATCCATATAATTGCAGTGATGGGTACCTTGGTGTCTGTTTTATTATTTTCCTTGATTTCTTATAAATGTTTAAGATATCACATGATTAAAATGTTTTAAAGTTTAAAAATTCATGACTAAAGAGGCACAGCTACGGATATTTGCTATTTGTTTAAAATTTTAATATATGTAAGTAAAACACAAGTTTTTACTGTTAAGTTTCTGAAATGACTGCCTTACACATTCAAAAGATATGTTTAAAAGAGTTATTCTAGAGGACAGTTTGACAATATATAAAAACTGCTAGGCGAAATGGCATATATTTAATCAAGTAAGTCTGCTTCTAGGAGTATGCACTCAACAAATTATCATGAATGGATAAGTATTAACTATAGAGTGCTTACTGCAATTTAGAATCTATTGGTGAAAACATAGAATAAAACCTGCATATTAAACTTTTAGGATTAAATAAACTACATTCCAATAATTAAAGTAGCTTCCATGTAGACATTCCAAATTATGAAAGAGAATTAAAAGTATAGAAAATGTTACCATGTTATAATTTATTAAATTTTAAAATATCAGATTGTAAATCACTCCATATTGTATTATCTCATATACATAAAGTGACTTCTCTCAGTCTCCTCCTCTTCCTTTATGCATTTATAAAATATATGGCTATAAAAAGCTCAAATTGCTAACTTTTTATTTTAGATAAATTAAATTGAAGACAAGGTTTTTTGTTTTTTTTTTTTACATTTATGTTTAAACACCTAACAACTAAATATTGTTTTCAGTATAAGAAAAAAATATTAAATGTGCAAAACAGTAACCTCTTTACACTGCATGAAACATAGAAAAAAATGTTATACATAATGAAAAGAAAAAACATCCCAGTGCCCTGCCCAGCCTCCAAACAGCACAAATAAGATGAACTTTAGGTTCTCTCAAATCTCCATCTGTTCGCATCTCTTTTAAGCACAAATTGTCTCTTTATGTCTAACCAAGAATTGCTGAGCTGTTAGAGAAAGTCATGTAAGCTGGCTATCTGGATCCATTGAAAATGCCTTCTTTCTCTACTTAGTGTTTCCTTGTAGTCCTTTTATTCCCTAATGGTTGAATTCCTATTTAATTTCCTAGAGAAGCTATTTCCAAACATACTCAATTTACTGCAGTCCCTGAATTCACCCTTGCTTCCCTCCTTCTCATCAGATGACATTGTTGTTTACCGTATTCACATTAAGAATGGTAGGCTTGAATTTACTAGCCCTCTGTAGACAGTACTTGAAGGAGACAAAGAAATGCCCTGAATAAATAAAAATAAGAGTAGTTAAATTCAAACTCAATTTTTGTTAAGCTAATTGCTAATATACACATCTTCTCTCTATTTTGCACAACTATTCTATTATCTATTTCTGCTTCTCTCTGTTTTTGCTTTTTATTAAAAACTCAAAAAAAGTTTCACATGTAAGGAAAATTATTGTAGAAAATTCTCTGAAAATTAACATGGGCCAAGTCAAATGAATCACTGAGAAAAAGTATAGAGGTGGTATAGACCATGTATACTTGCTTTGGAAAAGACAGACATTTTTCCAAATATTGCTCTCATCAGTGATGTTTATGATAATGATGATGATAAGATTTATTGCAAGCTCTGCCCTTTAATTATTTGGTTAATACTCTCAATAACACACTGATATGGTGTTATTATTACCTCCGTATTATAAAAGAAGATCGAAGGTTTCATTTTCTTATTTATTTGCTCAAAGTGGTCATGTTACCAAGTGATGAAAGATTCAAATTCAATTGTGTCTGGCACAAAAACTCATATTCTTTTCACCATGTGTCATTCCTTATTAATCACACATTCACACCTAAAATCTGAGTGGGACCTACATAAATGTAATAAATTCGGGGAATGAAATGAGGAAGATGTTTCAATTGTATAACATAGCAGTGAAAAAAGATATTCACTAAAGTGACCATGTGGAAAAGTTACCAGGATTATAAAGGGAAATGTCAGCATGATCAGAAGAAGAAGAAAAAGGAGGAACAGCAGGAGAAGGAGAAATAAATCAGTTTATAAACAATTTATTGAATGCATTGGGAATACATTTTAGTGCAGGGCCTGTTCCACATACTTCTCACTTTCTCTTTGCCTTGATCTTTTCCCTCATGCTCAGTATTACTCTTGTAATACAAATCTGGGATTTCTATTATTCACTACCTAGAGTTTTAAGTAATATTATCCATGTGTATGTTGTAAATTTATGAATGTTAATATACATTAGAAAGTATATTCCTAAAAAATCAAAGGCAGAAATCTAAGTCTTAATGGGTTGTGCTTTTGTCATTAAGTGAAGATTTAAAGTCTGTTAAATGATATTTGACATATGTCATTGCTCTCATGGTTGAACATACAATCAATTAGCTTAAAAATTCCGTTGGTTCCACCTTATGGCTCTTTATTATCAAATGCCTGTGTTTTCCCCAATAGCATGCTCTTTTTAACCTGCACTTACTATGTTTTGATTTAAAAGCTTCTATATGCATGTCCTTAGTCATGTTTCCTGAATTAAAATTATAAATACCAGATCATTTTACTTACTTTCCTTGAGACCTACTGTAAATTCCTGTTTGATTCACTTTGATGTTTGGCAAGTTCTTTGAATTCCTTTTCTCTGTTGTATAAAATGATGAACAGAGTATGAAATAATATTAAGAAGAGTGGGTTCCAGTAGAA
>NW_012116265.1:9598209-9600047 GCF_000951035.1 Colobus angolensis palliatus | reverse complement strand
GTACAGTGTAAAATTTTTGGTTATAATTTCCTTCTCAATATTAGAATAAAATGTCTACTAATTTTGCCACTCACATAATTATGACTTGTGTTTCAGGTTCCATTCAGTTTATGAGAAAAATTTCCTAAATTTTAATAACTTTAAAGTGAGGAAAGAAGGCATAAAATATATGAGTCCAAATAAATGGTCTATCATTTCTTTCCTGTTTAGTTGAAGTGTTCCAAAACATCTTTCCACTTTAAAAGGTATACCACATTTTCGCAAATATACCATTTCCATTAACAAAGAAAAATAAATTTTCTTTTATTTTCATACATCCTTGAATGTATGAAAATTTTCATGCATCCTTGAATGTATGAAAATTTTCATGCATCCTTGAAAGAAAAGAATTTCTGTTTTAATTTGGCATTGTTGAAAACCCAATTCCCCACTAAAATTGTATACATGACGTAATTGAAAAAATTTTCAAAAGCCAGTTTCTCATACCACATATTTCTAACACTCATCTATCCCATTAGGGGCATACTTGCAGTATCAGGCACTATGGGACAGATTCCTTTGTGTCCTGACAAGCAAGAGTCAACATAGACATGACCCAAATAACCAGACATGGAAGTTACTGTGAACCAAATCAATATTGTCCCAATGCACACACACTAAACACGTATTCAACTCAGTTCCTTTTTACCAAATCCTAATATTGCCTGTGACCACTCCAATGGTGCCTGGTGAAGGGGAAGTGTGACTGAGGGGCAGCTGGAGTGGTAGTGGGTGAGGACTTGACCAATCATAGGGAAACTATCTTGCCTTCAAATTTGGTAAAGGCATGGCCACGTGCATGCGTTGATGGGGCCTCTCCCAGGATGTGGAATAAAACCTTACGAGTCAATGTCTCTTCAAAGGAAATTCTTGGTATGTTGTTCATGCTAAAAAATAAAAATAACAATAAAACATGATTGTGTTTGCTGTTGAAAGGTAGAAAGAGTATATAGTATGCCAAACACATCTCAAGAGTTAGCGGCATTCTGAAGAGAAAGAAACTATCATTAGATAGATTGTCCTTATCATTTATAAACAGACTCCCTCTGGGGGGTTCCATTGAATGGAATCTTTATGAATTTCATCAGTAGGAATATCTGCTACGGGACCAGGCAATTCTCTAATATGGTGATTGGGATATAACCCCATCCCTAAAGCAGCAGCAGTACCCAGCCCCATTATTCATGAAAAATGGTGAAAAAAGTACTAAAACACAAAAATGAGGTGTGCTCTAAAAGACAGGGAAGAGTACATCAGTGAAACTTTCAGGCATTTTCTGCTGCTTAATCCATTATCATTTTCCTTAAGAAGTTGAAAAGTTAGGTGCCTAATTCCAATTGTTCTATTGGAATTTGAAGACACTAGGGCACCAAATCTCAAAAAATTTTAAAAGAAACAAAACTAAAGTCCCTCATGCAAATGATAGTTATATGAAAAAACAAATGATAAAGTCATTCTGCTCTTAATTTTTAATATCCTCACAAAGTGTTTTATACCTACCCACCTACCCCAACCCTTCACCACCTTACCCAACTTCATACATAGTATTTCACATGAAATTAGACTAGCTGAATGGTTATACTTGCTAGTTTTAAATTATATGTGGAAATGTTTAAATATCTGGCTTTTGGAAATTGAAGGAATTTACTTACTTTTAAACAATTTTATAAATAGCAATTCAATAATATAAATTTAATTATGGGCCAGGCATGGTGGCTCAAGCCTGTAATCCCAGCACTTTCGGAGGCCGAGACGGGCGGATCACGAGGTCAGGAGATCGAGACCATCCTGGCTAACAC
>NW_012116265.1:9594408-9598034 GCF_000951035.1 Colobus angolensis palliatus | reverse complement strand
TGTGTGTGTGTGTGTGTGCGCGCATATGTATGACTGATGGCTAAAGAAAACATTAATAAGTTACTTCGCTAGTATACCTCAACACAGAAATATTGTAATTGCAAGTGGATAATGAAGAAATCTAGAAAATAATTCAGAAATTACTTTATGCGGTAATCATCAGAGACAGGATTTCTAATTCTGTTCTTTAAGGCAATATTATTTGAACTGTGTGTGTGTGTAAAACGTGGAAAATTTTTCCCATTCTAATACACAGGAAATAATGCGTGTTACATTCCTTCCCAAACCCAGAACATGGAAATAGAAATGGAAAAACAATTTAGGCTATAAAATTTCAACAGTAAAGGAAAACATGATGCTGCCCTTTAATTTATCTACAAGTCTTCAAAATCCTGATCATAGCCAAATTCAATGGTATTGTAAATCACTGAAGTATGTTATGAGATACAAAATAAATTCCTGAAAATATCTATCCTCTCCCAAGAGCATTTCTCCTGACACATGGGAGAATTTATATTTCAGTCCTTTTGGTCTCTCTGTTCTATCAGTGTGCAGGCCTATACTCACACACATGCACAAGCACCCACAAATAATAGTATTTATGTGAGTTAACTCACATCTTTAATTGAAATCTCCCTTCTCTTCCTGTTAACCGTAGCATGGCCACCCACAATGCTTGTTCAATTCCAGAAGTTTCCTGCTCATTTAGACAGAATCCTGGAGGCAGAATTCATGGGGGATTAACACTCTAAAGCATCCTTTCACCATGAATCTCAAATCATTTTACACATTTTAATTCATTCTTGGAAAGCCACAGACAGGAAGTTAACTGCCATGCCTGTTTTTCAGAAAAATTCCTTTAAATAGAGAGAGATTCAAGTAGATAGAATATATTTAATTCAAGCATATTAAATCAAACACAAGGCATTTTTAAGATGAAATGTTTCAATTTACATAAAAACTATGCTTTAAAATAGGTATCGTAAAAATCCCAGCCAGGTTTGTAATTAGCTGTATCAAGTGAAACACACACATTTACAAACAAATGTTTTATTTAAATGACCGTGCTAATGCAGACTAAAAAAACATAAACAGTGGTGACTAAATCTGTTTATAATTAAAATCTAAATGCATATATTTCATGTAGCCTACAACATAAGGGTCAATAAGACCTTTTCATTATGTGTATGAAAGAATATAACACACTGTAAATACAAATGAAACACGGTACAAGTACATTTGGTTTATCTTCTCTCACAATTCCTACCACAAAATATGTTTTTAAGTAAAACAAAATAAAACAAAAATGAATACTTTATAAGGTATCTAATACATTGTGGGATTAAATTGCCCTCTACATCTTTCCCTAGGGCAATAAAAATTTTGTTTAACATATGAAGATGTAATTTTAGGAAAATTAGACTGTGAATATTCATAATAAAAATAGACGGCAGAATGCTTTGTTTTGATAAAGGTAATATTTCTGTTGACTTCCAGGTAAGAAAAAAAGCAGTTGAAATCCAATTTATTTTAAAAGGTCCTCAGAAAGTGACCCACCCCAAATTAACTTCTCTACTGTCCCATAGTTCAAATTAAAAAAAAAAAACAACAAACTTTAAAGAACAAGTCTGAAGATAAAGAAGAAAAAACAAAAATAATGATATTTGAATGTATTTTCAATTTTAATTAGAATGTTTTAAAAAGGAGACAGAGACATTAGAATTATTTTCTGAGTAATTAGAAGATTTCTAAATACATATGCACTGTGTGTATGTTGCAGTCATGTTACAAATCATAACCAAGTTACAATGAAGTGTATGTTACAATCAAGTTACCAAATGGGGGGAAAAAACCTATGGTATGGAAGAACATGGCAATTCACGCAATGCTATACTGTGATTTTAGGCTATCTTTAAATACAATTAAACAAGGTTGTACAGCCTCAATTAGTCTTTCCTGGTCTGATAACAGCCTTTCAGTAACAATTTGAGAGATTAATCAAAATAGTGAAATTACATGTATTAAATACACACACGCATACACACGCACACACATATTCAATGGTTTTTAGTGTATTCATAGAGTTGTGCAACCATCACCACAATCAATTTTTGAACATTTTCGTTACTCCCCAAATAAATCCCTGTACCCATTAGCAGTTTTAACCAGTAACATTATTTAAACTGGTTTTGTACATCCCCACTTTTGATCTCTCAATTTGGACCGTCGTGGTGTTCTCACTGTGTGTCCTTTGTAATTCCCTCTTCTTTCGTTGAGCATAAGATGGCAGGATGTCACAATATGCGTTTAAATTCTGATTCCCTTCCATACAAGCCCGACCCCTCTAGCAAATTACTAAATCTTATTGTGCTTCAGCCTTCTTCTCATCTGTGGACCAGGGATACAGGTAATAATAGCATCTCCGTAATAGCATTTTGAGAGAATTAAATTAAAAACACAAAATATTTGAACAGTTAGTATATATGTTAATCATGTTTTATCAATGTAAATTGTTTTAGATCCTAGACTATATCATGAGAAAACAGTTGCGTTATCAGATAGATCTGGAATTTAAAAAGTGTTTCAAATTTGTAAATATCTTAATGTAAATAAATAAAATAATTTTCTTAAGATATGTGATATGAATTCAAACTTATTTTTAAATTATGTAAATGAATTGTTTAAATGTATATAATAGTTGGAAAAGGTAGTATCTATTTTGATGCCATTCAATTCATCTTTTTGCTCATAAGCATTTGAATGATGACTGTTAAAATCAGAAACATATATTCATGATGCAGATATACACTGTGCTTGAAATATTGGTCAACATATATTTAGTGCAAACCACTAGAGAGCATGCTGGTCATAAAACTGAGTGTGAGAATTATCCTCTGTGGTTCTAACTAACGGCGTCCGACAAGCTGTCGGTCACTGCTGGAAAGCCCATGTTTGTGTATGTTCTCATTGCATCACCTGCATTTGGAAGCAAGAAGATGTCTTAGTGAGGTCCCACCCACAGCAGACGTGATGCTGTGCCCAGCCCTTCACCCCACTTCACACCAGCATGAACTCACTGAACTTTGGTTGAACTTCCCCGTTGAGTCAAGCACATTTTTTAATGCAGTCTATCCTAGTTAAGCCTAATTTGTATTTCATTTCACAACCTTGTCATTTAACACAAACCCATCAAGATATATTTTAGGGGCAGCAGCTAATCTAAAACCTAAATGAAACTCATTTGACTCACCAAGGACATGCTTTCTGTTCCCGGAAGACATTCTTAAGAGAAGTAAATGGGCAAGCATCTCCATTTTAAATGGACTTTCTTTTTCTTTCTTTCTTTCTTTTTTTTTTTTTTGTACTCCATATTTCTGAGTTGTCTTCTGTTATAGTGAAAAACGGCTACTATATATTTTTGGCAGTTTCTTAAACTTTTTTTCCTTCCTGGGAAGTCATTTGTTCTTTCAACAACACATAACTGGGAGAATATGGCCAATATTGTCAATCTTCAAGAAGTAGTAGTTTTTATATTTAAAAACTTATCAGGAGTGCACTTTGCAGACTTGGCTACGACAGGTTATATGCGAGGACAACTTTCTTGTCAAATAAGGGTTGTGTGCCTA
>NW_012116265.1:9592149-9594358 GCF_000951035.1 Colobus angolensis palliatus | reverse complement strand
CAGGGATACAGGTAATAATAGCATCTCCGTAATAGCATTTTGAGAGAATTAAATTAAAAACACAAAATATTTGAACAGTTAGTATATATGTTAATCATGTTTTATCAATGTAAATTGTTTTAGATCCTAGACTATATCATGAGAAAACAGTTGCGTTATCAGATAGATCTGGAATTTAAAAAGTGTTTCAAATTTGTAAATATCTTAATGTAAATAAATAAAATAATTTTCTTAAGATATGTGATATGAATTCAAACTTATTTTTAAATTATGTAAATGAATTGTTTAAATGTGTATAATAGTTGGAAAAGGTAGTATCTATTTTGATGCCATTCAATTCATCTTTTTGCTCATAAGCATTTGAATGATGACTGTTAAAATCAGAAACATATATTCATGATGCAGATATACACTGTGCTTGAAATATTGGTCAACATATATTTAGTGCAAACCACTAGAGAGCATGCTGGTCATAAAACTGAGTGTGAGAATTATCCTCTGTGGTTCTAACTAACGGCGTCCGACAAGCTGTCGGTCACTGCTGGAAAGCCCATGTTTGTGTATGTTCTCATTGCATCACCTGCATTTGGAAGCAAGAAGATGTCTTAGTGAGGTCCCACCCACAGCAGACGTGATGCTGTGCCCAGCCCTTCACCCCACTTCACACCAGCATGAACTCACTGAACTTTGGTTGAACTTCCCCGTTGAGTCAAGCACATTTTTTAATGCAGTCTATCCTAGTTAAGCCTAATTTGTATTTCATTTCACAACCTTGTCATTTAACACAAACCCATCAAGATATATTTTAGGGGCAGCAGCTAATCTAAAACCTAAATGAAACTCATTTGACTCACCAAGGACATGCTTTCTGTTCCTGGAAGACATTCTTAAGAGAAGTAAATGGGCAAGCATCTCCATTTTAAATGGACTTTCTTTTTCTTTCTTTCTTTCTTTTTTTTTTTTTTGTACTCCATATTTCTGAGTTGTCTTCTGTTATAGTGAAAAACGGCTACTATATATTTTTGGCAGTTTCTTAAACTTTTTTTCCTTCCTGGGAAGTCATTTGTTCTTTCAACAACACATAACTGGGAGAATATGGCCAATATTGTCAATCTTCAAGAAGTAGTAGTTTTTATATTTAAAAACTTATCAGGAGTGCACTTTGCAGACTTGGCTACGACAGGTTATATGCGAGGACAACTTTCTTGTCAAATAAGGGTTGTGTGCCTAGGAGGTTTTAATTGCTTTTATTTTTAAAGAAGATTCTTTGCATACGAAAATGTAGCCTTCCATTAACTCAATTGTAGGGATGATAAATCTTAGCAGAGCAATTATTTCTTGAAGTTCAGATGGCCACACATAAATTTCTTTCCTTGAATTCAGCACATTTTTTAGTTATCTGGTAGGAACATTAAGTCCTTCAGTATAGACAAGCTTTTCTTTGGGCGGGGGGAGAAGGAGTTATTTCCTTTCTCTTCAAATGTATTTCAAATTTATTGTGTTTGGATAGGCCTGTTGGAATAGTTGCCACTTGTTTCCAAAGTGCTTCTGGAAATATGACTCCTAATTAAATATAAATTGTATAGAATACAAGTATTCTATACAGGATATAAACCTTTAGACTTGGATTTAAGAAGCACACTGTGAACAGAACTCTCAGGCTGAATTCATTTACTGAATAAATATTGTCTACAGTATGCACAAAGCACTGTGGAAGATCAGATGATGAATAAGATAGAACTTTTTTCTCTATGAGTTTATAGATCTTTAGTATAGGTAACAATAATCATTATTATTTACTAAATATTTACTAAGCATTTGGCATTGTGGGTTTTACAGGTAAGACATACACCTGATTGTGCAACAGTTTTGTGCAAGAAAGACCTGAATGCAAGTCAAAGTAATTTTATTGAGCAGCTACTACGTAACAAGGAAGATGAATGCTCATGGTGCCAATCAAAAAGAACTCTGCTTTCACAGAGCATACTCTGGTTAAACACTCTAAGAAAGAAATAGCCAGCTTCTGTGTTACGGGTTTCAGAAAGGAAAGATTATCGTTTCATTCTGTGTGGAGGAGGTAGCATTTTAAGAAAGATTTGGGTATAGAATTTTGCAGACAGGAAGGAGAAGAAAACCAAGACATCTAAATTATTTTTATCTTGAAGTGTAATTTAAAGCTGTTGTTAAGGAGAACTTGTAAGAATGGGGA
>NW_012116265.1:9581992-9584609 GCF_000951035.1 Colobus angolensis palliatus | reverse complement strand
CAATGACAAACTCACACAAACCAAAATAAACGTAAAGCACCAATCCACAGAGTGAGGTAGTACATGTTTGCAGAGATTTCTTGGCTTATTAACAGCTAATCATCCTTAAGGAAAAAGTAAATAAGGCTTTAGCTGGCCACATTAAAATCATTCTTGAGGCTGTAAGTCCTTCTGGATAGGATTTAATATGGGTCTTGAATTTCAGCTCAAGTAAAACTTGGCAAATCTTTTCCATCATTTATAACCACTGATAATCCCCATAGTTATGATAATCAATAGGGTAAGAGTCCAGTTGCTGCCCCCATGGGTTCAAAAGATTTTGTGGGTTTTTGCAGATATAAAGTATGAGAAATGCAATTAACTTCAATTTAGAGTGAAATGTGTTTTCCTCCCGGATATTTTGTCCTGTGGCTGAGCTTAAGGGAAGTAGCAGAAAATACTTGAAGATAATACACATATATAAATAAATGATAAACTATAGCTCAATCAATTTGGAACTAAATTGGAACTATATTGGTATATAAACTATAGCTCAATCAATTTGGAACTAAATTTGGAACTATATTGGTACTAAATATATTCTTTACTATGATAGTCCTGTTGGCTTCATTGTACAAATGTGTTCTAACAAATTATATAAAATATGTAACAAAAATGGCGGCATACTTGACAAAGGAAACATCCCATCATATGAAAATATTTCTGTCTTGTTTAAAAAAAAAAAAACAATATTTACAGTTCTTACTGTTCATTCCTTGAAGAAGTAACTAGGAGGGATAGCATCATGTTGGCCATTAGCATTTACATCAAGAAGTGATCACCACTCCTAATTAATTTATAGTAGCAGAATGTCCATACAGGTACTGAAAATACTGCATGAAAGCAATATATACTCTGATAAAATAATTAATTTCTTCATGGGAGCATAACTTTGAGCAGATATATTTAACAGTACATTAACTTTCTTTTCATCTGGCAGGAAGAAAATAATATTGTTCTATTTCCATGGCCAGTAATTACATAATTTTTATTTAGTCCATCAGTAGCGACAAAGAGGTATAACAGAGGACCATTCTCAGACAATATAGTATCCACCAAAGCATCATGGAAAAGCTAGTAAATTGAAGATGCTTACAGACTTCGAGTAAGCTATCTACTGAGAATGTACATTGAACTCCAATTCCTAGTTCCCTAAGTTCCACTGGGTTATCCATTTTCCTTTTTGTAAAATAATAATACCAATAATAGTTCTTAAATTGCCTTGATATTTTTCTTTCTCCCAATAAATTGGAAGACAATTAGCAATACATGAGAATGCATTCCCTTGGAATCTTTCTTTTTTCCTTCCTTCTCACCTGGAAAAGCTAACCCCAAAAAACCTTTTAAGTACATTTGTCCAATAAGCATGTCTGATCACCACAGAATGATTCCATTTTCTTGAAGACAAAATCGCCCTGGGCACATCACTGGAGATTTGGAAGGAAAACAAGAGTTTTGGTGAGAAAGCTAATCCAGATATAACAAGCACAAAATGGTGATGCTCTATCTGTTTTTTGCTCCTTGTTCATACAAAATTAGAAGGTGCTAATTGATCTTCACTGCATTGGGAAAAAAAAAATCATCCTAGCTTTTAACAGCTCTTTGCCATTAATGAGATTCTCATAAACTCCAAGGATAATGAAAACAAAACAAAACCTTGAATGGAAAGGCAATTGCACCGTAAAAACCCAACATTGCTTTCGATTTTTTAAATTGTCTGTCCTGGAAAGTAATTAAATCTACTATTGTTTAGCACTTTGTGTACATCTCATACTACCTTAAGTCTATAAAGACATTAACTGATGCATACCTTAATGACCACAATCATTTCACTAATTTGGAGCCATTGCATACAAACCTGTTCAGGTTGAAGTGCTTACATTGTGAGGCTGAGTTAGTAACAAAGGTTCAAGGCCAGATCTCGGTTTCTGCTTTGCTAGAAAACTTCAATTCGTTCATCTGTGATCTCTAGCATCACATCACCTTTATTTCTCTTGCAAAGAAATGCTAACATTATTTGCCTCTTCCTAGGGCTCCTCAAAATCCACAACAACTCATTTTCAGCCGCTGCATTATAGCAACAATTATATCTTTTTGTCTCTGCCTAGTCTTACAATAAGCAGCTCAAGCTTCTTATATTCTTTGTTACTAATTATTCCTTTCTGCTTTCTTTTTTATTTATTCCATCATTCTGATATTGCCTATGACCCTAGACAGAGTATTTCTTATCTTCCTAACTTTTGAATTAATTCATCCTTTATACCAGACTGTCTCATATGTGAAACTGACAGGTAGGGGACTTTACCATACACTGGAAAGTGTCAGGCAAGATTGAGAGACAGATAGACGGGGGTGACTATCCCAGCTCAGGAGTTTTCAGTACACAAATAGGAAAGTTCTTGAATCTCCAATTTTCTTTGCTGTCATTTGTAAAATGATTTTTTTAAAAAATTGACTTCATGGATAAAAGGAATAAATGTGGTGCACAATAGTTATCATCATCCTTCTCATTCTCTCTTCTTCTGGAAACCTCTATATATTTAAACACTCCTGTATATTTCCCTGGAAGTCATGTGTG
>NW_012116265.1:9579231-9581097 GCF_000951035.1 Colobus angolensis palliatus | reverse complement strand
AGAAGTGTTCTTTAAATTTACCAAAGAAATAGAACGCTTCTTCAAAATTCTTTCTGTACTTCTCATAAATTCACTATCTACTTATGATTCCATTCTGTATTTTTATATCTAATATGTTTCTTCAGCTATGGAAGTTAAGAAAAACACCCACACAAAAAACCCACGAAGTTTCTAAATGTTATTTATTTTTCACAATAAAAATAACCTACACAGATTTTTTGAATATACATTTATGCCTGGACACTGTAAAAACTCTTTGTTTTGATTTCTTTTTTTAAAAAAATACTCTGCCTGTAAAGGCACCATGGCTAATGGGATCCTCACACTAATTCTATCCACACAAGGAGAAGAATGAAATGGAAAAAATGACTCAGTGATTAGTAATTTGTAGCTCAATGTGAAATCTTTTGGCAGCACGTGTGTTCCTGTATCCCATAAACAGAGTTAAAAGCTGCATTGTATTTATATCCAGAGGAAGCAAACTAATGTATTAGCACATTATAATAAAGGGAAAGATGGAAATAGAGTGGCTAATGTTGGCAGCTAAGAATCACAGAAATCAGAGAAGTGTCCGTTATACCTCGGTTTCTAGACTAATGATTTTTAGATTTAGCTAATAATAGGCAAATTACTTGAAGATGGCAATAACCGAAGTTTGAAGGCAAATTCATCTAAAGAATCCTTTTAAGCTTGAGTTACTTACCATTAAGTACAGCACATTATAAGTTTTGATGCCCTGTCATTTCTTTAGTTATTAAAGATGTAAAGTGCTTGAAATCAATAGGACACTTTGCTCTCATTATGCTTCTAATTCATGGCTAGAGATACCGATAGTATTACCATTAAAGCTATAATTATATTTACTTATTCATCATACTGTTGTTTGTAGCTGAGAATAGGATGTATCTGGAACATGTAAATATAAAACATGCAAATATAAAATTAAATATCACCATGACAAATGTATTGACTATTCTTCGCCAGACCCGTAGCTCATGCCATATTGTAATTAAGGAAACTCCATCATTGCATGATTTGAGGAAGCATATTCAAGTGTTTTATTTGTTCCAACCCAGACTGAGGAATAGTGATGATGCTAAATGCGCTCTTTCTTTTCCTTTAAAGCATATAATTTCTCACATACAAAGTCTTTCTCATTCTTCTGCTGTGCAGTCTTTAGGGCTGTCCACAAATATTTGATTATTGCTCTTGTTTTGGGGTTAGGGTAGATTGGCCTTTCCCACCTCATGAAATTTACTCTTGATCATGTGCCTGGCATTGGCAAAGAGAATATAAATAGAAGTGACAGGAGTCACCTACAAAAAAGAGCTTTAAAGAACCAGTGCGTACTTTTTCATTGGCAAAGGCCTTTTTTTGGTATGTCAGAGAAAGAAGGGACTCTTGGGCTTGGGTCGTCTTTAGTGGACAAGGACAATGTGGAGGAGAGCCCCTTCCAACCTTTGATGCACACAGCTGGAGTGAAAAATAAAGTTTGTTGATTTAATCCAATAATATATTAGTATTGTCATCACAACTTAGTGTAGTTTATCCTGAATGATTCCTTTGGTTACATCAGATCATTCAAATATCGTCCAAGAACTTCTCAAAAGTCTCTCAGCACACCCTTCCCCTTTTACCTCCTCTTCAATTACTCTTACCTTACCTTCTATTTTTTGAGCCAAATATATAAAATCATAGCTATAATACAGTGCATACGAACTGTGCTAATAACAGACTGATGACCTAGTTGGGGGCATACCTTTAAAAAGTTAGTGAACAGAATTGGTACCCACCATCCAGAAAATATTTAAGTACTTTAAAAGACCACATCAGAATCTAAAGGAAGCTTTCTATGTTGTTCTGTTT
>NW_012116265.1:9568881-9578386 GCF_000951035.1 Colobus angolensis palliatus | reverse complement strand
TTGTCTAATATTTTAAATCAGAAAACTCATAAGGTTTGGAAATAATCTTCTGCAGGGTAATCATCAGTGGCTTCACAGTATTCTATTATACAGCTAATTAGTTAAAACAAAATTTATTTTATTAAGCCACCATTATTGGACATTCAATCTTTCCAATTTTTGTTGAATAATATGATTTTAACGATTTTCATGAGAAATATATAATACACCAGCTACATTATAAGCTAATTAGACTTTCATGGACTAGCCTGGTAATATATAGCTTTGCTTTCTATGGGAAATTGTATTGTGCATTCCAAACAATTCATATAAAGAGTAAGCTTTGGAGCTTAATCCATGGTTTAATTGTGTGCTTTCTCCACAATTAAGTAGTTTTACAACTTGAGTCACTTTATACATTGCTTGCATATGGATATTTCTTAACTTTTAGATGTTCTGGCCTACTTCAGACAATATGAAGCAACAAGTATGATTTTTTATTTTAACAGTTTATAGCACTAAATATTTAATGATATTTCAGACACCCAAACCACTTGCTGGAGACAGAAAGGAGGAGGGGTGAACTGAGGCAACACATCAGGTTAAGCCCGTGACTGAGGAAATTAGATGATATGCAAACCTCTTTGCCACCAGGGAGTTTAGCATGGTAACCAGCTCTCCACTCCCCAGCCCGGGCTTTTTTGACTATACAGTTTTGTGTTCAAACACACCTGGAACTACTTTTAACCTGGCGCTATCACAGTACACTGAAATTGCTCTTTTCAATGTCTCTGACTTATCTGCAAACTTCTTAAGACCAGAGGCTACATATTTTCTCTGTGAAATCATTACATGCTACCTCAGTGTCCAGTTCATATCAGGTCCCCAGGAAACGTCTGCTGGCCTGAAATAAGACCACCTAAGGGATGTGTCAGGAAACAATACGAATGCTGATGTTAGAATAATGTAAATGCCTGCTGAGAGAAACACAAAATTTTTGAGAAAGAAAAACGGAAAGAATGGCATTATTGGGCCTGGAAAAATCCATTTTCAACACTCACATTGGAGTTCCCCAGAATTAGACAGGATAAGAGAGAGAGTGTTACATTGAAATAGTGTCTATGCTGCTACAACACTGAAAATAGAGATAAAAGAATGTCTCTTTTCTTCCAACAATGATATCTTAATTCCCTCCACGAAAAGTACTTTATAGATACTATATGAGAAAGATATATAAATAAAAAAAGTCATAAAGAGACTCTGGCAAATACCCTGAACCTTCCACTTTCTCCCTGACTCCCTTTTCACCATCCCTACCCCTTCTGTTTGGACAAGTTAAGGATGGTTACAACATCTAAAAAATCATTCCATACAAATGGTGGCAGGTATACAAAGTTAATGTTAGAGCTTTTTCCTCCCAGTCTATTATTATTCCACCTAAAGTAACCATGAGGACACAGCTCTCAGTTTTCCAAGTACCATAAAGTAAATGATTGACAGTCCTCAGTTTTCAAAGTATCATAAAGTAGTTGACTGGCCGTCCTCAGTGCTATGGTCTGAAATTTATCACTGCATTTGCTCTGAGGTCATCCCTTCCCATGGACTACTCCCAGTCAATGCTGAATGTGGAAAGATGCTAATACAGAAGCATTCCTGAAAGATGGCAAATTCTTCCAGGTGACTTTGGCTTGAGTACTCCCAGTGACATTTCTTGACTTTTTTTAGATTGCAAAACAGTTTAAGAATGCTCTATCTAAGGCATGTTCTTTCCTTCCCTTTTTTTCTTCTTTACTAGGGGTCAGACCTGCATTGTGTTCTGATGGCTTTCTCAGTGTTTCTGCCTCTCTATTTTGTCCCTGCAATTTCTCATGGTAACATTATTGTACACTTAGCCTGCAAAATAAAACGATATATAACATAGACTGGTGCCATAATGCCTTAAAATATACTTTATATATGTATTATCTATATCATGCATCTGTCTATCCATTCATTTATCCATCTACCTAGTTGTTTAAATGTGTTCATGAATAGATTGTAAGTATGTTGACAGTGCCTGATTTATCCTGTTTGGCACTTCTTCAGCACTATATGTATTAGTTTCCTAGGGCTGTTAAAGTACTGCAGACTGAGTAGTTTAGCACACAGAAAGGTATTCTCTTACAGTTCTGGAGGCTGAGTCTAAAATCAAGGCCTTGTCCAGGCCACACATGCTTTGAAATCTCTAGGGTTGAATCCTTCCTTGTCTCTTCCTAGTTTCTGATGGTTATCATAATCCTTGGTGTGTCTTGGATTGTAGATTAATCACTCCAATCTTGGCCTCTGTCTTCACTTCCTTTTCTTTATATCTCTTATAAAATCTTATAAAATATCTCTTATCTCTATCTCCAAACTTTCCTCTTCTAATAAGGACATCAGTCATTGAACTTGGGCCATCCTAAAACAATATGACCTCTTTTTAAAAATTTTTATTTATTTATTTATTTATTTAGTTATTTTGAGATGGAATCTTACTCTGCTGCCAGGCTGGAGTGCAGTAGTGCTTCCTCAGCTCACTGCAACCTCTCCCTCCCAGGTTCAAGTGATTCTCCTGCCTCAGCCTCTTGAGTAGCTAGGACTACAGGTGTGCACCACCACGCCCAGCTAATTTTTGTATTTTTAGTAGAGAACATGTTTCAACATGTTGGCCAAGATGGTCTCGATCTCTTGACCTCGTGATCCGCCCACCCTCAACCTCCAAAAGTGTGGGAAATACAGGCATGAGCCACCGCGCCCAGCCAGACCTCTTCTTAACTTGATTGCATCAGCAAAGACCTTATTTCCAAATAAAGTGACATTCACAAGTACTCCTAGTTAGCACTTGAAAATATCTTTTCTGAGACACAGTTCTATCCAGGATGCGGTGTGACATGGTTTCACTGATGCTGCTCGTGTTGGTTTTGTTGCAGTCACTGGCCCTTATGCTTCAAGTAATCTCTGCAACACTGTTGTTAACACTCAACTCTCTGAGTTTGGCTTAGTGACCCCTAAGTCTTCATAATCAATCCCAATCACCTTTAGCTCTAGTGTAACTGATATTTGTTCTGTTCACATACAGCCTTTGGGAAGATGATCAGAAAGATATATGTTGTTCCTGAAATCATCAGCTGAGTGACCCCATCTTCCTACTTCCTTGCATGGACTCTCCAAAGACAAAGCACACCAGCAACATCATCTGGGCACAGTTTTCATGATATCCTCCTTTTCTTGCTCCTGATCTGGCAACTTATCAGTGAGAGAATAATGAAAGTGAATCCACAGGGATAAGGCAATTAGGCATTTGTGAGGCTGAGAAAATAGGCTCCTGGACCACATATAAGGGTCACTCTAGGCATCTAATTTTTCCAACCCAACACATTGTAGCATCTTTCCAGTGCTGGGCACAACACTTGCACATAAAAGTATTGAGTGTTAAACTTATAAGGAGAAAAAAAGTGAATGCCATCCCACTGTACTCTTTGTCTATAATTAAATGTTTGTGTCAGCATCTATATTTCTGTGATTATATCATGGAAAATGTTCCTGTTATATAAAAGATATTAAGCTAGTTACTGAAATAACAAAGAAAGATACAAGTCATTTTGTAAGTACCTGTAAAAGACAGGCACTGTCCTTGGTGCTTCCCAAACACTTGTTGTCTAAATTCCTAAGGATATTTTTTTTTTTTTGCAGCCAACATTATCCACATTTCATAACAAAAGATCTGATATCTGAGTTAGAACTTGGAAGACAAGTTCAAAGCTTAGTCTTCAAAACATGTGGCATTCTACCTTTATCAAGGTGGAATTAAGCATAATCCTTGCCCATTAGAAGCTTATCCTACGGTGTGGAATGATTCCAATGTCATGTGGTTTCAAAGTAACGTAAAACATTCCTTCATTCACCCTCTAACTCTGTCTCTTCCCAATCTCCTTCATCTCTGTTAATGCCACCATTAGACACTAGGTGTGAAAAGAGCCCATATTGATTTCTCTCTTTCTACTTTCAATTCCAATCCATCAGCACATACTGCTGACTTTAACTCTAAAACATGTCATAAATATGACCACTACTCAACCTCCCCTAAGACCACCTCATTCTGAGTCACCATTATTATTCTCCCAGGATTACTATGACCGCCACTAAATTGATTTCTTGGGTTCAATCTTGCTTCCACTACAGCTCACTCTACAAATAAGAGTGTAGTGATACTGCAAAAAATAAAACACACCATGCAATTCCCTTGCTTAACACATTCCACTGGCTTTTCATTGTCATCAGTATAAGTGCTTGATCCTTATCTTAGACAAAAGATGTCACAGAGTCTATCACGTGTCTCTTTTATCTCTCTCTTTATGCCAGGTCTGTGGCCCGGCATAATCACAATCTGTGCATGAAATCTGTTAAAGATTTTCTTGCCTCAGGGAAAATCCACTTGTTTTTTGCTTTCCCTACACTATCTTTTCATAGGTTTACACATGGCTGGCTCTCACTTATCATCCCTGATTCCACTCATATATTACTTGTTCAGAAAGACCTTCATAAAAGCTCAACTAAGGTAATTCCCTAATCATTTGTGGTAAAACTCTATCTCATAACCCATTTTATTATCTTTATAGAATTATCATTCGCTAAAACTAATTAGCTTACTTTTTGAACTTGCTTTTAAAAAATTATCTATATTTTCATACTAGAAATAATTTAAATTGTGCACGAGCAGGTTTATCATGTTACTTTTTGTTCCTTTATGCTTTACCTGTGTCTGGTATATAAAAATGTTTTTAAAATATTCGATAAGTGTCTGACTATTAAAATGTTATATAAGGAGAAATAAGAGCAACTGACAGCCTGGGGGAATCAGTGATGATTGAATATGTAAGTTTAGTCATGAAGGCCTTATTCCTTCAAAAAATTCTTAGTAGGGGTCGACTATGCATCAAGCACTACATTAGGAGGAAGGTTATGCAGCAGATCCAAGTATTTCACATTTCAAACAATATGGGAAGATTGTCATTAAAATTATAAGAATGCTTTAACAGCAAGTACTATTAAAGTTCGAAAAAGTGGATGGATCATAGCTCGCTGCAGTAACCAATAAATGCTTCCCTGGGAATTGAATGAGATACCCAGGAAGAAATGACTCAATAAGTGAAAGTAAGTGTATAGCAGTAAGAGTTAAAATTGCAAAGATTAGAGTACACGAATTTGGACTGAAGTCAACAATGTCTCAGCCAGGACCAGGCAGTTTGTGTAGTAATATAGGAGGAGATAGAGTTAAAATTCATCCTGAAGAGTCCATGGAAGCCTTTGAAGGAAAGATTTTCAAGGAGGCTCTCAATGTAGACTCTTAGATGCCCTTTAAACTCAACCTCTTCAACTGTCAGAAGAAAGTCAGCATGTACTATTCTATTTTAAATTTAGTTTATTCCAACTACATTGAGAAGAATGAAAGATTGATTTTTGGTTTTTCTTGGGTTAGAAGTTTTGAAAAAGCAATGGTAGAATCAGAAGTAGTATCATAAAATTTCCTTTTGCATAAAAATCGAAAGTTTTTTGCTTTTCTTTTGAGATAATATGTGTATGTGTGCACACACATAAGCAGAAACTGATCTTTATTCTTTCCCAAGTTTAGCTCCTCCAAAAGTAAATATAGAATTAGCTAGAACTGGCAAAGACATGTTAAACTATCTAGTTAAAATGATAGAACTGTAAGAAAGATTTCTAATAAGATAGGTATGTTAATCTTTTATGATGCATGTAGGGAGAACTATTATTTTTGAAAGTTCATGGCGGAGAAAAGAAATCTAGTGTCCTGACTACTAGTGACTTCGTATCTCAGATAGAAATTGGAGGCTTCTGCATACTGAAGAATTTAACATATTATTTTAAGCCTTAGTTTCTGCCAATTTAATACAGAGGTGGACTGGCCAAATACTATATGTGCATGCATGTGTGTGTATATATATATGTATACACACATGTATGTATGTATATATACACAGACATTTATATACATATATGTATGTGTATGTTGCATTAGTCTATTTTTACGCTGCTATAAGGAACTGCTAGTGACTGGGCAATTTACAAAGAAAAGGAATTTAATTGACTCACAGTTCTGCATGGCTGGGGAGGCCTCAGGAAACTTACAATCATGGTGGAAGGTGAAGGGGAAGCAAAGACCTTCCTCACATGACAGCAGGAAAGAGATGGCTACCAACAGCAGGGAAAACTGCCTCATAAAACCATCAGTTCTTATGAGAATTCACACACTATTATGAGAACAGGATGGAGAAAACCACCCCTATGTTCCAATAACCTCCTACCAGGTCCCTCCCTCAACACGTGGGGATGATGGAGATTACAATTCAAGATGAGATTTGGGTAGAGACACAGGACCAAAGCATATAATTCCATTCTTGGCACCTCCCAAATCTCATATGCTCGCATTTCAAAACACAGTCATGCCTTCCCAACAATCCCCTAAAGCCTTAACTCATTCCAGCATTAAATTAAAAGTCCAAGTCCAAAGTCTCTTCTGGGACAAGGCAAGTCCCTTCTACCTAGGAGCCGGTAAAATCAAAATCAAGTCAGTTACTTCCAAGATACAATGTGAGGACAAGCGTTAGATAAATGCTCTGATTCCAAATGGGAGAAATTGGCCAAAACAAAGGAGCTATAGGCCCCATGCATGTCCAAAGTCTAGAGAGACAGTTATTAAATCTTAAAGCTCCAGTGTAATCTCCTTTGAATCTATGTCTCACCCCAGGGCACTCTGATGAAAAGGGTGGGCTCCCATGGCCTTGGGAAGCTCTGCACCTGTTGAGTGTGGCTTTCCCAGGCTCACAGTGCAAGCTGTTGGTGGATCTGCCATTCTGGGGTCTGGAGGATGATGACCCTCTTTTCACAGCTCCACTAGGCAGTGCTCCATTGTGGACTCTGTGTAGTGGCTCCAAACCCACATTTGCCCTTTGCGCTGCCTAGAAGAGGTTCTCCATGAGGGTGTCACCCCTGCAGCAGACTTCTACCTGGACATCCAGGTGTTTCCATATGTCTTCTAGAATCTACTTGGAGGCTCCCAAACCTCAGTTCTTGACTTCTGTGCACCCACAGGCCCAATACTAAGTTGAAGCTGCCTATGCTTGGGCTTGCACCCTCTGAAGCAATGGTCCAAGCTGTACCTTGGCCCTTTTTAGACATGGCTAGGACCCAGGACACCAAGTCCTGAGACTGCACAAAGCAGCAAGACCCTGGGCCCAGCCCATGAAATCATTTTTTTTCCTCCTAGGTTCTGGAATGGTGATGGGAGGGGCTGCCATGAAGAATTCTGACGTGCCCTAAAGACATTTTCCCCATTGTCATGGTGATTAACATTTGGCTTAGGCAAACCTCTGCAGCAGGTTTAGATTTATCCCCAGAATTTTTTTTTTAATCTCATTGTCAGGCTGCAAATTTTACAGTCTTTTATGCTCTACTTCCCTTTTAAACATGAATTCCAGCTTCAGATAATCTCCATCAAGTTTAAGCTTCCACAGATCTCTAGGACTGGGGCAAAATGCCACCAGTCACTTTGCTAAAGCATAGCAGGAGTCGTCTTTGCTCCAGTTCCCACCACTCCAGCCTGGATTCCATTGTCTATATCACCATCAGAATTTTGGTCAATACCATTCAACAAGTCTCTAGGAGGTTCCACATTTTTCCCACATTTTCCTGTCTTCTTCTGAGTCCTTCAAACTCTTCCAACTTCTGTCCATTACCCAGTTCCAAAGTCACTTTCACACTTTTGGGTCTCTTTATACCTTGGTACCAATTTACTGTATTAGTCTGTTTACACACTGCTATAAAGAACTCTCTGAGACTGGGTAATTTATTAAAAAAGAGGTTTAATTGACTCACTGTTCCGCATGGCTGGGGAGTCCTCAGGAAACTTACAATCGTGGTGGAAGGTGAGGGGAAAACAAAGACTTTCTTCACATGGTGGCAGGAAAGAGAGAGCTAGCAAGAGTGGGAAAAACTGCCTTATAAAACCATCAGATCTTCTGAGAACTCACTCACTATCATGGCAATAGCATCATGGAAACTGCTCCCATGATCCAATTACCTCCCATGAGGTCTCTCCCTGGACACACAGAGATCATGGGGATTACAATTCAAAATGAGATTTGAGTGGGGACATAGCCAAACATAACATATATATTCATATATATACACACACAGACATACATAATGTATATAATGTATGTTTATATGTATAATACACACTACATGTTAACATGTATTCATCTGTGCATGTATATGTATAAAACAGAGATAGATAAATATAATGAAAACCAAAGACATAAATGGGTGACTAAAATTAGTCAACTTAAAAAAATCTAAACTATTTAAAATTTAAACTATATTTAGAGTTTAATTTTATATTTTTCCTTTTTCTTTGGTTTTAATTTACTGTCCAGATTCAATTATTAAAGAAAAAGTTTAATTTTTATAAATCTAAATATGTGAGAGAAAGTTATCATAATAGTTTATCTTCCAAGCTGAGAAATATGAACATGTTAGCATTTTTCTGTTACCATTTTATTGCTTGTTTGCAATAAAAAAAACAAGATCAGCATGTCCTTCCAGCCACATGCTCTTTACAAATATTTCTGGATTTCCTTATAAGCTGCTAAACTGGCACAGAGGCCTGGGTATTTAGAACAGTTTTTGCTTTCTTCATCCAGATTCATGGTTTTAAATCCCCAGGACCAGCTCAAATACTGTTGATTTATTTATCAATTTCAGATAATGGTTTTTATGCAATATAATCTTTTAATTTTTATTTTTTAACATTTATTTTAAGCTCATGAGTATATGAGCAGGATGTGCAGGTTTGTTGTACAGGTAAATGTGTGTCATGGGGATTTGCCATGCAGATTATTTTATTGCCCAGATATTAAGCCTAGAATCCATTAGTTATTTTTCTTGATCTTCTCCCTCCTCTCACTCTCCACCATCAGAAGGCCCTAGTGTGTGCCATTCTCTTCTATGTGTCCATGTTCTCTCATAATTTAGCCCCCACTTGTAAGGGAAAACATACAGTATTTGGTTTTCTGTTCCTGCATTAGTTTGCTGAGAATAATGGTCTGCAGGTCCATGCACATCTCTGAAAAGAATATGACCTTGTTCTTTTTTATGGCTGCATAATATTCCAAGGTGTATATATATATAACCTTTTCTTTATCCAGTCCATCATTGATGGGTATTTGGGTTGAATCCATGTCTTTGTTATCCTGAATAGTGCTGCAATGAACATATACATACATATGTCTTTATAACACAATGGTTTATATTCCTTTGGGTATATAACCCAGTAATGGGATTACTAGGTTGAATAGTATTTCTGTTTTTAGGTCTTTGAGAAATTGCCACAATATCTTCCACGATAATAAAAAAGAATGAGAGAACTAAAAATGTAAGTGTTTTTAGAGAGAAAACATTATAAATAGATTTAGAGTATTATGCCAGA
>NW_012116265.1:9565305-9567961 GCF_000951035.1 Colobus angolensis palliatus | reverse complement strand
ACACTACACAGCATGAACAGAAAGCACAAACATTAGCAAAAAGTGAAAACTTAAGCTAATCACCCTCTAGATATTTATCTCCAAAGCCAAGCCCTATGTTAGGTTAGCCGGTCGACTAAATGTAGCTGTTTGAGAGTTATACACATATAGGCTGATACAAACAGTAATGCCAGAAGTAGGTAAGTTTTTCATAGTGTAAACATTCTGTTTGTTGGTGAATAAAGAAAATGATTGTTTATCTTGGGCAGAATCAATGAGTGAGTCATTAGTAGGGTGGTATTGAAATCAGGGTTCTTAACACTCAGAGAACAGTTTGAAAACTTGGCTCTTTGGCTATTTTTGGTATCATCAAAAATAATATTGAAATAATTGTTAACATCCTACAATATGACCTGTGAGGTGTCTTTCTCCCTATGGTGATATCATGAAGCATGACCAAATGTATCTTATTTTAAGAAGGCAGAAGTCAGTTGAAGAAAAGATCTTAAATGTTATTTTAATATATATGTTTATTCTCAATAATGTTAAATCCACATAATCCTACCATATATCTTAAAGAATGACATAAATGTTCGAGTTACGCAAATTTAGTTCTGAATGTTTTGTTTTTCATTTGACTTATGCTAGCCTCATGATAGGAAGGGGGAAGAAATATGTTCTTCCCTGGGAAACTCCTGCAGTGTTACGAAAACATGAATATGGCAGAGGTTGTAAGTTAACTTTGAAAGTACGCAGATAAACTTTGAATTATTTATCTGTGAAATTCAAAACATGTGTGGGTAGCTGCTTGTTGGACAATTCCTCTAAATCTTCAGTACAGTATCACTGAGCACTGCCCTCAGTGATTTGGAGAAATTAAAAGGTAAGATTACTGCTTACTGGAAATAAGTCATGAACTGGCTTTTCATGTCTCTATTTTGGTCTGGCATGCACATTTACTGGAAGGCCTAATAGTACCTCTGAAAAGATTCAGAATCAGGAAATGATGTAATATTATTTCCATTTCAGATATTGGCCTAAATGGCCTGATAATGATAACTTGCTGATGACGAGAGAGAGAGAGAGAGAGAGAGAGAGTGTGCATTACATCAGTACCGATTGAAAGGATACATCTATGTATGTATTTCAGAATACCATGGACCCCACATTACCTCTATATGAGGAGGGTGCAAAAAGCAACAATCTTTTGAAATATTTGAACGAATTAGTAATTATGCATAGTTAAAAATTTTTAAAGCAATTATTTTATTGATTTTAATTTTGATATTAGAGTTTTTAAATAGTTTGGTATACATAGATATGAAGTTATGAATACAGAGTTATAGTCAGTAATCCCCTTACTTTTTAACTGGCCTCTTGGTCTGTGTAGTCACCATCTGGACTACATGAACAGTCAAGTGTGGGAATCTTCTTAATATGTAAAATATTTGCCTGTCTTCTTAGGCCTATTTGGTGTAAACTGAGACTTTGCCCACCATCACTACCTTCTATAAGATAAAAATGTCCAGAATGAGCCAGACTCATAGATCTCTACATTTCTGAAGAGGTTACATCCTTTTGTTGTGTTTCCAGCAAAAGCTTAGATTTATACTTATGATCCTACTTTAATTTCTTTGAGCGCTAGGCTCCTCATGACAATTTTACAAATGGGAATATAACAAAACTGAGTTAGTGTGCTGACTGCAAAGTTCACGAGAAGAAAATAACCTGAATTCAGCTTATCTGACACTGGGGCCTTGCCCTTCCCCAGACAGGAGGCAACTCTTGTGATACTAGAGTATTAGGCAGACACAGGGCTCAGAATAGGCTCTTCCTGCTTGAGAAAAGATTAAATGAAGAATTGTCATTTTAGTGTTATTTCAAAAGTGTATATGGTAATCGGGTGGGATTCTCACGGTTGCATAACCAAAACATAACTATATCACACCTTGATCCTCTATCTACCTCTTCAGGTATTAATTCAAATCCAAAGTCCAGATTACTTCAACCACTAAATTTTCCAGTTTCTAAGAGCACATGTAGTTTATGATAAATAATCTAAACATCTCTTTGATGCCAAACGTTGTTGTGTAGTGCTTTTGTCATTTCATTTAAGTCATGATTGTCTCTAAGTGAAGGACGGTTTAGTAAATTCCGTCTACGTGTCTCACTGCACCCTAGCTCCCATAGTGGGACTACGATTGACATACAATAAATACAATAGATAATATTTTTGTAACTTAAGCAATATAACTGCTTTTGATAATTTTACAAAATTTCTCTTACTGTTTTAAAACAAATAAATTTAGGAAAAAATAATTTCTTTATGTGACTGCAGTGCTGGTATCTAATGAAGTCTTGAGTGGATCATACACATTTTCCAGGGTTCAGTTTTGTCATCGGTAGCGATGGTAGGGGTAGGCCATCCGGAGCAGCCACTGCCATCAGTTGGCTGCAGCAGGGAGTCGCTAGCTATGGTGGCAGCAGTGGCTATGGTGGCAGCAGTGGCTGTGGGAGCAGCAGTGGCAGTGGTCGATTCCCTGTGCCCTACTTTTCTGAGGCAGTGGACTGTGACACGCCCACCCTTGCATAGCTGGTCAGGACGCACTCCCAGACCCAGAGCCTTCACCACAGCCTCAACCTCACTCCCTGTCAGATCCTGGGGACCCACAAGCAC
>NW_012116265.1:9536465-9564622 GCF_000951035.1 Colobus angolensis palliatus | reverse complement strand
CAGTTGGCTGCAGCAGGGAGTCGCTAGCTATGGTGGCAGCAGTGGCTGTGGGAGCAGCAGTGGCAGTGGTCGATTCCCTGTGCCCCACTTTTCTGAGGCAGTGGACTGTGACACGCCCATCCTTGCATAGCTGGTCAGGACTCACTCCCAGACCCAGAGCCTTCACCACAGCCTCAACCTCACTCCCTGTCAGATCCTGGGGACCCACAAGCACCTAGGCAAAGGTGCAGCCGGGACTCACAAGGCTGGCCCCAGGAGTGTCGGATTTGTTTTTGCAGGGATGGCTGGGGTCACTGTGCCACCTCCACCTTGCCTGACACCCTGGGAACCGCTGTGAAGGGGCCAGGCTGTGTTGCCTGCCTGCAGGACTGCAGTGTGTTTGGGCATGGAGGAGTGGGTTAAGAAGGGGCCCCGAGATGGAGCTGGGCCTGGGGTAGTGCTTTACTCCATAGAGTCAGGAAGAGCTGGGAGCAGGCAGGAGCCTCGCCCTTCCGGACATGGCTGCAGCTGCCTAAATTGCGACTGTGGACCCAGACATCTCTGAACTCTCAGGGGGCCTGGGAAGGCCACCTCTTGCCCCTGCAGGCTTGGGGTTGTCTGCTCCTTCGGCCTGGCTTCTCACTGCTCTCTCTGCCTGCTCTGATCTCAAAGCAAAGTCAGGGCCAAGCCTGAGCATTGTCGCAGCCCTGCCAGTTTTGCACATGCTCAGAGAAGCATTTACACACCATGCCCCTGTAGCCTTGAACCCCTGCAGACTTTGGGTGCCAACAAGCATGGGAGGGAGGCTGAGGGGGTGCTGAGGGCAGTTCAGTGCTGGATTACAGGCCCCCCTTGGCACAAACAGCCTGGGTGCCATGAATGGTGGTAGGAGGCAGACAGGCTCCTGGATGAAAGGGGGCGAGCCCCTAGTGAGGCCCCACCTTCAAGCCATGGAAGGCCTGAAGCCTGGGGGCCCGGTTGCCAGTCCCACAGACAGGAGTGGGAATTTGTGGTGTTTTTTGCCAGGCTCACGCATGGCTGCCCATGGAGTAATTGGCACACACTTCTTCCCCTCTGAGGCCCATTAAAGCCCAAGAGTCAGGCAGACTCGAAGAGACACTGGGATGACCAGCTGCAGAGAGGAGCTGCCCACCCCAAGGTCTCCTCTCTGCAGAGCTTTGAGGAGACAATGGGATGACAAGCTGCAGAGAGGAGTACCCTCTCTGCCAACAGCTGGACACTCATCTAGAAGACCTACCCAGCCTGCTGAGAGCTGAGCACTCATCAGAATGACCTTCCTAGGCAAGGGTAACTACCCTCTCTGCTGAGAGCTGAGCACTCATTGGGACACCCTGGCTACAGAGAGGAGTTTCCGACTGTGGGTCTCCTCTGAGCCGTTCTATTGCTCAGTAAAGCTCCTCTTCGTTTTGTTGCCCTCCATGTGTCTGTTTGCCTCATTCTTCCTGGATGCAGGACAAACACTCAGAACCCACCAAATGGCAGCGCTAAAAGAGCTGTAACACAGACAGGCCTTAAATACATTTGCATCGCACATTGCAGGCAACAAGGAGAGAAGAGAAAAGGGGAGAAGAGCTGCAGCTTTTTGGGGAGCCCAGACCTTGGAGCTCCCTGAGCCAGGGCTGTCATATCCTCCTTAGGGCTCTGAGGTTCCTGGCATCACCAAGCTTCTGGGCACCATATCATATTCCTTAGTGTCAGCCATGGAACTTGCTTATGGTGCACCTGGTCCAGCCACAGCGTCACAGTGAGCCAGTGCCCATGCTGGCACCTGGAGCTACCCACCCTGTGGCAGTCAGTATGCCTGCCTATGTGCGGTGGCTAGAGCCCACGTTCATGCACACACTCCTAGCTGCTACACCCCCGGCTCACTCTTGGCAGGCATGAGATCCAGGCTGGTAGCAGGAGCTGAGCTCAGCCTGCCGCCCTAGTGGGCAGAACGTGCCCAGCGGGCCTGAGCAAAACTTGGACAAAGGTGCCACCAGACCCAGAGGTTTCTGGCTGGTGAAGGACCACCCCAAGCATCCTGTAACAGTAGAATAAAAAGACTATTATATTTCTCATTACTATGGTGTGAATGTTTCTGTTACTTCAAAATTTAGATGCTGAAATCTAATCCTCAATGAGTTGGTATTAAGAGATAGTGCCTTTGGGACGTGATTCTATCATGAAAGTAGAGCCCTCAATAATGGGAGTAGTGCTTTATGAAAGAGGCCTGAGGGGGCTTATTTGCCCTTTGTGCAAGGTAAGCTTGCAGCTAGAAGGTGCCATCCATGAGAAACAGGACCCTAGCTGGAAACTGCACCTGCCAATGCCTTGATCTTAGACCTCCCAGACTCCCGAACTGTAAGCAATAAATTTCTGTTTACTAAAAATTTTGCAGCCTGTGGCATTTTGCTATAGCAGGTTGAAAAGACTAAGACCCTCATCATTATTCCCTGCATTAACATTATCAGCCCATCTAATTCTTCCCATTTAATCATTTCCAATTTGATTTATTTTATAAACAAGAGGGGAAATAACCAAATGTTTTTCAGAATGTACATCTGATGCTAGCACAATTTCCAGGCCATGCTCGTTTAATTCAGGGTGCTGTGTGACTGAGTGACCACAGACAGGCCAGTTCATAATTTTATGCTTTCATTTCCACTAAAATAAATGAAAATAGTGACATCTTTCCTAGTGTAGAAATAAAATTAAATAAAACAATTTGAAAACTACTGCTGCACCATAAAATTTGTTTTTCCTTTCTTCTTTTGAAGGAAAAAATATCAGTGAGGAAATTAAGACGATTTCTTTGTGTTCATGTATTTTAATTTACTTTTAATTATTCTTACTACTGTAATTATTTATATGCTTGCTTCTTAACTTTATCATGGCTTCTCTCTTTTTCACCTAATTTTGAGACTTGTAAAGATTCCTTAACTTTTTAGCTATTTAATATTTTTACATATTTTAGTCCTCTTTTTAGCTCTTGTTCTAGATCATTAATCCACATGAGTTAGGGCTCATCTAAGCATCTCTATTATCTCTATCATATTCTTCCTCCATTCAATTTCTTGTTTTTTATTATTCTTGTCTTCAAAATCTTCAGAAAATTTGCTTTCCAAGATTCTGTATGCATAGGAAAAAATAATCAAATTATCTCCATAAATAGGAAGAATTTTAATAGACATTTTATGTGTCAATTAAGTAAGTCTGACTTACCTCCATCTTGACATTTATCTCTAATTTTGGGACAAAATACTTGACAATTGATTTGATCTATCAAGCCTTGCTACTGGTAAAACTTCCAGTTCTGGATTTTATTTGCATTTTAAATGAGAACCTTGTTACACACTCCCAAAGATAATGTAATCTAGTCCATTATGTGTATTTTTTTCTTTTTTTCTTTTTCCTTTTCTTTTTTTTTTTTTTTGAGATGGAGTTTCACTCTTTCACCCAGGCTGGAGTGCAGTGGTATGATCTCGGCTCGTGCAACCTCTGTCTTCCGGTTTCAAGTGATTCTCCTGCCTCAGCCTCCCAAGTAGCTGGGACTACAGGTATGCACCACCATGCCCGGTTATTTTTTGTATTTTTGGTAGAGACAGGGTTTCACCATGTTGGCCAGGCTGGTCTCGAACTGTTGACCTTGTGATCCGCCTGCCTCAGCCTCCCAAAGTTCTGGGATTACAGGCATGAGTCCCCATGCCCAGCCTATGTGCATTTTTTAACAGAAATAGAAACTCACTTTTTCATCTTTTTCTAGTAGAATACAAAGAGTTAAAGCCAATGAAGTTGCTTTCTTCACTGAGTTAACACCTTTACTGCAACTCTAATACGAAAAGGAAAGTTCTTCCTAGCCCCATTCTCTCTCAGTCATTGGTTTCCACACCGTATCCCCACCTCTATAGGTAACCACCAAAAAATGAAGAGCAAAATTTTTAGTAATGTCTATTTTCCTGGAATGAACTGACCACTTTTATCCTTCAAATGAATGGCCAAATGATAATTAGGATTTTTTATAACTTGTAATTGAGAAGTGATCATGATCATAGACATTTGCATCTCTTTGTCTCTAATATGTCAACAAATTGGATTATGTTTTAATTATATAATATCAGAATATTTGGTATTATATAACTGCAGTTCAAATTCTTTTTTATTTTCTTCCTTCTTTTTTTAAACTCTTTCTTTTTCTCCCTCTCATTCTTTCTTCCGCACTTCTTTCTTTCCTTTCTTTCTTCCTTCCTTTTATTTTTTGAGATGGAGTCTCATTCTGTCGCCCAGGCTGGAGTGCAGTGGCGTGATCTCAGCTCACTGCAGCCTCCACTTCCTGGGTACAAGCGATTCTCCTCCCTCAGCCTCCCATGACTGTCTCAGTCTCCTGACCTCGTGATCCACCCACCTCGGCCTTCCAAATTGCTGGAATTACAGGCATGATCCACTTCCTTCTTTATTTCTTATTCTCTCTCATTATGTCTCTCTTTTTCTTTTTTCTCTCCTTTCTTCTTCCTTTCTTAATCATCTTTATTTCTTTGCATGTGTATTGGTCTGAGTGTGTGAGCACCTGTGTGCATTTTGGTCATTTGGTAAATATGACATAAACACAAACATTCTTTGATTACATTAACATAGATAACAAGCATAAGGTAACAAACTGAGGTCTAGTCCCCTAACTGTTTAATTAAAGTACGTTATGTACTTTATATGATTCTTTAATTATTCCACTTGTATTATTACTGAGTTTTCAGAGCTCAAGTGCTGATCTTTCACACTACTTTTGAAATAGAGTAGATAGGAATGCACTGACCTGGGTTTCAAATATCTTATACATAAAGGGATTAAACACTTTTCAAAGAGCCAAAAACTTAGATATACTCTCTCCTGAACTATAATTGGAGATTTCTTTTCTCCAAAATAACTTTCATTTTAAAAACCTGTCAGGCAAATTCCGAAGTACCCACTTATCCTCTGTCTCTCTAGAAAGAGATTAAGGATTCGAGGAAAATAAGTCAAATTTAGCCAACTTCATAAAAAGAGTATAGCTTGGATTTCATTCTCATAGCCTAATAACACAAAATCAGGAATCGTCTTTTAATCTCACAGACTTTTCTTTCAGGGAGCATCCCAAATTTTCAACTTTCATTGAAACACGGTGAAGGGTGTTTCAATCTGCGGGACATCTTCACTGTTGATATAAATCATCGAGATCTGAATATTGTCTGGGCCTAAAAGAATACTCTAAGCAGCAAAGCCAGACATCTCCTACTCGATTTCCTGAAAACTCAGACTTCACTAAGATTTGGCTTGCATTCCTTCCACCCTGGTGAAATTCCAAAACTTTCAGATTTATATCTCTCATTGAAGACAAAGTAGCAGCATATCAGATTTTTATTCTCCAGAGAAGAACAGTTTCTAATTAGGGACTTTGCAACCATAAACCACTTGGAAAAATATTTAGGCCAGTTTCTATATTTGGCACTTTTCCTTCAGTTGAGATCAGGCTTCCTCACTTTAGGTGGATAAACACTATCTCTGTTCCTAAATGAAGGCTCTATTCCAAGCTCTGGGACTTCCAACTCCCCTCACTATAAAATGTGACCCCAGTCACACTCTTCCCAGGAATGCTTTGCTATCTTTATCACATTTTCTCATACATGTCACGGTCATGGAAGGGATATATATCTCAATTCTGGCTTTCTACACTCATCTGTTTTATCTAGAAATGTAGAAAAGTCTATGATAGTTTATCCTCATTTGTAGTTTAATATTTGTCTTGAAAAAGCCAACAGCGTTTTTTGATATAGAAAACCTTTTATATGGGTAGAGAAGAGATAATAATAATGATGACTGACATTTATTGATCACTTGCCCTGTGCCAGCCACCGGGTAAATGTAGTATAGCAATGTTATCTTTAATTTGAATCCACCAAACAGTCCTATGAGTTTGATACTATTCTTCCCATTTTTTAGAGGGGAAAATTTACATTTAGAGAGTTTAGGGAACTATCCCACAGTTTCTCAGCAAGAGAATGGTAGAATTATAATTCAAATGTAAATCGGTTTGGTTTTAGAAACTTTGATTTTACATATTACATCACATCCTTCTTGAAAACTGAATAGTGAATGTGCTTTTCAATATCTGACATCACATAAATTCTACATTAGTCAAACCAAGGGATGAAAGTAAGAAAAATAACTAAACACTTTTGAAAAATGTTGGCTTCATTGACACAACACATTTAAAAGGATGAAGTAGCTGTTGAAAGAAAATAAATGCACTTTAACTTGGGAAGTTTTATTGAATTGCATTACTACTCAATGGCTCTCTATTTAAAAATTGAAATGTTATCACATTATATGATGAAACGATATCAGTATACATAATATTTTAAATTACTTTAAATATATCTGTATTAGCTTCTTCTCACATGGCTATAAAGAACACTACCTGAGACTGGATGATTATAAAGGAAAGGTTCAATTGATTCACAGCTCTGCAGGCATAACAGGAAGCAGGAAGCACGGCTAGAAGGCCTCACGAAACTTACAATCATGGTGGAAGGTGAAGGGGTGGCAGTCACCTTCTTTACAAGGTGCCACGAGGGAGTATGTGCATAAGCAAGGAAGTGCCACACTTTAAAACCATCAGCTCTTGTGAGAACTCACTCTTTATGATGAGGACAGCATGCAGGAAACAGCTCCCGTGATCAAATCACCTCCCACCTGGCCCCTCCCCTGACACTTGGGGATTACAATTAGAGATGAGATTTGGGTAGAAAGGCAGAGCCAAGCCATATCAATATCTGTTACAGTCATCCTGCCAAATTCATGGTGAACCAGAGTGAGAAACTACCTCCTTCTCCTATATCAAACTACAAAAAAAGTTTCAAGATAGCATGGAAAGTAATCCATTTTTAAAAAGCTATCTTCAAAAGGACCACTTACTGAAACCAACAGTACTTTGCTTAGAAACATAAAGGGTTAAAGGGGAAATTTCCAAACCACAGTTTTTCTTGGGGTGGGGAAGGGACCACATTACTTTCATACATAGCACAACATGTCCAACAAATGGCAGAAGTGTTCTTAACCTTTTTCCCTTTACAATTTGCATCTCTGTTTTAAACTCTTCCATTCCTTTCTGTGAACATTTTAAGATCCATTAGAAAATATCTGATACTATAAGCACTTAGCAACTGTAAAGACAAATTATCTCCATCCATCAACTCAGTATACAAAACAATACTATCCATTGGAAGATAGGCAAAAAGAACAGATAAAGTCCAATCTACCAGCCAGGCACTGTGGCTCACACCTGTAATCCCAGCATTTTGGGAGGCCAAGGCGGGCAGATCACGAGGTCAGGAGATCGAGACCATCTTGCCTAACACGGTGAAACCCCATCTCTACTAAAAATACAAACCAAATTAGCCAGGCGTGGTGGTGGGCGCCTGTAGTCCCAGCTACTCGGGATGCTGAGGCAGAAGAATGACGTGAACCTGGGAGACGGAGCGTGCGCTGAGCCGAGATCATGCCACTGCACTCCAGCATGGGTGACAGAGCAAAACTCTGTCTCAAAAAAAAAAAAAAAAAAAAAGTCCAGTCTACCTCAGTAGAGAAATTCAGGTCTCAAGCACAGTTTCTTTAATTTGCATAGCAAAGTCACAACTAATTGCCCTATGTCCACTGCCAATGCTCCACAAAGACCACCAGAGTAACTTACTGATGAAACAAAGATGAATTAATTACTTACTGAAGGAAAACACCATCTTGAGAGTCTTAGTACTGTCAAAAGGCAGGAGGTCAGGAATGGATATCTATAGTCTTGTGGGGTTCATGCTCTAGTGGTTTTAGGCAGCCTTTTCAATGCAGAGATATGATAAGGGTTGGCTAGTGTCTTTGATGTAAGAGTATAGAATCAATGGACACAGCAAGATGCAAGATGAGAGTCTCAAAGAAAGAATTTATACATATGTGTTTGTCCACTTGAGTCCCCTTGTTTGGAAGGGGACTATTTACTCGAATGAACAGTACGTTGTCCTGAGAAGAAAGCTAGTTGAACACTATATTCACTTTCATTAATTTCTTAAGCAACCAATGAAGTTGAGAAGTGGATCTCAGTTTTATCTTTCCGGAAAAAAATGGGAATGAATCATAAAGTTATGTTGCTATAAAGCAGACTGTTTTTGGTCAGATAGTTAAGTAATGAAACCGTAAGTAGTCTTGGTTCTCAAACAAATTATCTCATAATAACTACATATTGCATAATTTCAATATTTTATTTTATTAAAACAGCTTCTTTAAGGTATAATTGATATACAAAGAACTCCACATATTTAATGTATACAATTTCATGACTTTGGGCATATTCAAACACTTACAGCTTCATTACAATGAAAGTAATAGTATATCAAGCACCTCCACTGTTTTCTTATGTTCTTTTGGTTTTTGTCATTTTTTTCTTAACATTAAAGCTAGACTGCCCAAAAAAGTAAAAAGAATCTTTAAACAACAACAAAAAATGACCTGATACTAACAGCGAATATTTGTTGATTTCTGACTTTATGCCTTTGACAGTTAGTTCTGTTCCTAGTACATCATTTAAGCTTTGCAAAAAATAAGTACCATTCAAATACTCATTTTAAAATGCAAAAACCTGATTTCAGAAAAGTTAAACTGTGTGCCCAAATCACAAGCCAGAATGTTTCAGAACCAAAATAACAAAAAATGCCTGGCCCCACACCATATGCCCACTAATACACTAAAAATAATGCCATATCCAATAGATAGTAAGATGTGGCCCTGAGAAAGGAATATTTAAGTTCTCATTGTATTGATATAACAACAGCAGGGAAAAAACTTAAATTAGCTTAAATAAATGGCAAGCTAAATTTTGATTCCTCTGATGCAAATACCCCCACAATTCCTTTACCAATAGGTTTTGAATTTTACCTTTCAGTTATTCTTAAAAATCTGCACATTAAAGACAATTGATAAATTGCTAATGGGTCAAAAAGGGATAATAAGACATTGTTAGCAATAAGAAACTTAAAATCCTTGTTCAATTATTTGGCACTATAACATGCTTAATGAACATTTTTGCTTCAGGAATACTTGTTTTAAGTGAAAGACCCCAGAACCTGCCTACTTCTTATTTGTTTATTTATTATTTGATGAAAATATTTATTTATTTGTTTTTTGCTTTTGTCACCCAGGCTTGAGTACAGTGGTGCCATCTCTGCTCACTGCAACCTCCACCTCCAAGGTTCAAGCAATTCTCCTGCCTCAGCCTCCCGAGTAGCTGGGATTACAGGCGCCCACCACCACACCTGGCTAATTTTTTTGTATTTTTAGTAGAAATCAGGTTTCGCCATGTTGGGCAGGCTGGTCTCGTATTCCTGACCTTTGGTGATCTGCCCGCCTCAGCCTCCCAAAGTGCTGGAATTACAAGCATGAGCCACTGTGTCCTGCCACTTCATTTATTCTTAACTTGCTGTGTGATGGTTGGGGTTGGGGAGGGGAGGTGTGTCTGATAATCACCATTATTTATGAAACATATGGTGTATACTTTATAAAAGATGTAGATTGGCAATTAACTGTCAGAATTTAAACTAAACAAAATGTCTAAGCCCCTTGACCAAATGAATGGACCCTTGCTTTTGGCCAAGGGCATTCCTAAGTTAACCTGAGAAACTAGTTCAGGCCATGATGTTTCCATGGGGTCAAGTATGCCTCATTATACACTCCTCCTGATACGGTTTAGGTCTTTGTTGCTCCCCAAGTCTCATGTCAAATTATAATTTCCAATGTTGGAGGTGGGTCTTGGTGGGAAGTCATTGAATCATGGGGGCATGTTGCCCCTTTGGCAGTGTTCTCTTGATAGTAAGTGAGTTACTGAGAGATCTGGTTGTTTAAAAGGGTGTATCACCTCTCCTGTCTCTCTTCCTCCTGCTCTGGGCATGTAAGATGTTGCCACTTCTCCTACACCTTCCACCATAATTCTGTTTCCTGAGGCCTCCCCAGGCATGTTTCCTGTATAGCCTACTGAACCATGAGCCAATTAAATACCTTTTCTTTATAAATTACCCAATCTGAAGCATTTTTTCATAACAGTGCAAGAATGAACTTGTACGGAAAATTGGTATCAGGAAGTGGGCATTGCTAAAAAGAGACCTGAAAATGTGGAAGCAGCTTTGGCACTGGGTAATGAGAAGAGACTGGAACAGTGTGGATGGCTCAGAAAACAGGAAGATGAGGGAATTGGGAAAATTGCAGCCTGGTCATGTGTTAGAAAAGAAAAATCCATTTGCTGAGAGGAATTCAAGCCAGCTGCAGAAATTGGTGTAAGTAAAGAGAAGCCAAATGTTGATAGCCAAGACAATGGGGAATAGGCCCCAGAGGCAGTTCCAAAACCTCCACAGAAGCCCCTCCTTTAATAGTGCAGAAGACCTAGAAGGAAAGAATGATTTTGTGAACCAGGGCCAGGACCCTGCTGATCTGTGCAGCCTCAGGACATAGCACCCTGCAACGTGGCCACTCTAGCTCCAGTTGTAGCTAGAAGAGGCCAAGGCACAACTTGGACCATTGCTTCAGAAGGCATAAACCATAAGCCTTGGTGGCTTCCATGTGGTCTTAAGCCTGCAGGTGAACAAAGTGTAAGAATTGAAGCTTGGGAGCAGTATTAGTCTGTTCTCATGCTGCTAATACATATCTAAGACTGGGTAATTTATAAAGAAAAAATGTTTAATTAACTCACAATTCAGCGTGGCTGGGGAGTCCTCAGGAATCTTACAATCACGGTGGAAGGGGAAGCAAACACATCCTGCTTCACAGGGCAGAAAGAAGGAGAAATACGAGAGATGAGTGAATGGGGAAGCCCCTTATAAAATCGTCAGAGGTCATGAGAATTCACTTAGTATCATGACAATAGCCTGAACAGCATAAGGGTAACTGCCCCATGATTAAATTACCTCCTGCCAGGTCCCTCCCATGACATGTGGGGATTATGGGAACTACAATACAAGATGATATTTGAGTGGGAATACAGCCAAACCATATCAGGAGCCTCCATCTAAATTTCAGAGGATGTATGAAAATGGCTAGATGTCAAGGCAGAAGTCTGCTATAGGAGTGGAGCCCTTGTGGAGAATCTCTGCTCAGACAGTACAGAGGAAAAATGTGGGGTTGGAGCCCCCACACAGAATCCCTACTGGGGCACTGCCTAGTGGAACTGTGAGAAGAGAGCCACCATCCTCCAGACCCCAGAATGGTAGACCCACTGACAGCTTACATTGTGTTCCTGGAAAAGCAGGCATTCAACGCCAACCAGTGAAAGCAGTCAAAGGGGTAGTACCCTGAAAAGCCTCAGGTGTGGAGCTGCCCAAGACCTTGGGAGCCTACCCTTTGCAAAAGTGTGCCCTGGATGTGAAATATGGAGTGAAAAGAGATTATTTTGACATCTTTAAGGATTAATGATTGTCCTGCCATATTTCAGGCTTGCATGGAGTCTGTAGCCTCTTTTCTTAGGCTGGTATCTCCCTTTTGATAAGAGAGTGCTTGGGCAATTCTTATACCCCCAATGTATATGGGAAGTAACTAACTTGTTTTTGATTTTACAGGTTCATAGACAGAAAGAACTAGTCTTGTTTCAGATAAAACTTTGGAATTTGGACTTTTGAATTCATGCTGGAATGAGTTAAGACTTTGGGGGACTGTTGATAAGGGATGATTGTATTTTGAAATATGAGAAGAATATGAGATTTTGGAGGGATCAGGGCCAGAATGCCCCACCCAAATCATATATTGGATTGTAACCCCACCATTGGAGATGGGCCTAATGGGAGATGACTGGATCATGGGTGCTGTTTCTAATAGTTTAGCATCATCCCCTCCTGCTGTCTTATTATAGAGTTTTCATAAGATCTGGCTGTTTAAAAGTGTGTGGTACCCTCCCACCCAGCACCAGCACCTCACTCCCTTTTTGCTGCTCTGGTCATGCAAGACATTGCTTACTTCCCCTTTGCCTTCAGCCATGATTGTAAGTTTCCTGAGGCCTTCCAAAAACCTGTACAGCCTGCAGAACCATAAGCCAATTAAAACTCTTTTTTAAAATAAATTACTCAGTTTCAGATATTTCTTTCTTTTTTTTTTTTCCAGATATTTCTTTATAGCCATGTGAGAATGTACTAATACACCTCCCTTTAGAATTTAGGCACAACTGTCGAGCATTTAGCATTAAAACAGAGACCTTAATACTGACAAAGTAAACTCTGTAGCAATAAAGATACCAAAATGACAGATAGTAGGCCCTCAAAAAGTCAGCATATTTTATCCCAAAATATACTGATTTGACATATTTTGAAATGGCTCTACTGAGCTTGCATGAGGAAGCAAGTGTCTTGTGGGGGAAATCTACATTTTATAGAGAATTCCTTTCCCTTTCCTGATCTGTTTCTTGTTCTAGAAAAGAATTAAGTCTGTCATTTTTTTAAGTTTGATAGGAAATATTTACAATCTATTCTCTCTAAAGCCTGCTACCTGGAAGCTTCATCTACATAATAAAAACCTTGGTCTCTACAATCCCTTATCTTAATCCAGACACTCCCTTCTGTTGGATCCAGGTATTTCAATAAATCCTTTCAACGAATTGCCAGTCAGAAAATCTTTGAATCCATCTATGACCTGGAAGATCCCCCAGTCACCTTCAAGTTTGTATTAATTCATTCTCTTTCTGCTGTGAAAACATACCTGAAACTCAGTAATTAATAAAGAAAAGAGGTTTAATTGACTCATGTTTCTGTGGTCTGTACAGGCTTCTGCTTCTAAGGAGGTCTCAGGAAACTTACAGTCATGGCAGAAGACTAAAGGAAAGTGGGCACATTGTCACATAGCTGGCAGGAAAGAGAGAGACAGAAGGGGGAGGTTGTAACACACTTGCAAGCAACCAGATCTCATGAAAGCTCTATCATGAGAACAGCAAGGAGGAAGTCTGCCCCCATGATTCAGTCACCTTCCATCAGGTCCTCCCTTCAACACTGCAGATTACAATTCAAGATGAGATTTAGTTGGAGACAAAGGGCCAAATCACATTAGAGTTGTCCCACCTTTGTGGAACAAATCAATGTATGTCTTACATGTATTGATTAATGCTTTATGTCACCCTAAAACGTATAAAGCTGAGCTTCAGTCTGACTACCTTGGACAAACATTCTCAGGACCTCCTGAGGCTGTCACAGGCATGTCCTTATAACTTTAACAAAATAAACTAAAATAATACCTGTTTCAGATACATTTTGGTTTACAAAACCAATCCAAAGTAATATAAAACATTCACTGAAACCAAAAGACTAGATACTAAAAAGTCCTTCCCCCAAAGTGTGATGATTCTATTTTTCTGCATATGAGAATTTTAAGGTAGCTGCATTTTATAAAAGGACAGTACATTACAGACTTCATTACACTTTGGTTACATTCAGGCTTTAATCCCATAATTCAGGGAAGCTATAAAATAAATTGCTTTAAACACATGAAACAGAAATATACTTATTCCTTATACCATTTTCTCATGTGATATGAAGAAAGGTTTTCTTAAGTCACCTATCCAACCTTGAACATATTTGGAGGAGCATGGTTCGAAAGTGATCAGGACACACATAAAAAGAAAAATAATAATAAAGTTAAGAAGAGATATGTCAGGATAATATGAGAAATAAATATGAATCATTGACATTTAATAGACAAGGTGAAGACATTTGGGCCTCATGGAGAATTTTATTTTTAATTTTTTATTTATTTTTATTTTTTTGAGACAGGGTATTGCTCTGTTGCCCAGGCTGGAGTGCAGTGGTAGGATCTTTGCTCCGCTGCAACCTCTGTCTCCCAGATTCAAGTGATTCTCATGTCCTAGCCTCCCAGGTAGCTGGGATTACAGATGTGTGCCACGATGTTTGGCTAATTTTTGTATTTTTAGTATAGATGGGGGTTTCCCCATGTTGGTCAGGCTGGTCTTGAACTCCTGACCTCAAGTAATCCTTCCACCTGGGCCCCCCAAAATGCTGGGATTACAGTTGTGCACTGTTACACCCAACTTTCATGAAAAATTTTAAATTGAAAACTTAGGTAAAAATAAATGGAGGCTGGTCACAGTGGCTCAGACCTATAATCCCAGTGTTTTGGGAGGCAAGGCAGATTGATCACGAGATTAGGAGATCGAGACTACCCTGGCCAGCATGGTGAAACCCCATCTCTACTAAACATACAAAAATTATCCAGGTGTAGTGATGGGTACCTGTAGTCCCAGCTACTCAGGAGGCTGAGGCAGGAAAATCACTTGAACCCAGGATAGGGAGGTTACAGTGAGCCAAGGCTGTGTCACCGCACTCCAGGCAGGCAACATAGCAAGACTCCATATAAAAAACAAACAAACAAACAAAAAAAAGAAGAGCAATGTCTATTTTTCCTGGAAACTAATTAGAAAATAATATCTGTTAACACAACTCCTGGCTTTTTGTAACAAGTTAACAAGCACAAACCTAAGCGACTTATGAAAAGCAGAAAACTAAACCATCTTCCATCAAACAGACTGAGGTACATAATTTTTCTCTCTCAAATTGTTTGTGAAATCTTTAGAGGGCAGGTTCTACCAATTAACAAAAGCTAATTATGATATAGGAACAGCTCTAGGAGGCAGATTCACCTGACTGACTGAATTTTGACTGATAAATTCAGTCAAAATAATCAATTAGGATTTCCAAACTCAACAAGTCAGAATTAATTTGTATTCTTTCTACCTCGTATAAATGTATTGGGCTCAGATGCTTTTGCTTGAAGGCAAAAAGTTACGTAGATGACCATTCCAGTAATTATAGTTAGTGACTATTTCTGAATATTTCTATTAATAAATGAAAAGGTAAGTTTAAGTGTCAAGCTGGCAACATTCATGAGATAGGTTTATAACAACTTACTATAAATAACTATAAATTCCATTCTTGCTTTAAAAAATATATAAAAATTGCTGAAGGAAGTGGAAATTTGAACCACTTGAAATGCCATTTGCATTTTCCAATTGTTCAGAACCTAGATGCATTTTGAGCACTTTTTTCTCTCAAAGAATGAGTGTACATGTTTGTTTATAGTAACTAAAAACACTGCTGCAGTTGAAAAACACAAGATGTGACATTATAATTTTTATAAAAGCTCTAAATTAAGCAGACACAAATACTGAAAAACATGAGGGGGACAAGACTGCTTGCTTTAAGAGCACGTTAAAACTAGACCTCAAATGCATTAACTTGAAAATAAATTAGTGCATGTGACTGTGTTATCAAATAGCCCTTATTAGCAAAAATTTGCAAATGAAAAAAAAAAGCATTCACACAGCATATGATAAATGAATGTGCAGGAATGTAGCTTGTAAGAGATTAATATGACACTTTAAATAAATTAATATGTTAATTTCAAGTTACTTAGTAACTATTATCATCCCAAGGGAGAAGGAAGTGCACAAGAAACTTTAATTCTCTCCCTTTTTCTTTTTCCCTCCCTTTTCAAACAGTACTCTGAATTTTCCAGCCATGGGAAAGTAATGAGGATAAATTAAACTTAATTCTAGGACTTTTCTTTGAGTTACTGAAGGTGACATCTTTCTTTTTTCTGGTGAATATGAATGAAGAAGGATGCAGTCCTGGGTAGGGAAGGGAAGATTCAGGAAGTAGAATCAAAAAACAGTGAAGAAAGTCAGTTATACACTGTATTAAGGTTCGCCTCAAGCTACAGATACATCTGTAATGTTCATTCGCACCAGACAATATCCACTTTTTTTAATTAAAATTTCTTGTTATAAACAACCAATGCTATTGTGCGTAGCTGACTGCCACAACTACTACTTGAGACCATCATTACAGCAGTTATTACTGTTACTACTTGAGACCGTCATTACAAGACTGAACGAAGGGAAGAATGTAGAAAATGATAACAAAAACCAAAAGTAACTAATTTAAGGAAAGGGGAACTGGGGAAGAAGAAAAGAGTTCCCTGCTTCTAGTGAGCAAAGGCAAACCCCCTGAGCTACTACAGCCCTTTGTATTTATTGAGCAACAAGAGCAGGAAGCAGGAGCTAATGATTGGTCAGCTACTGGATTGATCACAGGTTCACATTATTGCTAGCAGGCTTCAGTTATGCCTAAACACAAGAAACACTTGTGCTTGGGTCGTGACTGCCCTCATCAGTCCTTCTGGGCTGTGGACACCTTTTGTCAGTTTGCCAACATTCTGCATTTATGAGAAACAGTTTGCTGCTTACTCATATAGCTTCCAGTGGTATACTGAGTTGATCACAAGCCTCATTCTTTTGGCATCCTACAATTGTGACCAATAATTGTAATATTTTAATCAAGCTCACAAAATAATGAATTATGGAGCTTAGTTGTTTAAAGGTGGCATTTTGAGATAGGAGCTTGGTAGAACTGGCTTCATAAGATACAGGTCACAAAGACCTTGCTGATGAAAAAGATGTGGGAAGGAAACTCTCACCAGTGCCATGATATTTACAAATGCCATGGAAGAGTCCAGAATTGACCCCTACATAGTCTGAAAGGGAGAGAAACCCTATTTTGTGAATTCCCCACCCATTTCCCGGAAAACTCATGAATAACCCACCCCTTGTTTAGGGTGGCTACTAAACGTAGTATACTATTTTTTTTTTTTATGAGGCGGAGTCTCGCTCTGTCGCCCGGGCTGGAGTGCAGTGGCCGGATCTCAGCTCACTGCAAGCTCTGCCTCCCGGATTTACGCCATTCTCCTGCCTCAGCCTCCCGAGTAGCTGGGACTACAGGCGCCCGCCACCTCGCCCGGCTAGTTTTTGTATTTTTAGTAGAGACAAGGTTTCACCGTGTTAGCCAGGATGGTCTCGATGTACTGACCTCGTGATCCGCCCGTCTCGGCCTCCCAAAGTGCTGGGATTGCAGGCTTGAGCCACCGCGCCCGGCCTCTTCCTTTTCTTTTTAATAAATTTGCTTTCGCTTTAGTCTATGAGCTCGCTCTTGGATTCCTTCTTGTGAAGCCAAGAATTCACACGGCCTCCCAGGCCAAAACTTAATATGAGAGTTTGCCCTGTGATAATATGATTAACTTTCCTCTTTATGTGTTCATTTAATTCCTATTCTCCTTATCTATTCTGCATAATAGTAGCATTGTACAATTTCAGATAGGGTGGCCAAGCCAGACTTCACCGTAAAGGTGATTTTTGGAAAAACAAATAAAGAAAGCAAGGGTTTCCCATGAGACTATCTGGGAAAGACTATTTCAGACAGAGGGAGCAGCAAATGCAGTGGCTTTCAGGTGGCATGGTTCCTTGACTACTCACAGAGTAAGGAGAAGACCAGTGTTGTCAGAGTACAGTAAGAAAAAAGAAGAATAGTGAGGCATAAGGTTAGAGAGGTAATAGCAGGCCAGACAGCACAGCAAAACTCAACATTCCAACCAAGTCCACTCTGTAAGTAAAATTATTAAGCAGTGGAGACACTAGAGGTAAAAGTAAGATTGCTGGATTATGGTTATGTAAATGGAAATCAGACTCTAGGAAAGAAAGCAAAGGGGCTGGGCATGATAAACAAGAACAGAGATCAAGAATGCAATTCAGCTCAGAAATGTTATCAAGAATCAACTGCAGTGTGCAAGTCGGGACCAAAGAACGTCTGAGTTAGGTGGCCAAGTCATCATTTCAAGGTTGTCAGGTCATTCCAGGGTGGTTTCAGTTCTTCAAAGTAAGGGAAGGCCTTTAGGTATGTTAAGAAATGCCATAGGTCATGTCAGAAATACTGAATTCCCCAAACATGCACTAGAGAGAAGAGAACGATTGAAGACCTCAAAAGTTTGAAAGCCAAGTGTATTTTAACTGCACCTGACATGAAACATTAACCCTTGTGCTATTTCTACTGACTTCTTTACGAGATACTGATGGTAGAATTGAGAAGGAAAACACATAAATTCAGTCTCACATTTTTCAGATCACTGTCAGTGTAGAGGTGACAGGAAATGAATGTGTTTCCTGAGATCACTCAATATCTTGGTAGAATCAAAAGCAGAAGGCATCGATTTGACAGGGAGGAAAATGAAAGAAGTGGGATCTGTAGAACTTCAATATATCTGAATGTTGGCCATCGCTCCTACATTTATCTCTTTTCTGACACAGATGAGCCACTGTTACTGGAGACATTGCCAACAGAAAAACTCCCTAAAGGAATCATCTATAAAATTTCCAAAACAAAAAATACCAGTAGCATTACATGCTAAAAAAAAATAATGCAGTGCCTTATGAATTAAAATCTATTCATTCTCAGATAAAACTAACCAAATAAACCAATTGTAGGAAGCAGCACTATTTGTGACTAATACCGATGATCAAGATATAAAGTGAAAATATGGGTATTTTATACATAACCTGCCACTAGCAGCTTGGAAAAGATGAGAAAGACTAATTAACATAGAAACACACACATATATAAAAAGTGAAGCAATTTGAGTTGTGTCAATTAGTAAGTAACATGAGATTCTTAAAGTTACTAGCAGGCATGAAATTATCCAGTCTTAATTTAGAGTTCTTTCCTAAGCATATGGTAACATTGGTCATTCAATGTTTTCAGAGGTAGGCACAGCTGTAATTTAATTTGGCCAATGAAATTAAGCAGAAGTTGTATGCCATGTTTATTTAAGAACTTTTAATACGGCCTTTAAGAAATGTTTTGATTTGCCATACTTCTCTCTCTCTCTTCTTTTTTTTTCTTTCATAGTAACCATCAACATTTTGGATGTGGTTTCTCCATCAGCCTGTGTACCAGAATAATGATAATGGGAAGAGGAACAGCAATCAGAAACTGACAAGCGGGAGACAAGAAAATATACCTTGGTCATTTTAGGCAACGATATTTTAGGGTTGTCACTTACTACGGTATAATCTTGTGTTTTCTGAACATAAGTTGATCACTTTTTGTATTACAACAGTGTCTAAAAATAGAGGAGAAAGAAGATCCATCAAGAAATAAATATAAACAAATATGTCTCCTAAGCTTATCTTTCTTTGATTTAATAAATATACCTTTCCAACTTGGCTAGTATACATCAAAGAACACAAACACACACACACAGAAACATACACACACACACACACACACACACAGGAAGGGCAATGAAAACAGAAGGACTAAAAGAATCATTCTCTTGGTAATGGTTCTCCTAAGCAAAGTGAAAGGGCATGAGTAATGCTGTTATCAAAGAAAGAGATTAGATTGTCAAAAATATTAGAATCGTTGCCCAATACAGTCCAAAGTTATATATATAGTTATATATTACATATATGTAATATATAACATATATACATATATGTAATATATATAACAGATATACATTTATTCAGATCTTTTTCTTTTTTAGTTTTGCATATATATGTATATATGTGTGTGTGTGTATATATATAAAAGAAAGAAAGAAAGGAAGGAAGAAAGAAAGAAAGAAAGAAAGAAAGAAAGAAAGAAAGAAAGAAAGAAAACATCTCCTGAACAAATGTTCCTGTCTACTTTTGTTTTATGTACTAGTTCTCTCAAATATCAAGGTTATTGCTTTCTCTCTCTGATATTTATGGAAAATTCATAGAGTTCTAGCCATAAAGCTGTAAAAATTTGAAAACATAATATAAAACGTCCCAGGACTCTGTATCACTGAGACACAGACACACAGAACTAAACTTGTTACACTTGCAAGGGCTGTTGTGTTGAGAGTTAGGGTATATGCACATTGGCCTAATGGAAGATAAATAAAATGAATGCATCATGTAATTTTCCTCACACTAAGAATAAAATAAGGTACTGACATTCCCAGAGCAGACAAAACAAAACTTCAGTCCTAAAGTTTATAGCACTAGTCTTGGCAGTTGTCCTTTGGAGCAAACGAAAATATATTTTAACTGATAACATGGAAGAAAATAGCTTTTCCTCATAAAACATGTTAAAAGTTTCACTGGAGGACAAGATGTCACAGCAACACTGTGATTGGCAAAAGAAACTTCTATGTCCCTCCTGCCCCAAGGACTAAGTTTATTGCCGTAGATAACTTATTGTATATTACTTAACATTTCAATGGTTCTAAATGTGTTTACTCTTTCAAATCCAATTTGAAAATCTTTAACAAAATTGCCTTGAAGAAGTTCACCCAAGAACAACTACAAATAGACTTGGGAAATATACTTTACCACTTTTTAAACTTTTGGAACATAAGAATACAATGTACTTGATGAGTTAATGTCAAATAACACTTGGAACTTTGCAACTTGCAACTTCTTAAGATCTATCATTTCTTTCCTATCAAATGAGTCATAATTTTTAGAACCACCTTTGTTATCAGGAAGAATAGAAGTAATGTGTGGGCATTGTGTTTATATAATTTCAAGGATTGCTGGATTCTGTGGTAGGAGGTAGAATTTTCTTTTCTTTAAATAAAACTTATTAGCATTGGTAAAGGGTCGTAAAAATATTTCTCCTAGCTTTCTTTTGTTTGTGCTATATACACTGAGGATTCTTAAATTCAGTTATTTCCTACTGAGGAATATAATTTGAGTCTTAAAAAATATCTTCAGCAATGCGTCTGGGTGTACTATGCTCTGATGTATCCCTGAAAATTTGTGTATTGGAAACTTAATCCCCCGTGGGGTGGCGTTTGGAGATGAGGCTTCTTGGGAGGTGGGCAGAGCCTTCATGAAGGAATTAATACCATTATCAAAAGGGCTTGCAGAAGAGCTTTTTCTATCTTCTGCTTTCCTGTCATGTGAGGACACAGCATTTGTCCACTTTTCACCCTTCCATCCTTTCTGTCATGTGACAACACAGATTTCCTCCACCTTGGAGGATGCAGCATTAAGGTGCCACTTTGAAACCAGAGAGCAGACCCTCATCAGTCATCAAACCTGCTGGCAACTTGACTTGTACTTCCTATGCTGCAAAACTGTGAGAAATCAATTTTTGTTCTTTATCAATAACACAGTCTCAGGTGTTTTGTTATAGCAGCACAAAACAGACTCAGACAACATGGTTCTCCCTTTTTGTAAGTGTTTGCTTATTTCTTTTAGATTGAGGTATATTTTACACAGTATGGTGTACAGAAAAAAATTATTCCTTTCCCCACCAAAAAATTTCCAAATTCTAACCTATGAAACCTGTGAATATATTATTTAAACAAGACAAAATGGAATTTGTAAATGTGATTACATTAGGGATACTGAGATGAGGAGGTATAACATGTTCACAAAGGCTCTTATAAGAGACAGGAAAGGCTGAAACAGAAATGAAACAACGACCACAACGAAACCCAAGATCAACTTGATGCAGCCATGAGCTGAAGAACATAGCCTCTGGAAGCTGAGAAAGTTAAAGGGAAAATTCTCAGATCCTCCAGAAGAAATACAACCTTTGATTTTAGCGTCAAATGAAACTTTTTTAAAATTCAGAACTCTATAAGATAATGAATTTAGTAAATTAGTTTTTAAACCACTTTTTGTGGTAATTTGTTATAGCAGCAACAATAAACTGATACATAGTAACATATACAAACCTTAGACTCATAGTTAAATAAATGTGAGTGTGTTTGTAAAAACAAGTTAAAAAATAAGCAAAAGTGAATATCTAACCTAAATAGAACTCCAAAAGGAGAAATTAAGAATGAGAAAAAAGCACTATTTTAAAAGATGATGGCTGATGATTTTTCAGAACTATAAATGTTACATATTCTTATATTCAGGAAATAAGCTTTGTTTATCTGTGAAAGAAGGACATGTTTTCTAAAAGCAAAAATAAATGACAGAGGACATAATAGATTAATGGTTTTAAAATGTGAAGAAGAAAATAATTATTTTTAATTTGGAAAATATCTATTCCTCCAAACTAGTTTCTTCCTTCTTTGCCTCCAAACCACAACTAGATTATATTTTCTTATTTTTCTTGTAATCAGGTAACACAGTCCAAGTAGTTCTAGTCGGTGGATGTTGGACAAACGGTGGTAACCACTTTTGTACAAAACTGTTTAAGAAGTAAACCTTCTCCATGATATCTTTTCCTTTCCACTAGTTTCTTGCATAGATTATCAAGATTGTAAAGGACATAGAAGCCAAGGAAATTGAATGAGCTTCAGTTTCTGGATACACATTTGCAGATCTAACTGCCAGCAAGATGCACACTCTGGGCTATTAGTTAATTTTTGTTAGATTTTTGATAAATTTGTTTTGAAGCTTTTCTAGAAAATTAAAAAGGAAAGAATATATACAAAATCATTTTATGAGTCCAGCATTACCCTGACACCAAAGCTAGACAAGGACATTACAAGAAAATCATAGGCCCATATTCCTAATGAACAAAGATGTGAAAATTCTCAACAACATATTAGGAAACAAAATTCAACAGCATATTTAAAGAGTCATTCACCATGATCAAGTGGGATTTATCCCTGAGATTCAAGGATGGTTCAACATACACAAAGCAATAAATGTGATACATTACATTAACAGAATGAAGGACAAAAGCAATATGGTCATCTCATTAGATGCAGAAAAGGCATTTGACAAAATTCAACATCATTTCATGATTGAAGAAACCTCTCTACAAAGTAGATATAGAAAAAATGTATCTTAACACAATCAAAGCCACATATGACAAGCCCACAGCTAACATATTGAACAAAGTTGAAAGCCTTTACTTTAAGTTCAGGAAAAGAAAATGATGCCCAACCTTTCCACTTCTATTCAACATAGTACCGTAGGCCAGGCGTGGTGGCTCACTCCTGTAATCCCAGCACTTTGGGAGGCCAAGACGGGCAGATAACTTGAGGTCGAGAGTTCAAGAACAGCCTGGTCAACATGGTGGAACCCCATCTCAACTAAAAATACAAAACTTATCTGGGTGTGGTGGTACATGCCTGTAATCCCAGCTACTGGGGAGACTGAGGCAAGAAAATCATTTGAACCTGAGAGGTGGAGGTTGCAGTGAGCCAAGATTACACTGTTGCACTCTAGCCTGGGTGAAGAAGTGAGATTCCATCTCAATAAAAAAAAAAAAGAAACAACATAGTACTGTACATTTTGTCAAAGCAATTAGGCAAAAGAAAAAATATAATAAAATGTATATGAATAGGAAAGCAAGAAGTAAAATTGTCTCTATTTACTGAGACATCATCTTATATATAGAAAACCCTAAAGACTCTGCCAAAAAAAAAAAAAAAATTCTGTTAGAACTAAAGTTGCATAATACAAAATTGTCATTCAAAAATAATATTTTTATATGGTAACAATGAACCATATGAAAAACAAATCAAGAAAACAATTCAGTTTAGACCAACTGCAAAAAACTAAAATACTTAGAAATAAATTTAACTAAGGAGATGAAAGATCTCTGAACTGAAAACTATAAAGCATTGATGAAAGAAATTGAAAAAGGCTCAAGTAAATGAAAAGACACCCTCTGTTCATGGATTGCAATAATCAGTATTGCTAAAATATCCATAGTACCAAAGCAATCTACAGATCTAATGCAATTGCTATCAAAATTTCCATGTCATTTTTCACAGAAATAAAAAAATCCAAAAATTCAAATGGAACCACAAAGTCCTTGAATAGCCAAGGCAATGTTGAGCAAAAAGAATAAAGCAGGAAGAATCACATTACCTGATTTCAAATAATATTACAAAGCTATAGTAATCAAAACAGCATGGTATTGGCATTAAAACAGACACATCAACCAACAGAACATAATAGAAAGCCTAGAAATTAACGATACAGGAGTTAAGAAGGAATTAGGCAGATAGTGAGGGTATGGAAGTCTTTGATAAGATTTTCCTTTTAATTAAAAGCAATCCCAAATAATTTTTTAACAAAAAGCAGCCTGTAAAGTCCAGCTACAGATATAGACAAGCATGCTGGGAGCTTGAAGGGGTGAATGCCAGCAGGAAAGAACTACCTGGGACTAGACATGTTCAAAATGGTGGCTCCATCTTCCCTTCTCTGCCAGCCACATGTACAGTAAGAAGCAGACAAGATGGTGCCAGCCAAGGGAAAAGTTCATTTGCAAAGTAAGATTAGGGTAAGGCAGCCAGCCTTCTCTGTGGGCTATGGAAACATCACACCTGATTGAACCAATCTGTGAGTCCTATGCAAATCAGACACTGCCTCTTCAAGCCTGCCTATAAATCCAGTGCTCTCTGCTGCCAGACAGCCTTTTCTTCTGGGAAGTCCCCTCTCTCTTTCACTAGAGAGAGCTGTTTTCCTTCTTTCTCTTTCTTCTGCCTATTAAACCTCTGCTTCTAAACTCCTCATGTGTGTCTGTGTCTTAAATTTTCTTAGTGCAAGAAGATGAACCCTGGGTATTTACCCCAATGTAGCTGCTTCATTAACTGATACGTCTACAGTCAACAGATTTTTGACAAAGGTGCCAAAAACACATAATGAGAAATGGACCACCTTTTCAATAAGGAGTGTTGGGAAAACTGGATATCCTTATGCAGAAGAATGAAATTGGATCCCTATCTCACACCATGTACAAAAATCAACTCGAAATTGACTGAAGGTTTAGATATAAGGCCTGGAGCTATAAAACTAGTAGAAGAGAATACAGGAAAAAAATTCATGATATTAGTCTAGGCAACTATTTTTGGGATTAGACTTTCAAAACAGAGGCAACAAAAGAAAAAAAGACAAATGGGATTATAAAACCAACAAGCTTCTGCACAGCCAAGGAAACAATCAATAGAGTGAAGAGAAAACCTATGAAATTGAAGCATATAGTTTCAAACCATATATCAGGTAAGGGTTTAGCACTCAAAATATATAAGAAATTCAAACACCTCAATGGCAAGAAAATAATTTAATTTTTAAAAGGACCTGAATAGAAATTTCTCTAATGAAGATATACAAAGGACCAAATATACAGATAGATAGATAGATAGATAGATAGATATAGATATAGATAGATAGATATGATTTTTTAAAATAGTACACCTGTATAAGATATTTACCATGAAAGAAGCTTGTAGAATTAGAAGTTGCTCTGCATAAGTCTGTAAGTATGTGGTGAGTGAATGTGAAGGCCTAGAACATTACTGTACACCACTGTAGACTTTATAAAAACTGTATAGTTAAGCTGCACTACACATAGAAAAATACAGCAATTGCACTATTATATTAAGTCAGTAGGGACCTCACCAGGTCATAGGAATTTTTCAGCTCTATTATAATCTTATGACATCATGACTGTATGTATGATGCATCATAGACTGAGAAACATTATGCAGTGCATGACTGTATTGTTATCTGAAAAAGTAGTTTTTAAGACGAGAAAGTTTTACTATAGATGAAAAGGATCACTTTTTATGTCTCTATAATTTTCCCAAAGGACTACAAATTTTTAAAGTGCAATAAAAGTATTTAGGTCTTTGACTGCAGGCTTTCCATTAAACATGTATTTAAATGTAGCTGTTTTGACAGCTTACTCTTTCGAAATGATTGGGAAATACATGTTTATTTTATTAATAACTTATGTTGACATACTTACTTCATCATAAAAAGTTATACTCTTTTTTCACTGAAAACTCTGGTATTTCCCACTTATGCATACATTTATGTTAAGACATTCCCATCAGACAGAACTAAGCTTGAGCTCCTACTTCAATAACTACTAGTTGAGTAATCATAATCAACTAGTATCATATCATAATCATAATATTTAATCATAATCATGATATTTAATCATCTAAGCCTCAATTTCCTTATCTTTAAAATGGGAATACCATCAACAAGATTTTTGAGTATTAAATAAGACAATATGTGTAGATAATATAGTACAATGCCTCAGACACAGAAAAAAAGAATGTTACTATTTTTATTATTTTATATATTTTTTTTCTTCTTTGACATTTCATGTCTCTTAAAACAATATGTCTGGATGAATTAAAAATAATTTACCCACAAGAATAAAAATGGAAACATCCAAATAATACGATTGCTCGAAAGCGATGCTTCCTTTTTAATAAAAAATCAACTATTAAAAATGCCACTACAAAAAAATAAAGAATGAAAACCTATAATTTTCAACCCAGCCTTTTCAGACAAAAATAGTTGATGGTTATTTTCATTTATTAATTCATTTAGCAAATGTTTGTTGGAATATGTATCTACTCTGCCCTTAGGGTGCAAAGGTGATCAAGGCAATTTTACAACATTCCTACTTGCGAACAGCTTACGTTCCTATGGGGAGCTTTAATAGGCAAAGAACAGATATACAAACAAAATAGTGAAAGAGAAATGCTCACATGGTAGCACATAGACTTCCTGAGGGAACGCCTCTTCCAAAATAGAAATATGTGATGGTATCGACTCGTGGCAATAGAATTACCATCCATTTATACATTGCCTCTCACTAAAAGCAGGGAGGGATGAGATCAGTTTTACAGGCTGTTTTATCCCCATTCTCTGTTACAAAGCCTGTCCCCGGTACATAACCACATTTATTAAATGTCTGAATAAATGAATGCGATTTATTGGTTATTTTGCTATGCTGTATCATTCCTTTTTATTATGTTGTTAATTCACAATCTTTGAAATGCACCCTGAAATTCATGTAATTGTCATGTAGCAAAGAATTTATGGGAAGTAAGTTACAAAATTAGGGAAGGGCATCTAAATAAAATGAGAACAGAGCAGATCCTTTATAATGCATCTATATGTAGGTGGTGGATCCTCAAATTTACTGTATATGTGAAGATCTATTTTAAAGATATGTGACTAATTTGGAATTCAGCTTCTGACACATAAAGAATGCTGTTGGGAATCCAAGTTCACATACATCCCGAGTATATTGATTCTTCCTTTCTTTATATTCAGTATATCAGAAATAGCTTAGCTGCTGTCTAGAAATTCTTATTGTACTCTGCTGTCATTGTATGTGTTGCTATAGGTTTACCAACATTTTCTTTAAATATGGGAATAATTACATGTTTGGAAGGATGCTAATATCTCAGTAATAAAATTTTTTGAATCTTTATTACAGAGCAACAATTAAATTTCTCCTTTGCTGATATAAAATTTGGTAAGTTCAATAGTTGTAAATTTGAGTGAACCTGATTCAGTGGGAAGTGTAATGTCAAGATTAACATATGGTAACTATATTTCAATAACTTGCAAGTTGCTTAGATTCTTCTTAAGTAATGAAAGCAGAACTATGCTTTTCACAAAGCACTTTTTTATTTTACATACTGTATTCTAGATGTAGCAGATACATTGTTACCACCATCTTCTGCATTATTTTCCAACAGTCTATCTAAATCATGAAAATAGTGTCTTTGAAAGAACCATACCATGTCCAGAAAGCCTTATGAAACTTTTTATGTCTCATTTAAGTACTTTTGAACAATAAGAATGTGAATAGAAACCACTCGAGTTTTTGAGATTTAGTTTGAGTCTCTGAACTCATGAATTTCAAGTGAAATTAAATTGGCCCAGATAATACCACAGCTAGTTAAAGCAGCCCAAATTCACCCTTGTAAGCCAAATAATGCTTTTACATGTTCCTAAAGAGTCCCTGCTGCCATGGAAAAAAAAAATTTCATTTTTGTTCACAATAAACAGCCCTGATGGATTTCTGTAGTCGGTCCTGAGTACCTATGTGCTTCATTGTCTTTCAATCCTAAGAACACACATTTTACAAAGACACAGATGCAGAGGCCTAAAAAGCAACACCCAGTGCTCCATTAATGTCTCATAATCAGGGCCGTTTCTCACTAATTTGACTGCCTGTGTGTTGTACAACAGTTTAAAGTGATGAACAATATTTCACTGTCACCCATATTGATCTCTCAATAAAGCAGTCAAATTTAATGTTTTCTGTAATGATAATTAAGTTCATTTAAGAAAAGGAGACACTGACATCTGCCCAACAAACGGTATTACAGGTAAGTTATAGGATTCTAATCAACACCAAAATTGGTTTATTAAAATCAAATGAAAGTTTACTAGCTCACCATGTCTCTGTTATTTGACATGTTTATAGTAAATGTTTTTTTTTTTTTTTTTTTTTGAGACAGAGTCTGACTCTGTCACCCAGGCTGGAGTGCAGTGGCGCAATCTCAGCTCACTGCAAGCTCTGCCTCCTGGG
>NW_012116265.1:9499167-9536400 GCF_000951035.1 Colobus angolensis palliatus | reverse complement strand
GTGTTAGCCAGGATGGTCTCGATCTCCTGACCTTGTGATCCAACCGCCTCGGCCTCCCAAAGTGCTGGGATTACAGGTGTGAGCCACTGCGCCCAGCCCATGGTAAATGTTTTTAAGATTAGAGAGTCATACTTTCAGTGTAGAGAGGTATGGGGCAAAAGCAGGTATCAGAGAAGGAAATTTCAAAATCAAAAGTGATTTTTGATGCCCCAGATTCACTTGATAGATTCATTATTCTGTATATAAATTCACTCCTTGTGCCCCTACTTTACAATAGACTGAGAGAATCTGTCTACTAGAAAAAACATCATTCCTAGGAAAATGTGCCTATTGAGAATAGAGTAAAAGAGAGAGATGCTAAGTCCTTATGGTGTTTTAGTTTCACAGTGCTATGATTTTGGAGTATAAAATTTTATTTTTAGGATTTTTTTTCTTTTTTTCCCCTGAAACCCACAAGGTGGAGGGGGCTGGTTTAGTAAGAGCAAATCAATGAATCTGTGTCTAAGCACGGCATTTGCATGTGGATTCAAACAATGAATATTGGATACATTATCTTAAAAATCACAAAGGAAAAATTATTCTCGTTTTTCCTTAATGATCTGGAGATTTCATATATGATAAGATTGAAATAATTTCATATATGATAAGATTGAAATATGATAAGATTGAAATAATCTAAGAACTCTCATTAATCCCTTTTGCTATAGCTCAAGAAATCTGTCTCTATACAGCACCGTGCATAGAGACTGGCTGAGAACCAGCAGCTAAATAAATGGCAAGGATAATCATGATGGCAAGGGTGATGACTAAGGTTGAAGATGATGACAGAAATAATGCAGTGTTGGCTTATTGAAAATCTAAATAGGGCTATTTAAGTTAAATTCTCAATGAATAAGTTTACAAACATGGACAGTGATTCCTTAAGAAGTTAAACATCTGTCATGAATATATGCATTTTAAGCTAGATTGATTCTTGGTCAGTAAATACATGCACACTTTGCTACTGTTTGTAATCAGTGAACCACAGCATGCATTGAAGTCAAGAAAAAAGTAAGGACCAAATTGCAGAAACTTTGAAAGTATTTGGTCTAGAAACAATAGTAACTTAACCATAGAGAATTTCCACTTGTGAGTTTTGTAGTAGAAAAGAAGCAAAGCTTGCCAGTTACAGAATATTTCCCAATAGAGTACTGTATAAGAGCTACAGATACAATCACTTAATAGCTTAATGATACATTATAATTGCAAGGCCATTTCAAACACACTATTAGACACATTATTTCATTAATGACATATAAGTGTTGGGTAATTGTAATATTTATTTATTTATTTTTTTGAGATGGAGTCTCTCTGTTGCCCAGGCTGGAGTGCAGTGGCACGACGTCAGCTCACTGAAACATCTGCCTCCCAGATTAAAGCAATTCTTGTGCCTCAGCCTCCAGAGTAGCTTAGACTACAGATGCACCATCATGCATGGCTAATTTTTTGTATTTTAGTAGAGATGGGGTTTCACCACTTTGCCCAGGATGGTCTTGAACCCTAAGCTCAGGCAGTCCGCCCACCTCAGCCTCCCAAAGTGCTAAGATTACAGGCATGAGCCACACCACCTGGCTATTATTCCCATTTTAAAAATGAGAAGAGTGAGGCTTTTCTTATATTTGCCTTTAAATATTAGTGGGTAATTTGAAGTTATTTGGTTTATTCCTTTTTCTCTCCTATATGTTAGCAAATTTAGGTAATTTTTCTACTGTATGTCTGTAAATGCATTCATGTGCAGAAGCACCAGTAGACTTACATTTACAAGAACGTATCTACATTAATCTTAACTACGGACTAGCTATTTTCTTTTGGACTCTCTGGACTTCAGTCACTTTATAAAAAAAATTCAGGAATAAATTTCCTCCATAATAATGATTTCAAGTATATTAGGTAACAAAAGATCTGTGAATAAGCATTACATATTTTAGAGTGATTTATAATTTCAGAAGATGTTTGTGAAATTTCTATTAAAAAGGCTGGGTGTGGTAGCTCATGCCTATAATCCCAGCACTTTGGGAGGCCAAGGTGGTTGGATCACTTGAGGTCAGGAGCTCGAGGCCAGCCTGTCTGACACGGTCAAACCTGTTACAATTCAAGGTGAGGTTTGGGTGGGGACACACAGCCAAACCATATCAGGATAGTTTTCCTTTAGCTTATTAAAAAAAGATAAACAAAATCACAAATGACATACACGTATATGCCGATGGTACCCTACTGAAACTGCCACTATAGGCTCTATCATCTAGTCTACCCTCCCTATAGTCCCATCAATCCAACTGGTATTCACTGAAGACTGTAATTATTTCAGTTTTCTACCCCAGCCTTTCTCTGATCTGCATTCCCAATAAAGTCAGAAACTAATCAATATCCTGCTCTCCCAAATTCTTCAATACTTTTTCCTCATCCCTTGTTCTCCAAAACTTCACTAATCTCCAAAATAATACCTTCAAAAAGCTACTAGTCTCCCTCCACCTCTCCATTCCTTTCAATTAACTGACTGTAGTACCCTCTCTGCTACCAATTCCTCCGTGCTATGTAGACCAGCAATGAATAAACTTTTCACTTTAAAAGGCTATGTAGCAATGCCTTAGTTACTGTAAGACATTTGTTTTCTGTCACTATTATGCAACTCTGCCGTTGTAGCAGGAACATGAACACGCACATGTGTACATATTTGTAATAGGTGAATGTGGTACATATTTGTAATGAGTGAACGTGGCTGTGAGACTTGAAATTCATTTTCATAACATTCAGCCTGGCACCCAGTCACCCTTAATGTATGATTTATGTATCTACGTAGATGGTACCCAAATTACAATGATTAGACTTAAAATGTTTTGACTTTATAATGAACTTACCCAGGTGTTAAATATATTCTGACTTACAATACTTTTGACTTAATGATGGATTTATTGGGGTATGAAATGCATTTTCAACTTACAATACTTTTGACTTATGATGAATTTATCAGGATGAAATCCCATTGTAAGCCAGGAAGCATCTGTATACATATTTGTGTGTGTGTGTGTGTGTGTGTGTAAGTATGCCACACATATATGTAAATTACTATGTGCATTTTGTGTACATATACAGACACATATATGTGCATATATTTATTCACACTGGTGCATAAAAATTGCTAAATAAATTTATATATTATAATCCTTATATGCATATGTATGTGTGTATGTTTCTCCTACAACCTCCCTATGCTCCACATCATTTGGTAGTAGCACTTCTTCAGAGCAATATCTACATCCACCATCTCAATTTCTACTCTATCTTCTTAACATCTCTTAACACTGATTCAACTGAAACTGCTGTAGATCAGGTCACAAGAATTTTACTCTTCCAAATTCAATGAAATATTTTGTGACTTCATGTGGTTCTACCTCTTTGAAGCATTTAGCAATAATGACCATCCTTCTCCCACTGCTAAAGCTCCACTCCCAGCTCTTGACACAGTCTTTGTTTTGGGGTCACATGACACCAATTGTCCCTGGGTTTTTGTTGACTTCATTAGCTTCTCTTCTTTTGTTACTCCTTTATTTTTGTACCCCACTACTGAATTTGGGAGAGTTTCTGGACTTAATTCTCAGCCCTCTCTCATCCTCCTTCTCTACACTAATCTAGGTAATCTTACTAATTCTCGTGACTCTCCTTACCATGAGACATGTTCCAGAGTGTCTGCAACCCTGATGCTACATCTGAGATTCACAGTCATTTGTTTCAAGCTATTTGACATCCACACTTGTCTGTCTTGTAGATATCTTAAAATTAACATGTCAAAATTGACATTGTACACATACACACACCAAACACTTGAAACAATCATTAAAATAACTATTTGGCCTTCTCAGATTCTCCTGTGTCACATTAAATGACATTTACAAGGTTATCAAATACAAAAAAAATTAAAATAAAGTGAAGTTACGTAAGATGCTGTTTTTTTCAAGCTCTTTTTCTATCTTCAAAATAAATCTGAAATCTCTCCAACTCCATTCATCACTGCAACCACTCTATGATAGCACGAGCATACCAAGGCTAGACTGATCTTCCTATTTTCACTTTTAGTGTCTGAAATCACATTGTTTAAATATATATATATTTCTAGAGATAGCCAGACCTGTAACAATAATCTGACCCCCAGTGTTCCTATCTGTTTCCTCCAAAACACATGCTCATGAGACTACAAACTCTGTTTCTGAAAAAAAAGTTGTTGTAACGAACACATTCAGTAGTCATCTAATAAAAAAAATAAAATAACAGCATTTACTGTGCATGTGTACACACATAACTTTATTTAATTCAGATGAATAACCTCAGTGTGCTACATATTTTAGTTTTCTTTTTTTTTACGTTGAAAGTAAATGAATAAGCTTAAGTTTGTCAATTACCTGCTTGAGCACACATAACTTCTGTCTCTTACATACACGAGGTACTTAGAAAACTCAAAAAGGATTCTAACAAACTGCATGTCATAAGTATAGTAATTGTAGTTGAAATAAAACACACTTATACGTCTCTAGAAAGTGGAAATGATTCAAGACTTCTTCAGAAATAGTTTCAAAATTCAGACAGTAGTGTAAAAACAATTAACGCACACCCCCCAACTCAAAACTAAAATATACTCAGGCTGAATCCAAATCATAATTACACAGCCCTTAACTCTCTTTCTTCATCCCTATCATTTTTTTGTAAATACTCATCCCTTGAACACATATTTACAACACTTTTCTCTATTCCCTTTGTGCCTTGAATGTTTCTCCTCCTAAAATCTGTTTATCTCAATCTACGCTAGCCTGAAATCCAGACCACCTACCCCAAAACATATCAAATGGGTGTACGGGCTCTCAAGCTTGTATGTGTGTCTGAATGCATCTGAGTGTGTGTGAATTTGTGTTAATTACCTGCAGAGTCAAACAGCTATGTTTTTTTCAGCCAGGCTACCTTCCCAGAGGGATTATTTTTATTATACCAGTTGGAAAATACATAAATGATAGAAAGGATCTATATATGACGAATAGAAGCTTTTCATTTATAACTATTCTTATGAATAGAGTATTAAATGAGTTCTATATAACCTTTCTAAATGTCTAGAATATTGGTTATGAGGTACAATCATTTCTACCTAGACATAGTCATTGATTTTTCAAGTATTCTGTTATGCTAATGTGGTATGCTCCTTATTCTCTCAAGTTATTCTAAGAGTCACTTGAAATAGTGATGAGCAAAATCACGCTTCTATCAAGTACTCTGCACAGGAATTTAGAGAAAGACAGAGAAGGTAAAGGGTTCATGATTTTATTATAAAAGAAGTTATACTCTCCATCAAAATTTGAGAGAAATTTATTCCTGAGAGCAAATGATAATGAGATCTCGCACTGAAAATCTGTAAGTTTAAAAGGCAATTAGCTTGTCTATCTTATTCACCTACGGGGACAAAAACAATTCAGTTCTCACTGTTAAAATGGATTGCAGTCATATTGGATTTGAAAACCTGACTTTTTAAATATTTATGAATATCCGAACTCTACATAAGAATAGAAAAGAGGGCACATGCAATTTAGAAAACTTTCATTCAGCTGAATGACTTCATGTAGATTTTTTATTTTATTGAAACACAGATTGAAATATAAAGTTTACTATCTCTGTTATAAAAAAATCAAAATAAAAACATTCAAAATGAAAAAGTTATAGGGTACCTTTTTTTTTTTGAAAATAGACTGTCAGAGTAATTTCTTCAGATTAGTTCTTTTATTAGAACATTCTAAATTAAAAATGCTTTTTAAGAAAAGAGTTTTAGATTATGCATTCTTATAACCATCCTGACTGAAACACAGATGAGGGTGGTGCCACACAGATCAAAGACAATGTTTTATTATGAGAGTACAAAGTCGACCCCTAGGGAATATAATTTGTTAAATGTTAATGAAAATATCTGTATTTAGATAAGCAGGTTGGTTGACTATATGCTTGTATACCTTAAAAACCATTTCAGCCTGGGCATACTGGTACGAAACTTGGCTTTTTATAGACAAATTATACAAATCAGTTATATCTGTCCTACAATGTCCAATCTCATACTTTTAGTACATAAAATAATTATTATGCTTTGGGAATAATGTTTGCGTAGTTTATTGAAAATCATGTTGATAGTTTAAGTAGGTTTCTAGACCAGAAGTTGGCAACCTTTTTCCATAAAGGGTCAGACAATAAATACTTTTGGCTTTGAAGGCCATAGAGGCTATTGCAACTATTCATCTCTGTCACTGTAGTGAAAAAACATTGACAATACACAAACAATGAGAACCTGAGTGCTAATAAAACTTTATTTACAAAAATAGGTACAGGTAGTGGGCTAATCCTACTCTAGGCTACCACTAGTTATTTTTAAATGCTTTCAAAATTGCAAAGGAAGAAAAGGTCTGTAATTAACATCCTACCTATACTATCTCTTATTTTTTGGATATGGGAAGAAACGAAAAAAACAAAAAATGATCAAATACATGTGTTGAAAAGTGTTTAGCAGCCAACTGACTAATTACTACTATCCACAGCTTGTTTACTTTACTCCAGCCTCCAGGATGATTACATCATTTCAGCTTGAAAACCTTGAATGATGAAGAACTCAGTACCTAAAGAGGCCTGTCCCTACTGTCTTCAATTTTTGGACAATTTTAATTATTAAATACTTGTCACTTATCATTTATGTTGTGTTCAGAAGCAACTTGGAACAGCTGAACAGTGATTCAGTGTGAACTTGCCTAACATATTGCACTCATTTAGATATGCATAAGCTAATTTTAATTATCTAGCATCCCTAAAATTAATGGCCTGTCTTAATTTTTATCAAATAAATACTTTTAGGCGTATTTTTGGAATTAGGATTTTTCTTTAAATATAAAATGCTTGCTGAGCATTTGTTAAGTGTCAGATTCTGTTCTAGGCATCAGGAATAAAAATGCAAGTAGATGGAAAGATGCTCTAGGAACTCAGAGCATCTAAGTTAAATTTTCCAACCTCCTGCTGAGTCTTCTAATTGCTCATATTAGCTACATACACGTAACTGTGATCTGCTAGGAAGAACCTTGCCTAGAGATTATTTCACAATGATGGCTTGCTCATTTCTTTATCACCATATTCTCATGTCATAGTCATTGTCACTCAAAATACTCGTTTATCTATTATGACTTTTATCTTTTAGAGAAATTGAATTTATTTCCTGAGATTAGTTTTTGTTGCCTGGTTCATGCTACTCATGATTCATTCTAAGCAAATTTAGCAGAATCAAATATGTTGTCAAATCTTCCACTCCTCTATCAGTAAACTCAAACAGAATTTACAAATATGTTTTGCCAGGATTGACAGTGTGCAGCGTTGGGTGTGCATTAAAATTTTATGTTGCCTGGTCCAGATATTTTCATGCCTACTTCTTAAGATTTTATAGATGCTTCTTCAACAGAGGCAGCTCTAATATGCCACTTTGATTTTATGACTTTCACTAATATTATCATTTTGTTTCTGATGTCAAATTTGGAACTGATAATATCTGATGAATTACCTGTGATTTTCAGTTATCAAACTGTGCTAAGGGACCATAGCTAAAGCATGACTCAAGAATTACTCAGCTTGGAGTCTATGAGGTTATGCTTTGTCTACTGTTTCCTAAGTATGAAAAGAAACACACCCGGACTGTGTTATCTTCTGTTATCAGAAATGGGAAGAAAAATAATGGGGGTGTGTGTGGATGTATTAATATTTGTCAAACATAAGCTGCTATTTCAGGAATTTTGCCTTTTTGTTTTGAAGCCCAGCCAATATTCACTCAATACTATCAACATACTCACTTCCAGAAATTTAGAAGATGGGACAAAATTTATAAACCTGACTTGACTTTCCACTGTCAGAGAAAACGAACAAACCACATTACTTAATTTGATGTTAGCACTAGAAGCATCATGGCTTTCTGTGTTTGCAAAAGTTACTGTAAATGTGCACACTCATTTCTGAGACCGAATAACGAAGTCCTTAAAAAAAAGAAGTCTATATTTATTTCTACATGAATTTATTTGGTTTCTCTAATCTCTTAACTTTTAGTCCTTCATTTTAGGAAAGGCTTTTTTTTTCTATAATCTGTGAAAAGATAACATATTTAAGGAAAAATGATGCCTATTATTTTATTTTTTACATACTGAGAGCTTTCAGGAGTGAAAATTAATACAGGAAATGAATATGTTCTCAAATGAAATTTGTATTTGGAAGGAAAATCTCATACTTTCTTCTCATTTTTTGTACACTTCTTTATGTTACTTTTTTTTTTTAACTGAAAAACTGAGTGTGCTGTATGAAGGCAGAAATTCCATTTGTTAGCAATAAAAGTGGAAACTTTCTCTATTCTAGTCTAAAACACCCTCAAAGAGCCATAACATTCACCATCTATGGCTTTGATGCCTGCAAACCAGAAGAAAAACGCTGTGTATGTGCGCGTTTGTGTGTGTCCCGAAGTGAGAGAGAAGATGAGATTTTGCTCAGTATGCACTGCAAGAGCCGTTCCTGAGTAGAAGGAACATATTTTCAGTCCATTTCCATCACTTAGAGACTTCCATTTTTCCTCTCTGAAAGGAATCTCTAGCCGTGCATCATTATAGTGTGCAGTGGTAAAGAAAAGAGGAAGTGAGTGAGAGGGAGGGCTGCAGGGAGAAGGAACTAAAGGAACTATAGAATCAAAAGAAAAGGTACTGTGCTGTAAGATGAAAACAATAATGCCACTTCCACTTTGAGACCAAACCTTTTTAAAGCTTGTAGTAATTTTCAACCTTTATTGCCACTATGCACACCTGCAAGAATATGAGCTTTTGTATATAGGAAAAGACCACGTACACCACAATGCACACTCACCCACTTGCTATGAGCTTATACATCCAGTCAGCTAATGTTTAGATTTATCTGTGTTCACGTAGCTCAACTGAAGGATTTGTTTATTTTCAGTCTTTATAGAAGACTTTCCTCATTTCTATAAACAGTTTGTACTGGTTTGTATTAGAAAATGGAATGTCATAAATGTGTTGACACTTTTGTTTCCAAGGTTATTTTTTGTGTGTTTTAAACTTTTCTTTACATGTTGTTAATTAAAATAACCTATTGATTTTTTAAATACAAAGCTATAATATGATATGGAAAAAAACCAATATTTTGCTGATTCCCATTGAAAAATTTCAAAGCTAAATGTGTGACTACGAAATAAAAGAAAATAAGCATCTCTATTTAAATACTTAGAAAATCAGGATTACACAAAATTCATGTTTAAGACAAAATTATAAAATTTATTTTCCTATTTAAATAAATAGAATCAGAATTGTGATCTATACTTTTATTACAGAAGCTGCGTATTTGTTGAGTATATACTATGTAATCCTTAAAGTAACAGTTTAATCAAAATGCCTAAAAATTAAAAAAATAAATTATTATTGTCTTGTGCTTTTTGATATCACAAATAAATTGATGTTTTGGAATGCTTTGAACTGATGAAGACTAATATACATTCTGAGATCCGTGTCTGCCAGCAGCATAGATTGTTTGTTTCCATTTGATCTGATGCATAGACAGCTAAAGTTGGAAGAAATTTCTGAGGACTCGTAACTCAAAATGCCCTTCACTGTATCCTGCATAAGGCAGAAGACACTCTATTCCACCTGTTAAATCTGGCTAAATGGAATTTAGAAAAAAACTGAATTAAATAAAAAATCTCAGCAATAGAGCAAAGCAGAATTCATGAACTGTGTTAGCTTATTAAAAGGAAGGACATTTAAGCAGAAAATAGTTCTTTTAGAGGCCTAAAATGTGGAACACCTAGACCTCTTGGAGACCATTTAGATGACAGTGGAAAATGATACAGGTAGTAGGCAAGGTCCTTAAAGTTGGACGTGGCAGATTTTTTAATACTGTTCCTGACACCGTCATCCTTACATAAAGAAGGATGAATATTGACAATTATAACTGTGGCCAGAGGCCACTATATTCCCGTGGGCTGTCTCTAGTCTCACTCCACACCCAACCTGATGCAAAACGAACACGTAGTCATGTATCCCAGAAAGAAAACTTGCCTCTAAAAGCAAGTGTTAGTAATATATATTTTACTGAAAATTTTCTGAAGGGGAGAGAAGATTTACATTATAGAACAAAAAGCACAATTTAATAATTCATTATTACCATCTCTGTTTTCCTCTAAATCTGTCTCTAAGTATTAAAAATTTCATCTATTTTTCCCCTTCCCTTATGTGTCCTTTCAAATTCCATCTATTATGTCTCCGTAAGGTAGCCAGTGCTTTCTGGTTTTAAACCCTGTACAGTAACATACTACCCTGGTGATTGGCATTTGCCTCCATCCCATTTTAGAAAGAAACTTGATCCCCCAAGCTTGCTTCTATGGGTCTAGTTATTTAACACCTCTTATATAGTTTAATGTTTACAGTAACAATGCTATAATAGTGACATTTATACATTAAATAAATGTATTTAAATTAAATACAAAATTAAAACAGGCTGGGTGCAGTGGCTCACGCCTATAATCCCAGTGCTTTCGGAGGCCGAGGTGAGTGGATCACGAGGTCAGGAGATCGAGACCATCTTGGCCAACACGGTGAAATCCTGTCTCTACTAAAACTACAAAAAATTAGCTGGGCGTGGTGGTGGGCGCCTGTAGTCCCAGCTACTCAGGAGGCTGAGGCAGGAGAATGGCGTGAACCTGGGAAGCGAAGCTTGCAGTGAGCCAAGATCATGCCACTGCACTGCAGCCTGGGCAACAGAGCGAGACTCCAAAAAAAAAAAAAAAAATGCAAACTCTGTTAAAAAATGTTAAAAAAACAAACAAACAAACAAGGTAGCTTCCTTTGCTTTGTGGGCCTTTAATAAATAGTGACAGTGATGTAGAAATTTTGTTGAATGTTAAGACAGTATAGAAAAAAAGTATAAAATACAACTTACTCATTAGTGATCAAGTTTCAGTGTTTCCTCCTGGGGCACCACTGTGATCAAAATGTTCAAAAGCCCAGGCAGATGTTAACAAATGATTTTTGGATGGAGGATGATTGAATCGTATACTTTGTCTCAGTCTTTCATTTTGATGGATCTTTGCTCATTCGCTTTTGTTCATTTTCCGTTTAACAATTAACAACATGCATAAGTACCTCATGTTTGCTACAGGTTCTCTGGACACCAAGATGAACACTACATTGCCCTGCTTTGGGGTTTGTAAAGCAAGCTGACAAGAGTTAGCAATACATACCAAGAAGCTGCAATGTACAGCATTTTATGCAGTGTGAAGGAGATGGAATGAGAGAAGAATATGCTTTATTCTGCTTGAAGAAATCAGTTATTAGAGTCAAAACGGCATGTGACCTGAACCCGATAGGCCGAAATAGCTCTGACAATTGGGCAGGACATGAAGGTAACACTAGAGAAAGAGGATGAAGGGAAAGATTTGTGAAAGAACATAGTGATTACACGAAGAGCAAATAAATTGGCGATGCAGAGCAAAAATGTCATAAGCACACACTCAAAAATTAGTCAATTTCAAGCTGCACTTAAGATCTGAATAGCTAATGACAAGCTACTTAGCATATCTAATTCTCAGCAAACTCATTTCGAAATTGAGGATAATCATAACAACTTTCTCAATATGAAATGGTTTAATTTAAGTATTTGGCACATTGCTTGTCATGCTAAGTGTTTAACAAATATTAGCACATCTTCTTCCCTTTTTTTGCCTGTTAATTTGTCTTCTCTTTCTTCTTCTGAAAGTGTTACTAGAGTTGAAGCTTGAAGTACTGAAATAGTTGAAGGTGAAACAGAGTATTATCTGTGCAAAGGAGATTCATCAAGAGTGTAGGTAATTGTTCTACAGCTTTAATTCTTTGAATGTTGCAGAAAAGTAATTTTTTTCTATGTTGCTAGAAAGTTTTGAGGATGGACTTTTATATTTATAAATGGGAAAAAACAACTAGCCAAGGGGAAAGATCCAGCTCCCAGTTTTCCTAATATTACTGAAAAATCAAGTCACAGATTAATTGTATAACAATCAATAATAACACAAAGATCATTTAACATTTCTGATGCTTTTATGGGGGAAAAAGTTTGAACAAGGTTTTACTTTCAATGATTATTCTAACAGTTAATATGAATATAGAGAAGTAAAGAAATTAAATGCTATAATGCTATTTCAAAGTTAATGTATAATTTATTTGTACCGTTACCATTTATAAACCATATTTTTAGTTTTATTTTTAAATTTTAATCTATCTATTTATTTATTTATTTTGAGACCAGGTTATGAGACTGGCTAATTTTTGTATTTTTGGTAGAGACAAGGTTTTGCCATGTTGCCCAGGCTGATCTCTAACTCCTGGGCACAAATGATCTACTGGCCTTAACCTACCAAAGTCCTGTGATTACAGCCATGAGCCATCACACCCAGCCTATTGGCCATATTTTAACGTCAAAACAGAGAGTATTAAAGGATGTGTATTTTCAACATCTTACTCTGAAGTTTTCTTTTTCTTTTCTTTTCTTTCTTTTTCTTTTTCTTTCTTTCTTTCTTTCTTTCTTTCTTTCTTTCTTTCTTTCTTTCTTTCTTTCTTTCTTTCTTTCTTTCTTTTCTTTTCTTTTTTTTAACGGAACCTTGCTCTGTTGCTCAGGCTAAAGTGCAGTGGCACAATCTTGGCTTACTGTAACCTCTGCCTCCTGAGTTCAAGCAATTCTCCTGCCTCAGCCTCCTGAGTAGTTGGGGTTATAGGCATGTGCCACCACACCTGGATAATTTTCATATTTTTTGTAAAGAAAAGATTTCACCATGTTGCGTAGGCTGGTCTCGAACTCCTGACCTCAAGTGATCTGCCTACCTCAATCTCCCAAAGTTGAAGTTTTCTTTTAATTGAATAAAGTAAACTAACAAATAAACTTGGCTTGAAAATATTTCTTTTAGAATGTTCCTGTACTTGAGATTTTTTGTTTTTAGTTCATCAAGATTGATTGGTTAGTAATGTGATTTGACTATGTCCCCACCCAAATTTCATCTTGAATTGTAACTCCTACAATTCCCACATGTCATAGGAGGAACCTCAAGGGAGGTGACTGAATTATGAGGGTGGGTCTTTCCTGTGCTGCTCTCACGATAGTGAATAAGTCTTACAAGATCTGATGGTTTTTAAAAGAGGAGATCCCCTTCACAAGCTCTCTCTCTTTTTCTGCTGCCATCCAAGTAAGATGTGACTTGCTCCTCCTTACCTTCCACCTTGATTGTGAGGCCTCCCCAGCCATGTGGAACAGTAAGTCCATTAAACCTCTTTCTTTTATAGATTGCCCAGTCTTGGGCATGTCTTTATCAGCAGTGTGAAAACAGACTAATACAGTTAGCATTAATGATCTGGTAATACTTTTCTTAGAATTATAAGAATAATTAAGTTATTCCATACATAATTGATAATACGATTAGAAAGAAAAATAATTGTTCCAATTTAGTTCCTACTGGGCAGACATTTTAATATAACAAGTCTTTTGATTACAGTCAGCTAAAAGTACGTTGGGTTCTAGGTTAGTTCCATTTAGGAGTTCAGAGATTGAAGTGAAATAGTCACATTGACTCTTAGGCTCTCCGTTTAGTGAATGAAGAGGGTGTCTTTTATGTCATTACTAGTTTACAACTTTTGGACTCTTCGTGATGCATCACATAAAAAAATAAACGTAAGAAGTAAAGTGATGACAACCATTATAGCTTTATGATATATATACAATTTCCCCCTTCCCCGTTTTTGTTTTTGGACTTAGGAGAATTATATTCCCATCAATAGATCTTTTGGTTGGTTATATATAGAATTAGAATACACCTTTACTTCTACCAATTCATTTGGTAAAATAATCTTTCCACATAACTTCTGTGAACTCCAAAAATTGGAGACAGGTCTCAGTTAATTTAGAAACTTTATTTTGCCAAGGTTGAGGGGGCATGCCTGTGACACAACCTCAAGAGGTCCTGACAACGTGTGCCCAAGGTGGTCAGAGCACAGTTTGGTTTTATACATTTTAGGGAGATGTGAGGCATCAATCCACATATGTAAAATCAACGTTGGTTCCGTCCAGAATGGTGGGACAACTCGAGGGGAAGGTGGAACAACTCAAAGTGAGCAGGGAGCTTCCAGGTCATAGGTAGATAAGAGACAAGTGGTTGCATTTTTTTTCAATTTCTAATTAGCCTCTCCAAATGAGGCAATCAGATATGCATTTATCTCAGTGAGCAGAGGAGTGACTTTGAATAGAAGGGAGGCAGGTTTGCCCTGAGCAGTTCCTAGTTTGACTTTTCCCTTTAGCTTAGTGATTTGGGGGCCCTAACATTTTATTTTATTTTTTTTTTTTGAGACGGAGTCTTGCTCTGTCGCCCGGGCTGGAGTGCAGTGGCCGGATCTCAGCTCACTGCAAGCCCCGCCTCCCGGGTTTACGCCATTCTCCTGCCTCAGCCTCCGGAGTAGCTGGGACTACAGGCGCCCACCACCTCGCCCGGCTAGTTTTTTGTATTTTTTAGTAGAGACGGGGTTTCACCATGTTAGCCAGGATGGTCTCGATCTCCTGACCTCGTGATCCGCCCATCTCGGCCTCCCAAAGTGCTGGGATTACAGGCTTGAGCCACCGCGCCCGGCTCCTAACATTTATTTTTGTTTCACACTTTCTTCATTAATTCTTCTCATAAATACAATAACCCTTATTTACAAACTTAATTAAAAACTTCAAAGTGTTTATTTTCATTCTCAACAGGTTGCTTTTAGCCATTCATAAGAAGCAAGCATGAACTACTTCTCTGATATAAACATGCACTTATTTAATAAAACTTTTTTAAAGTTGTGGAGACAAAACTGATGTCAAGGTATTACTTAGCAATTCTTCTGCTATGTATGTCTGAAAATATTTTACCTAAATATTACCTGATTTCCTAAATATCTCCATAACAAATGACTTCAGTTTTATATTCTCATTAAAGATGATTAAGAACTTATAACAAAATTATGTGTGATATTTATGCAAATCATTTCAATTTTATGCATATAATCATGTTTTCATATACATATAATTTTTATCTCAAAGTGGAATAGAGTTTGGAATAAGTATTATGTTCAGATCCATTATATACAAAAGTAGGCATAACAGTTGAATAAAAGAGTTTCACTTTAAAATATCTTTCTCTGGTTTTAGTATTTACATTGTTCTTATAAACCAGAAAAGTGGCAATATTATTTTTCACATTGAGTATACTGACAGAGGCATGAAAAAAATAACTGTTCCTGGTAAGATAAAATAATTGTCATAAATGGTAAAATCTAGATGACACAACAAACTACTAAACACAACATTATCCTTAAAAGTATAAGACCTGAATACCAAATTATGAATGATGATTATGGAGGATAATAGAAAATAGAGATCAGGGCTACTGATGGATCCAGTAACTGGTGTCTCCATTTTCCCTAATAAGGAGTGGAATAGTACAGTATGCACTGAGGGCTATCTCTACTCAGATTGCAGAGAAACGTAACATAGCATGTGACATTTTGAGAGAGTTACTTAATAGGAAACTCTGTGAAGGGAGACATAAGATCAGAAAGTATGTGTGTATGTTCGTGTGTGTGTTTGTGTGTGGGGGGGGATGGGGGCAGAGAGAGAGCAAGCTTATGCAATGAGAGAAGTGGTGGTTGGGAGAGAAGTGCTTCAGATGGTAAGTGAGCAGAGAGTAAACTCAAGAGATTATTCTGAGTTGTGTGATTTAGTATTGTCCTTGGGGCACTTTTAGCTTAAAACCTTTCACAAACTTTCCAAGTTTTAAGAAGCCCAATTATCAATCCCTAATTCTTGTACTGTTCCCAGACCAAAGGGACTCTTGGAAACCAGAGGAAGAGTTGTTGGTAGTCACCAATACATCTGCATAAGAATGAGAGATTGTAATCGATACTGGAAGATGGCAAATGCAGTCTAGAAAATTAGAATAAAGAGCACACTCTTTAGATACCAGCTTTATTGGAAAATGTCAGTGAAGAAGAAGAATTGGTTGCTCTTGATTTTCCTCCAGGTCTAACATGAAAAGATCAGGCTTCTGGCACTTTGGAAAAATGGAGAACTCATCAAAATTACCATGATACACAGGATGACTAAAATAAAAAGTTAGTTTTTCCAGCAAAACAGAACTCAAGGCATTATCGGAAGCTGTAATAAAAGTGCACCGTGAAACAGTAGGAGGAGAAATTTAATTTAAATCTACAGAGATGCTCTTCCATTCATTGTAATTCAGAGACAAGATTTTTGCCCTTAGGGTCCAAATTAATTAGTAAATTAAGTGTTAATAGTAAAAGTGGAGTCCTTGAATCCTTGTGCTTTAGGTATAGGCTGTACTTAATGAATTCCTTCCACAGAGTACAGTATAGAAAGACAAGAGATACTCTGTTTACTGTAGAGAAATCTGAAAAGTACTACCTCATCCAGAGGATCAAGGTAAAAAAAAAAAAAAAAAAGTCATACATCATGTTAATAGCATGTACTCTTGCTAGAATGTGACAAAGGGTACACGACCTGTCTTGTCTTCCTCTAAATATCTTATAACCCAGGACTAGAATGAGAAGAAAATCAAACCAATTGCAATAGAAGGACATCATATAAAATATCCGACCAGTACTCCTTAGCACTTTTAAGGCCATCAAAAACAACGTAAGCCTAAGAAACTGCAATAGTCAAGTGGATTATAAGGGACATGACAACTAAATGTAATTTGGTATCCAGAAACAGAAAAATCTATATATTGGGTAAAAGCAAAAAAGTCCAATGCAAGTATGGATGTTAGTTAATGATAAAATATTGATCAATATTGGTTGATTTGATTCTAACAAATGTACAATACTATACCAGATGTGAATAATAGGGGAAACTAAGCTCAGGGATATGGAAATTCTCTTTACTACTTTCAAAACTTTTCTGTATATCTAAAACTGTTCCTAAAGAATAATTTTGTCTTAAAAAGTCAATAGAAAGGCTGAATAACTAAAAAAACATGACCACAAACAAAGTTACTGATCAGAAATGTCACTTAAATTGTTACAGGACATTGTCCAGAATGACAAAGACCTGAGCATTATTATTTAAAAATAATAGACAAAGGAGATCTCTGATCTGTTGGTAACAGTGTCTGAAAGAATTTTAGTAAGAATGAACTGTAGAAATAACAAAACAAGTAATAGAGATCCATGATACTGAACATTATAATACTCAGTACAATAAGCGACTTACAATACCAAATGGCCCCTAATTTTACACATATGGGTGAAACTCATAATTTCCGGGAATATAGGTATTATTTTATATGCTTACAAACAAACAAAAACAACCTTAAATAAATTAATCAAGACTGTTTTAATGTTCCCTCAGCTTAACTAAACTTTAGACAGGTTTATTCCCAAATATAGACCACTGACTTCCCTTTTATTAAAGCATTTTTCTTGGAAAACTTGCAACTCTAAATTCTTTCTCTGCTTATTTGAGATATAAATCTTATATAACCTATAAATGAATGCCTTTCTGAAAGACCTGGGGGTCATTTATTTAAAATGTAATCATCAAAAAGACAGTGGCTTTATATTTCAGTCTCTGTGAAAGCGTAGGAGACTAACTTCAGTTCCGCTCATGTCTTCCAGTACTTCTCCACTAGCTCACTTCAGAGCTTGAAATTCCTGGGGCTTTTTTTTCTGCAAAGTTCAATCTCAAGTTGAGTTTAATCTCAAATTGAGTTCGCTCTCTCCCATATTGCAAGTTTTGAATAAAGTCTTCCTATCATGTTTAAATAGGCTGATTCAGTGAGTTCTTTCACAGAACATAAATCAGATTTCAAAAAACTGATTGTTGACAAAATATTGATGGTAAAGGATTGTGACTCTAGATTTAGATTCAGTTATAATGATATATTAAAATATAAGAGTCAAATAAAGACATCTTCAATCATGAAAGAACTTTGAGAAATGTCATATAGGTCACACACTCATAAAATAAATCATAAGGAGATATTCCAGCAAATCAAAAATTGATACAAGCACAAGAAGATGTATAAAGGTAAAAGATAACGGTAATAAAGGAATTGGCAAAAAAAATAGTTAATTCTAAATTATTATTGATAATATTGGCAAAATATAATCTAAAGGTTAAATAAAATTATAAAACCAGAAGAAACCTAATATAGAAGTATTATTAACAATCCGGAAAAATGTCAGATGATTTTCGACTATAGCTGGGAGATAGTATAGTGGGATGTAGGAAGACCATTTTTTTGTCAACTGAGAAATGTGTGTCTGGCTTTACATAGAGAATATATAGTAAGTATGTTCAACTGTTTAAAGTTCCAGTTTAACAGAGGAATGACAAGAGAAGAAAGAAGAAGAAATAATCTACAAATAGTCAGATAATAAAGTAAAAGAGATCAATGCTCAGTGATAAAGAAAGCGGGAAAATATACACCCATAAGAAAAACATTAAACTCAAAAAGCGGATTGACATTGGAAACGAATAGTCAAGCCAGAAGAGTGAATATAAATGCAACTAGATATGCAACATTTGCTTTATCTTCATTATTAATGAGGGAAATGCAAATTAAAGCAACTTCCACATTTGGCAAGAAATAAAAATAAATAAATAAAAAGGCACTTCTATGAATTTTGATAGGATCATAAATAAGTATAAAGTTGTACAAAGCAATTTGGCAGATTCTATGAAAATTTAAAACATGTCTAGTCTTTGTCCCAGCAATTTTCTTTTCAGCAATGTGGTCTACAGAAATAATTATACAAGGGCACAAAGAGATGTGTGATATAAAGTTTACTACAGTGACTGTTATAATAATTGAGAACAACCTAAACTTTATTAACAGATAAATTATTTTATTTTATCTGTTTAATTCACAATATGGTACATAGTACAGCTGCTATATATAATAAAAGGGATCTTTAGATTAATATAAAGCATTATGTATAAGATTATATTTTAAAAGCAGATTTTTAGAACATTCCATATTTAATTCTTATTTGAAAAAATCATATATGTAAGTATACACACATCCTTGCATTAACATACAGAAAGAGTACAATTGTTAAATGTAAATAACAAATGATGGATATTGTTTAACACTGGTGAAATATGTTTATTTGGGGAAGGATTAAAGGGCAAGGGATAAAGGTTAACTATTAGACTACAAGTCTATTTGAATTATTTGAATTGTTTTACAACCCTGGTGTTTTTATTACCACAGGATGAAAAAAACTGTTTGCACATTAGTATATACAATGTAAACAGACCATTTGTGTATATACACAACGTAAATGCACACATCCTCTCTCAGAATATGAAAGGCATGTTGATGTTAGATGACTTTAAAGTTGTATTATGTGCTAAGTTACTATTTTATTAGCTTAGAAATTAAAATATTATATACAGCATATTTTTTGAGAATTTATTTTAAATTACCATACTGAAAAGTTTTTTGAATATACAACAGTTAATAAATACCTGTATTATTGAAAGTATCCTTTAAAATCATTTCTCTCATTCACATCTTTTTGATAATGTTTCGAAAATTTGTTTCTTCTAACTTACTCTTGCTTAGTGCTAAACTAGGTATTTTTTTTTCTTAGGGGATATTTTCATGAATAATTTTACATTATTTTCTTAGTGTTTTCTTCCACTTTGTAGGAAGAAAACTCACTCTCTGAGCATTTCTTTCTTTAAACATGTTATTAAAAACAAATACTGGCCGGGCGCGGTGGCTCAAGCCTGTAATCCCAGCACTTTGGGAGGCCGAGACGGGCGGATCACGAGGTCAGGAGATCGAGACCATCCTGGCTAACACCGTGAAACCCCGTCTCTACTAAAAATACAAAAAACTAGCCGGGCGAGGTGGCGGCGCCTGTAGTCCCAGCTACTCAGGAGGCTGAGGCAGGAGAATGGCGGGAACCCGGGAGGCGGAGCTTGCAGTGAGCTGAGATCCGGCCACCGCACTCCAGCCTGGGCGACAGAGCAAGACTCCGTCTCAAAAAAAAAAAAAAAACAAAACAAAAAAATACTTTCTTATATTGGATAAAGACATTCTTCAGATTATACCCTTTTCCATTACACACACATACACATCACTTCGTTTTAAATTGTATTTCATTCAAAGAACAAAATTTGTAATTACTGAAATTTTAAAAACATAAAATAATGTTTCTTATCCCTCACCTCTGCATTGCTTTGCTGAACACTCACCTTTCATGGGATTTGAAGATGTGGCTTAAAATTTAAAACACTTTTTCCTGGGCTCTTAACAAAATTCTTACCAGTGATGTATTTAGCCTTGACAATAAGAAACAACTTGTTTATATTGTCAGCTTTATTCAGAAAAAAAAAAAAAAAATTAGGTTCTTACCTCTAAGAGGAGACGTTCTTGATTTATCATTAAGCAAATCTTTATTTCTCTCTATCCAAAAGCTTTAGGGTCTAACATGCCCTCTTACTGACAGGCCTATGAGAATATAGTTCTATGAATTCACTTTCCCTGAAATAAGCCATCTGTAAGGTTCTATGTAGCAGTAGCTCATCAACCAGAGTCCAAGGATTTCCAATGCACAAACCATGCAGCTAGAAAATTACGAGTGTGCAGTGTAGATAAAGTTTTATTTTCATTCCCAGGGACTTCTCTTTGTACCTCCTAGAGGACCAAGTTGTTTTTCAAATTCCAAATTATTTACGCATCCAGCACAGCTATGATTTCTGCCAAATATTCAAAAAATTGTTAAAATAATGCATTTTACGTGGAAAGTTTTTCAGGTATAAATGTCAAAATGAAAATGATTTCTTTATCCTTTTCTAGTGGGAATAAGACTTCTTTTTATTCATAAACAAAAATAGATTAATAGAGATACAGTTAGAGACTGACAACACTTAGTGCTCAGAATGCTGGCACAGCTAATGCAGGGAGAAAAGATGGGGCCAAAAATGTTGGATTTAGTGAAAATCACCAACCTGAAAGGTGGAAACAGCGGCCCCTGTCTCATTCTGCATTTGGAACAGGCATCCCAGAACAATACAGATTACTTATTTGAGAACCCAAAAATATCCCAGAGAAAGAATCAAATATCCCAGAGAAAGTAACCAAAATTGATACTACAATTTTGTGTTGCTACCAGTGTAACGTAATATTCATAGCCAGCACACCACTGAAATACAGGAGACAACTTTGCTTATGTCCACTGAGTTTCCAAACCACTTTTAGTACCTCTTTTCTTGTCTTTTCCTTCCCTTCCCTCCCCTTCCCTTCCCTTATTTCCTTTTCTTTTCTTTTGACATGGTTTTACTCCCATGTCCCAGGCTGGACTGCAATGGCGCGATCTCTGCTCACTACAACCTCCACCTCTCGGCTCAAGTGATCCTCCTGTCTCAGCCTCCCAAGTAGCTGGGACTACAGGAGCATGCCACTACTTTTTTCTTAAGTATGAATGAATACTAAATACAGTATCACACCATTTAAGGAAAGTCTTCATGATGAAAAGAAAGATAAAATTAACAGAGAGAGGGAGTTTAGAAGAAACAAAACACAGACATTAATACAAAAATCAAATTTCAGAATGACAGAAGCAGTGATCAGTTTCTAAAGATGGCCCTGCAATAAACCATACTTCCAAGTACTTGCTTCCTTGTCTAATCACTATCCCTCCTTTAATTTGGACTAGTCCTATAAGAAATAGGATGTGGCAAAAACGATGTAGAGAAATTTACATGGTTGGATCGTAAGAAACTCTCTAGTTTCTGCCTTAGGACACTTCTTCCACAGATAGTTTCCATACAATGAAATGCCATGGCACAAAGAAAGGCCACAACACATGTAGGCACTCAGGGATGGCCCTATTTGGTATCTCAACTGATAATAACCAGCATCAACTGCAACCCATGAGAATGGGCCATCCTGGACATCCTGACCAGTCACACTTTTAGATGACCTATATGCAACCACTGTTGCATTATCATGAAGGATCACAGGTAAGTTCAGCCAACCCATACAATCATGAAGAATAGTAATAAATTGTTATAAGGCACTGGGTTAAAACAAGCAAACTAGCACAAGATGTTTAGAAAAGTGTTGAGACTGGTTAGGACTCAGAATAGCAGCACATTTATTAAAGGCAACTCCAGAACCTAAAAGGCAATGAAGAAATGGCTTCAAAATTTTAAGGCAAAACATTTGTATCCTAGAATTTCATATAACTTAAACTATCAACAAATGTGTGGGTTAAAATAAACTACCAAACAAATAAAAAAACTGCTTTAGGCATAAAGCCTGAAAATATTTACTTCCCAAATATGACCGATACTTAAAAAGTGTATATGAGATGCAGGAAAACGGAAACCCAATCAAAATAAAACCGAAGAGTCATCTTAACACCAAAACTTGACATCAGAGAATCACCAACTCAAATTAAACCAGGAAATGGAGGGTTTGAAAAGTAAGAGCTGTAAGAAAAGAAAGAAAGCTCTAGTAGGTAACCTGAAACATTTGAGGTTTTGTAAAGAGTACCAATGGACTGATGACTGATTTATTAGGATGTTTGGATATAACTAATGGTAGGTGATAAGAACATAGAAAGCAAGATTTATATACTATTAGGTTGTGAATATGGAATATTGATTCAATAACAAATTATGATATAAATAATTATGGGAGAGAAAAGATTTTTTTTTTTTTCCAAGATGGAGTTTCACTCTTATTGCCCAGGCTAGGGTGCAATGGAGCGATCTCGGCTCACTGCAACCTCTGCTTCTTGGGTTCAAGCTATTCTCCTGCCTCAGTCTCCCAAGTAGCTGGGATTACAGGGGCCCACCACCATGCCCAGCTAATGTATTTTTAGTAGAGACAGGGCTTTACCACATTGGCTGGACTGATCATGAACTCCTGAACTCAAGCGACGTGCCCGCCTTGGCCTCCCAAAGCGCTGGGATGACAGGCTTGAGCCATCATGCCCAGCTAGAATTTTAATGCAGATGGAATAAGAAAGCTAATCCCCATCTTTTGTCTATTGACAGAAAGACAGTAGGTAATATATAAAACTAACAAATCAATATAAAATAATATAATTCTAACAATAGCAATTCAAAGGTAAATAAGAAACATAAACAGAGATAAAAGTGGAAACCTCTGGCAATGCAAATTGGTGTTGATGATGAGATGAAACAAGCGTTACTATTTTATTAGAAAATTTTAAATATTAATTGAATTTTTAAACAGTAATAAAATACCCAGAGCAAAAACTTTTATAAGCAAACATCTTTACACGGTCTTATGCTATAAATGCAAATAAATATGCAAAGATACAAACTAATAACCAAACAAAAAAAATGTATGAGAGATGTCTCCACTTACTGAAAGAACAAGAAGTAGTATCACACTTCTAAATATTTTCTTACCTGATAGGCAAAAAATAGCAACAGAATGTTGAATTAATTTATATTTACCTTATTATTACTGAGTCTGGACATCTTTACCAATGTTGATTCCCATGTTTTCTGTAGGAAATATCTTAAATGCCTCTGTCCATTTTCCATTGAGTCACTTGTATTTAGGGGAATGCACGTGAATGCTAGCGTAGGTCTTCTAGGCACTCTATGGTTATAGGCTGCAATTCTCAACAGTTAACTTGGATTCCCTGTGCAATGTTTTCCTCCTCAACAGTCATATAAAAATAATACTTCTCCGTTGAATTTTATATTTTCCTAACTTTTTGACTAAGGTCTGGGTTGTTTTTCATTATTTTTATCTCTTTTCTCCCAGCTACCTGTAAGGCAAATACCTAGTTCAGTTCTTGCAGACATGTTTCAAACACAACTATGTGGCACAATATCCACAGGAAAAATCACACATAGGAGGCATTCACACATAAGCACATTCTTTTTTTCCTTTCTTTTTCATTTTACTTTAAGTTCTGGGATACATATGCAGAAGGTGCAGGTTTGTTACATAGGTATACATGTGCCATGATGGTTTGCTGCACCTATCAACCTGTCATCTAGGTTTTAAGCCCCGCATGCATTAGGTATTTGTCATAATGCTCTGCCTCCCCTTGTCCCCAACCCCTGACAGGCCCCAATGTCCCTGCATGTCCCATCCATGTCCCTGCAGAGGACATGAACTCATTCTTTTTTATGGCTGCTCTTATGATGAGTCTGCATATTGCCCTGCTTCCATTCTCTATTCACTTCTCTTTTTGGCTCTTTGGTAAGCACAAGGTAAGACCAAGAAGTTCACTCTTTTAAAAACATATCCAATTGAGGAATGGACTATTATATTCTCATTCTTTTAGTTAAGACCATTTCAGCAAATAATTTTTTTAGGCACATTTGTCTTGGTAGGCAAGTGCAAACTTCCCCCTCCCCTTCCCTATGCGGAATAAGGGGAAACATCTCTAATCACAATCTTGTACTCCCCATAGAACCAAGTATAAGACAATTATTTACTTCTCTTCCCTATGCTGGGGGATTTCTCATATAGACCCAGGTAGGCATGTGTAAGTTGGTGGTGGGAGGTTTGGTGTTTGTTGATATTAAGTCGTAGGAATAAAAACATTTACTCCTGAATATTGCCAGCTTCCTTTAAATTATGCGTATTAGCTATGCTTGTCATTACCATTGGTTCCTATCTTGAGACAGTAAGGCAGGAACAGTTCCATTTAATATCCCATTAAATAAATATTTTAAGTGTTCAAACTGTAGTTTAAAATATGCTAAAACATTTCATTCAAGGGTAATTTTTTGTTCAGTATCTTTTCAAAATATGCCCTAAAATAAGAATTTGGGTGTTGGTAATATATTGGGGAGTTGTTTCAAGAAGCACAAGTGAGGAGCATGATGCATGAATCAACAAAGCAAAAATATACAACTAAGTGTTCATGAGCGTATGATTGACTGCAGTAGGGCTCAGACTCCCTGGAGACAGCCTGCAGAATTGGAGGCATACACTTCAGCATTGTCCAACTGAGTAACAAGGACAGGAAAGGTGATATATTAACCTTAACACCATTTTCCATTCCTTATTAGATAACAGTTGCTCTGGGAGTGTTAAATCCCAGCTTCCATTGGGCTACCTTTCTCATGTGTTTAGCAAGCTCTAGAGGCACCAGAGTGCTGAGGCAGAGACAGAAAGGCATAAGCAGTTACAAATAAGAAGTTCTTGGATTTCTACAAACTCCCCACCCCAGATGCGGGTGCGTTTAGAGGAGGACTGAGTGGAATCACAGTCTTAACACCATTGGCTTTGGTAAAACTTAGGCACACATCTCTGCTTTCTGATTCCACGTCCAGTTGTCTGTATGCTTCCAGTCATCTACATTTTAACTACAAGACAAAGAAGTGTGGTTTCCATAAAAGCCTAAGAGACATAAAAATAATGAAAAATTCCAGTCTTTCTTTGATTTTTGTTCTCTTATCAGCTGTTTTAATTTGACTAATATGTATCCACTTTCCAAAGGGAAAAAAATAAAAGATTTCTTTGTTGAAATGATCTTGTATTTGTGAGCAAGTTGAGAAATTCAACAGGTTGTCTTGTGTTTTTCTTCAACTAATCCAAATTAATAAGAATCATCAGTATATTTTCATAATAGATGCTAATATAGTTAAATTTTGAAAAATTCACAATGTGTGGTTAAAACCTAGGATAAGAAATTCTGGTGTTTGGATACAGCATCTGTGATTCTGCTCCATGCTTGACAGTGTCTCTTTAGTGTCATAGGAGAATGTTCTGTAAATAGCTTTGAAAATATACTTGAAAACTGAGTGTACATATTCCATAGATAGCATATCTCATGATAAATGTAGAATATACTTTACATAGGAAACTGGAGAGTGAATTAACTAAGCTCTGTGCCACAACTTCTACTAAAGAAAATGTTCCAATCTTCTGTGAAAGCTGAGTAAAATGAAAAATAAGAAATAGAAAAGCATCACATTGTATTTGTTTAATAGCCACAGGTTTTTGTGTATTGAACATATTGTAATAAAATGGTTAAAGAAAAAAAGGAAACAGATAAGCTGGCAGCAGACAGAAAGAGGAAAGCAATGATGGAGACAATGCTGGAAAGAAAGGGAGCAACTTTTACCTAGTTCATCTGAAGCATTCAAGGACAATTTAAGACAGTGAAGAGGTTTATGGTGAAGATACCTAGGAAGTAGAACTGGAGAATAATAGAGACTTCCTTGACTACAGAGTCCTCCTGTCTGAGAAATGGAGAAATTTCTTGGTTATGGAAAGTTCTTAAGACTGGACTATTGTGACAATCAATAGTATTCCGATTCTTTACAGGCAACCTACAAAATTAATGTAATTCAGATGCATATATTTTCTGTTAATTATAAATCATCACCAGGTGTTTGAGTTTTTGAGAGGCTGTTGGGAATCTACATTTCTTGGTGACTTATAATTTCTAAGGTGTGCCTAATTAGGACTTGTCATGCCAGACTCCTTTTGACTCTAATAGGGATGGCACCATGTCTGAGAGGCCAAAGAAGAGACTTGGAGACAGTCAAGAAGACGTATGGTGTTTTGGGGGTACTTACATATGGGGACAGTCCAGTGGCAGCAGACTGGACAGCAGAACCACTACTGTTTGTGAAAAGTATGGAGTTTATATAGAATTTTCACTTAGCTCCTTTCACCTAGCAACCTCCATCTAAACCAAACAATAAGCCTCTATCTCCTGCATGGCCCATGTTTCAAGCAATGGGTCAGGGGTTCAGATGTTCTTCATAGATAAGGAGTGAATCTCTGGGTTGGCCACTGCTGGATTCTATAACTTGGGACTTCAAATACACATTCTTCTTAGACCCCAAGATCTCACAGAGTAAGCTTAAGTTATTGCTGTCAGGTGCATATGGCACACAGGAGTAACTGGGGTGGAAGATGCTAATCAGCAAATGGGATCCTGGGGGTATTTGAAGAATGGGTAGGAGATTCTTAACCTTGGAAGCAGAGTGTGTTTATGGCCCAAGTTAAAAAACTGATGAGAAAAACTCGGTTTCAAATTAGATATGGGAAGACAATCTGACATCCTCTTTATAAAAAGGAAATGTATAGTTAGATGTTTAAATTGTAACATGGGTGGAAATTATTCTACTCAAACTGTGGATAGCAATAGGTAAAATAGACAAAAGGAGGCACCTGACTCATAAAGCATATGAGAATAAAAACAAGGCTGAATTATGGGCTAAAGCAAGAGACAATGTGAAAGAAAAATAGACCTTTTGTGATTGCAGTGAAGAGATAGTGAGATGGATTAAGTAGGAGTATTCCTTAATTTCTTCATTAACTTATTCATTCAAGATATTAATTGAACAAATGCCAATGTGAAGATTCTTTGTCAAACAGATCCTGTAGCTAAGGAATCTCTGAGATATGTTTTAAATGCTGCATAATTAGATTAAACATTTGTTTCATTGCTACAATTCCCCACATAAGTAGTTTATCTCATGATAAATTTTCATGTCTTTAAAATAAAATATTTTTGTTCAAGTAGTTCTAATTTAAAAAATGAGTAAAAGATAAGAAGAGAGATAAACTAAACTTGCTGTGCAAAATTATTTTACATGCATTGTCTATTTTTAACAATAGATTCATTTAGTTAAACCAATATCTATTGAATGATCATGATGTCACATATATTGTGCTAAGATAAATATTACAGTTTTCTTTTAAAGAGAAAATTATGATGTCTGCCCTTAAAGACCATATAGTGTGAGAGATAGATAAAGAAGCAGATTATTTTGATCTACTATAATATGCTAAACATACTGATAGAGATCTGCACAGGATGCAGTGAGATCGAGGCACATGGTGAGATCTGTCAAAACAGTATTATTATCCTATTTTATAGGTGACAAAAATGAAGTTCAATATGCAAGTGACTTAGAGTCACACAAGTAATAAATGACTACATTACCAAGATAGTACAGAAGACTCAGCTCTTGAAAAAAAATTAGGTGCTCTTTATTGGAATAGAAATCTGGTCTTTCTTGGAAAGATTGTTAGTGAAATCGACATGAACCAGAGGAAGTAACAGGAAAATAAGGAAGCTCCAGTAGAAATTGTGTTGCCATAGTCCTTTGAGTTATAGCTTCTTTCTATTTCCTTAGTATTATTTTTATTTCTGCATACAGAAGCTATGGTGGAGGAAAAGAAGCGGGCATTCTTAGACTCTGTATTTCTAAATGCTATCGATACTTTCTCACCTGACTCATTTCTTTACCATGACTTGCATTAAACTGGGACATAGAAAACAAATGCAGAGAATATCTTTATTCATGTTTCACTTGTATTTTAATTGGTCCAAAGTCTAGCCCTTAGATCTAATGCATTTGAAATTTATTCATTTTATTCATATATGTCATTTCCTAAAGTATCATGTATATGTAGTAATAAATTAAATATACATTCTATACATGTAATTAGAAATTTAGCATATCAAATATCAGAACTTTGCAGAACATGTATTTAGTTGTTTCATAAGGTATCACAATCTAGATTCTATTTTATATTTCAGAAATACATAAATATTAATCAGATACAATTCTTTTCAGTAAACATAAGTAAAATTTGAATTTTCAATACTGTGTACTTGTTCTCTCTTTGCAAAATATTACTAATTGTGAGTCCACGCATAATTATTAGTTAGAATTTGTCCTTATATGTACAAAGTACTTTACGAGAAATTTTCATAACCATGCATCTCAAATCTATATTCATATAGCAAATTTACACGGTTATATTTATTAGATTTACTGCTTTCATTTGTACTAGCCTCTAAGATAAAACAAAGTGACATGATTGTCAAAAATAATTAAATTACTAACCTACATAATGTCGAATTCCTCAATATCAAAATGTGACTTTTATTTCTTAAGAAACATTAGAAAATAATATAAAATAATACATAAGTCTGAAGTATATTATTTCTTGAAGAAACATTAAGGCAAAATTGGACAGGTTGATGAAAAATTAATGGTCATTAACATAGGGGACAAACCTGCATCAGGATTCAAAGAGCTCAAAAACAAATTTCAAGAGGAGATTTACAAACTACCTGAAACTTACCTTTTCCACAACCAGTGAAAGACCAGGCACAACTGACATCCAAATAGCTGATATTGGTAGGAAAATGTGAGTTCTAGAGCTTAATGAGTATATATAGTTTAACAGAAAAACTAGGAATGCCTGAGATTGGAGACATGCATAATCATTCACGGTAGAGTGCTGAGACACATTCAAAGCTGTCAATGTATCTAGAGAAAAAATTCAGAAACAAGAACAAAAGGTCAGAGGATCAAGATTTGATTATTAATTAGGAATCATTAAACATTCCCCCTTGTAATCGAATTCAACATTTTAGTCCATTAACAAAGCATGGCTTAAAATGACTGTGGAGATCATTTGCAAACTAATATGGATTGTTAAACCATGTAACTAGTTTATTAGTTCAATATATTCTAGGAATGATGGATAATCAAAACAAGTGTGTGTTTGTGTGTGGATAGAACAATGATTCCAAAATGCCATGAAGAAAGATTTCATGTTTTGAATATTATTCCTCTATTAAAATAATCTGCATCTATCACTTAATACATTTTAAAGTTTGATTACATGTTTGTTTTTATACCTAGCAGACATCTTAGCAAAGAGTAGGTGTGAGGCAAAGACTGTCATTCTTTCAATAAAGCTTTTGAAAGTACTGAAATTAGCACATGCATACCAATTTGTAATGATAAGAAGTATTAGAGATTTACTGGTACATTATCTCTGCCCTCAGGGAGATTACAGTCATATAAGGATATAATATTCATATGTTTATAGTCAATAGATAATATGAAATGATATGTTAAGGTAAAAATTGTATAGACTGTACAATTCAGAGATGACCCATTAATTGGTTCAAGTCATTCAAGGAAGACTTTTAGAGGAGATAGTGTGCGGGCATAGAAGTTTAGTCGATATACAAATTGTCTGGCAGATTGCAATGAAACTTAATTCAGAGAATTGTTGCAGGTGTGCTTTGGGATAAAATATTCTAGCACCTAGTTTTCAACAATGCATCATTTTTGTTCTCACTTTTTTCTCAAAGGGTAGTTGGTGATAGCAAATAAAGTAATTATATTCACGGGGATTAATGCAAAAAATAATGGTTATATGTGAGTTTGTTCAGATCAGTTCATTTTATACCTAAATTACACAGTTTAATTAAAATACATTTAAAAGTCATTTTCCTTACAAGAAGAGTGAATAAATACAGGAAGTCTTCAATTAAAATCTGAAATTAACAAAGATTTATTGATTGAATGAAACCCTCTTCCCCAGGACTGAGCTGAACAGCAAGAGAACAAAGATATAAGATCTACTCAAGACATTTAGTTTAGTGGATGACATAGTAAACTAATAAAACAATCAGCTCCTGCTGAAGTTATGGACGGGTCCTCTGTGAAGATCTAGGAAGGAATCTAAATTTGACTTAGAGGTGAGCAGAATGTGCAAAGCTTCCTTGAGAAGAAGATATATAAAATACTCTATAAAGTGTAAGTAGCACTTTTAGTTTCACTGAAGAATTGTTTTAAAAAGGGAGGGGAGGGTATTCCACATAAAGAGGCAAATGTGAAGAAAGACATGCAGAATTGGAAAAGAGTTGTAGCAAGAATGTGTGTGTGTGTGTAAGTGGAACTCATAAAGGTTAGAGGAGATTATATAACATGGACATTAACAATACTGCTACGTCATTAATATTTGTTAAAATCTCTTCAAGATACATTTTAATGGTATTCTTTCAAATGCATTTTAATGGTATTCTTTCGAATGTATGTTTATTTCAGCTACATCCAGAAATCTATTTTAATCCATTTCTTATTTGTATTTGTGTCCTTAACATACATTTCAAAAACATTTGTGTAAATTTTTTGTAATACATATAAGGGAAAATTAATTACATAAATAAAAGCATGAAATACAAACTTAGTAGTCTTTAAAAATGTTTGTTTTATAACATATTTCTCTGACTCTGACTCAATTTTGTGAACATTAAATTTTTCTTGTTTTTATTTACATATGTTATTATAATATCTTCATTAATGTCACTGAGCTCTAAATATACATTATGATGCTTTTACCACTGAAGAAAAATATTTTGAAATAGTTACCATTTACGTAAGATCAAAAGTAATATTATTATATCTAATGTAACCTTAAAACTTCTTATGTTGGTTATTTCACCCATATTTAGTTTTATTTTGTTTGTGTGTTACCTGTTCCTCTATCTGCTGAGGTTCTTTGTTGAAAGACTTCACCAAAGATGTTGTTCACCCTGCCAAATACCAAATGGCAATAAAGATATTTTTTTTCCCAGAGAATAACAGATATTGCAGTTTCAGTTTGGGATTTATTCATTTTATCATTAAACTAAATTCACTTACCTAACTGGAAACAAATCCAAAACAAAGACCCCCTTGATTCTTTCTTCTGAAGCATCTGATAGCTCAAAGTTATTAAGTTATTGAGTTATCAATATTCAAAAAAACTCAATGATGACTATTTTCTCTGGGATTTATGTCTGGACTAGTTCTAACTGCCTCACTTGACACAAGTTCCAAACCTCCATTAATTTCAAAGTAGACTCAGTGGACCACAGAAGTAAAAAGAGAACTATGAATTATGCAGATAATTCCACGTAGGACAATTTCCAGGGTCTGACACTGTATTTGTGAACACGCGAACATCAGATCCTAAAAAACAGATTTTTGCAACCAACAGCTAGAAAGGTCCAAACTTCTACTTTGATTTTTTGAAGAAAATCATCTATAATACTAAATATATTCAAGAGAACTATGTTTTCTCTGTGAAAAGTGAAACAAATTATATCAAATAAAATATAAAGAAATCTTTGCCTGCAATCTTCCTGAAATGCCATTTTTTTTCCCTTCGGTAGAATATATTTAGGGGCTTTAGCCAGTATTATGATGGATTAGCTGAATTCTGGCAGCTCTTCTTCCCTCAACAGGCCGCCCTTGAGCAGTTGCGTTAACTTATATTTGAATCAATGGAAGGATGATTTGTTTGTACTGGAGATATTTGTTCTTGGAATTGAATACTTATTTGCCTAAGAGATTTCTAACATATCATATCTTACTGAGAGCCAAACATGGTTTATGTCCTATCAGTAAATGGAGACTTGCATTAAAATACAAGCTTCTTGAGTATGTTCTTTATTATTTGGGAAATTGTTAATTGTATAGAAACTGGTATTATCATAACTCAGGAGCCCAACAGAACCTCCACAACTACAGACGTCTCTGTTTTACTGGAGAACCAGCACACATTTTAAAAACACATCTCTTAAGAACTACTGTGTCAGGTACAATGAAGTCTATAAAGAAGTATAAGCCTGCTTCCTGTCACCAAGACTTTACAAACTCTGAAGAGGTAACAAATAAAATAAAGTAACAAATAACAGAAAAATAATAAACACAACTTTGTACAGTACAGACTACAAAGGGCAGCAAACCGTAAGAGAAGGAAGAGTTTTTAAAGACTCAGATATGGAGAAAACATCTTAAAACATCAATGGACCCTCAAGAGATAATTTAAATGACAAACAGGATTTGATTGGTACAAAAGAATGTGGAAGCAAGCATTGTTTCATGAGGATCTAAGAGCAGTGACAAGGAGGTACTTAGAGCCGGGTACATGAAGAAACAGCTAGTTCACAGGAATGAAGGGTGAACTAGGACAGTAGGCTTCTTGTTGTAAATAATGTTGAAAACAAGACTAAGCAATCAATCTAGAATTCACGGCAGTGAAGACACTTTTACATTCATGAGCAACAAGGAGGTTTTGGAAAAGCGTATGTGCAAATATACGTTTATGATGGCAGCAGGGGCCCATCTGGAGTGGCCACTGTGAGGAAGCCAGCTGCACCAGGGCAGGCCTGGTTGAGGCTGTGGGGAGCTACCAGGGGTCAGGAGCAGGCGGGAGCCCCGTCCCCTACCAAGTTGGAGGGAGCGGGAGTCCAGTGCTCCTCAGCGCAGGTACTGTCGCCAGTCGGGGCTCTGGACGAGGCATCCTTGTGTTCTCAGGGTTCAGGAAACCCCACTTCCCTCACAGGCTCGGAAGTGCCTGCTCCCGCTCCCTGGCTTCTGGGAGCTCCTGGAACCCTCTGATTTCAGAACACAGTTGAAGTCAAGTCCAGACGTTGTAGCCCGGACCTTTGGCACCTGATACCTGTTTCCTATGTCACTTATTTTAGTAGCTCTGCATATGTTCTGGATATAAACATGGAGATGCATGTTTGAAGAATATGATGCAGAAAATGTATTATTCTTTACTTAAACATTTTAGTCGTATTATTTTTGGGTGTATATTTCCTAAGTGTTGTATTCCTTTACTTATAACGATATTGTTTTCTTCTAAAACATTTAAAGATTCACTATGTTCATTTATGTCATTAGCACAGCTAAAATTTATTTTTATGTCGTGAGATAATCAGATTTTATTTTTTCCGTATGAACATCAATTGCCTCAAGATTATTTATTTCAAAATATTTCAACTCTCTCTAAGCATGGCTCCATTTCTCAATCTTATTCAACTAGCATTTGTAAATTTGTCTTTTCCTTGTAAACAATGTAGATTTCTTAATTCTGGACATCTGGAAGGAAATGTTTTATCTTTGAAATTTCTTTAATAATCTTATTTTTCTCCCTTTATCTACTTCCTTATTTTGCTATATACATTTTGAAAAATTAGATTGCCAAAATTTTTAAAACTATAATATTTCCACTACTATTGCATTGCATTTCTCATTTATTTGGATAGGAATAACATACTTTTATGCACAAGAAAAATATTCATTCTGTGCCTTTTATACCTTTCAATACATGTAATAGATACTACAAATTTTTGTTATATTTAAATTTTTCTTATATAAATTGTTTGCATTGTTCTAATAGGCTATTAAATCGTAAGTGTACTATTGATTGCGTTTGTGTTGGAGCACGGGAAATATGTGCTTGTATCTAAAAGGAGAGTTCAGAGAGAAAGAGAACTTGTTTTTCCCATCCACTAAAACCTTTCATTGGCATAACATTTAATCATTATGTCTCCTTCGTGTGCTCTCCTTCCAGCTTTCTCTGTCTTGTCTTATTTTGCATGACTTCAACAGTTTGAAAATTACTGGTCTGATATTTTGTAGACTATTCCTCACTTTAGATTTATAGAATTCTTTTTCATGATTAGATTGGGGTTAGAGCTTTTGGTAAAACTATCACAGAAAGTAAAATGCCTTTTCACAGCATCGTATCAGGGTAACGTAATATCTACATGACATCATGGTGACACTAACCTTGATCAGTTGGGCAACAGGTTTTTTGCCAAGCTCCTCTCCAATGTAAAGTTATTATTTTCCTTTGAAAGCAAGTCAGTGTGACCAGCCCATACTCAAGAAAAGTGGGTTATGTGGTTTGTCCCTGTCCCCACCCAGAGATTTCATCTTGCGTTGTGGCTCCCCTGATTCCCACGTGCCGTGGGAAGGACCTGGTGGGAGGTGGTTGAATCATTGGGGCGGGGCTTTCCCATGATGTTCTCGTGATAGTGAATAAGTCTCATGAGATCTGATGGTTTTATAAAGAGGAGGTCCCCTGCACATGCTGCCTTTCCTGTTGACATGTAAGATGTGCCCTTCTCCTCTTTCGCCTTCCACCATGATTGTGAGACCTCCCCAGCCATGTGGAACTGTGAGTCCATTAAACCTCTTATCCTTTATAAATTACCCAGACTCAGGTATGTCTTTATTAGCAGCATGAGAACTAATATAGTGGGATTAAGCTCACCTCTTTGAGGGGAGATTATTTATGTATACTATTTGGAATTCTTCTGTAAGAATGATTTATTCTCTTCCGTTTATTTAATCATTCAATTATTTATATCACTATGGACTCATAGATGTGTACTTTATCTTAAAATTTTATTTTAATTTTTTGTGTGTTATATTTTAAAGAACGTTATTACTATTACCATGAACTCATTAAAATAATTGGAAAACAATTATTTCACTGTGTGCTGAAATAGAAAAATAGAATTGAAAATACCCATCACACTCATTCCTGAAGGATTTAAAAATATTAATCTATGCAGCTATCTGGAGGGATGGATAGTAATGCTTTCTCAATGTTGTTTTCACAGATTCTTCTAAAACTTCAATGCATTTGACTTTTCTTGAGTCAAGAAAAATCATATTACTTGATACACCCAAGTCATATCGCAAGTCATACTGCCTTGATACACCCAGTATGTCCAAAAACAAGACATTTAAATTTACAATCAAGCTCTTGTCTCTTCTCTTAAATGTCTTCATTAAGCTTACGTTCTATAAGTTCAATTTTACCTCTCTTTTATATTCCATTTAGAGTACTTAAACCATGCATCAAATCATGGGTTTTGTTTCACTACACACAGAATTTTTATTTGTGGTACGTGCATGAGTTACAATTAAATTCCTTCTTTTCAGTATAGTTTCTTAAGACGTATAAATGCAGATTGTACTAACTATGGATACACTAATGTATGCTTATCCAGAAAGTGTGACTATAACATTCCTATCTAGTGATATTAATGGACAGGCAAACTTGCATTCCCAGTGGCAAGCAGATTATCTCTCTCTCAAGAGTTTTGTGACTTACCATATTTGTGTTGACATGCTTTCTCTAAAATGATATTATATCACTGTGTTTTGCTCTGTTTTAGTATTACCTGCCAGGCAAAATTATTCTTCTTGACAGTAAATTGTCTCTTGAAATGTCAGTGTTCCCTGCTTTAAAATTCCTTTCATCTGTCATCATACCCCTATTCTTCCTTTAATTAGATTTTTCTTAAGTTTGAACAATATTTTAGATTATTTGTCATGGAGGCTTACAAATTAGCCCTTCCTTCTTTTTCCATCCCTTCTTATTAGCTTTCTTGGGTTTCTTTATTCACCATTAGTGCAGTATACATAGATCTGTAGATGGCATGGCCTTCCTCTGGCATCTCTCACTATTATGTGAGGCTTTTTTCCCCCTGTAGTCTTCCTTAAAAAATGTTCAGTAGTCAAAAACTTGCTTTTATCATCTCAGGAAGAAAAAAATATATAAATTGTTTTGAAAACTTAAAAAAAAAGGAAAAGAAAAAAAGAAGAAGACTCATTGTCAAAAGAAAGAGGCAAAAAATATGTGTCTGCCACAGCTTAGAGACCTTTGCAGGTAAGACATGATAAAATACATCACCAGGACCGAGTGCCAAGGACAGATCATTCTTCCTACTCTAGAGCAGAATTATTTACTAGATAGGAACTACAGGTGATTTTTATTCAGCCACGATTGCTTTGTGCAAATTGAACATGTTGCCAGTTTTTCAACTTGTCTAAGGTATACAGAAAACTTTCCTGTTGGAAGCCTTTCCTGTTCCACCAAAGTGGAGTATAATTAGGTAGCTGGAACTAGCTTTAAACATTTTATGCAAGATGAAGAAAAGAAACAAGATAGTCACGTGTAATAGACTTTTACTTAAATCTCTGGATGATGTTATAACCACCATACACATTGAAGACAGTGTTAAGAGAAAAAAAAAAACCCATGAATTCCTCAATCTATATCTTTTTCCTGATTGTACAGACTGTTTTAAACCTGTCTGTACAATCAGTAAGAAGGCAAAATCACATTTACAAGTGTGAATTAGATAAAAGTCTACTTTATCTTGATTTTATCTTGTAAATGACTTACATGTGCCAAAGAAACCATGCTGAGAGCAACTCTTCTGTTAATTCTGGAGTGATGATGGTCAATTTATAAAAACATCTGAATTGCATAATGGAAAACATTATAATATTTAAATAGCATAGATGTGTGGCCTTTGACAAATCACTTCATATCTCTGGTCTATGATCTATAGGATTCATTCCAATTCTAAATTTTCAGTGACTCCAAGGCAATGTTATTTGATATGTGATTCCAAGACTAGCAACATCAATATCATCTGGGAGCTGGTAAGAAATGCAATTTTTATTTTATTATTTTATTATTTATTTATTTACTTATTTATT
>NW_012116265.1:9496706-9498782 GCF_000951035.1 Colobus angolensis palliatus | reverse complement strand
TTACGCCATTCTCCTGCCTCAGCCTCCTGAGTAGCTGGGACTACAGGCGCCCGCCACCTCGCCCGGCTAGCTTTTTGTATTTTTTTAGTAGAGACAGGGTTTCACCGTGTTAGCCAGTATGGTCTCGAACTCCTGATCTCGTGATCCGCCCGTCTCGGCCTCCCAAAGTGCTGGGATTACAGGCTTGAGCCACAGCGCCCGGCCTCCAAAATGCAAATTCTTAGACTTCACTTCAGAACTATGAAATTAGAATTTCTGTGGGGAGGGTCAAGTAATCTGTTTTTACAAGTTCTCCAGGAAATTCTTACAAATATTCAAGTTGAGAAGCACTACTCTAAGACATTTGTTGTCAGTTGGAAATAAGCAGAAGACACAAATACACAGGCCACAAGGAACAACAAAAGCTATACTGGGGGAGGGGTTTTTCTCTATGTGTAGAAGCACAAGTTAGACAAAGTTTATAATACATTTCTTGCTGTGGTGCAATAATACATTTTGAACAAATCTAAAGAAAATGGATCACAGTTGTCCACTTTGCAATACTCTTTCTCTTTCTTTTGTGAAAGTAGTTGTGTTCCTACAGTGCAGGGTACATTCTGACTCCAGAAAAAACAGCAAGAGTGGAAAACTCTCCTACAAAAACCTTGTCAAACAAGTAGTGCTGACATTCTCACAGTGAGCTTATCCTTAAGTGGCACTCTGGAGGCTAGTGCTTCTGCCATGAACCTGATGCAGTTTTCTGGTCCCCAAATGCATGAAAGGCCATTTTTTTTCTTCATGACATTGAATATCACACTATGGACTGTGTAATGCTGCCATTTCTCTAGCTCCTACACGAGGCCTTGTGAGGAATAGATCCTACTGTTATAACAATACTCACTCTCCCTTTTTGCACAAGGAAAACTCATGATTCAACAAGAACTTCCTTTGGCACTTATAATATAAACTTTACTACACATGAGGCAGTATAAAAAAGAAATAGAGATGGAAGGGAGTCAACCAGAAAAACAAGCCAGAAGCAAAAGAAAAAAAAATGTCTTCCATAAGACAAAGGAATTAGACTATCCAGGAAAGAAGATCTGATGAGCAAATACAGTCGGCACACCTGGTACCAAGTAGAAGGCCCACAGTCACACTTCTGAGCACTTTTTATCAATCATTCGTACAGAAACTGTTCACTTAATCAGCAGTTGTGGAGTTTCATTTTAGTAAAAAAATATAAATAATAAAATCTGAAATCCTCAAAGTGGCAGAAGTAACAAAGCATTATTCTCATAGTAAGCCCAAAATAGGTCTTTACTGAATACATGAATGAATGAATGAGTGGATAACAATGTGTACAATTAGGCTTTGTCAAATACAAAAGCAACACAGAAGAAAAAGACTTTATCTCAAATTTTCAAGGATAACAGTTTTATTTTCTCAGTGGATTGTTTAAGACAAAGGAGACTTTGAGGAGTAATACAGGTGTGAAGACAGTTTAAATGTTCTCAGTGGGAAGATATCACATTGTCACTGTAAAAAACTCAGGCACTGGTGTGATACTACTCGTGTTCAAATCTTGACTTTACTACTTACAAGATGGAGGCTATAACCTGTCATATGAAACGGAGACTAAAAATTAAGAAAGTTTCCATTCCATCAACTTGTTTTGTAGATTAATATGCTAGTGAATGTACATACATTGATACATTGGGTACCAGCTCACTAAATTATTAATCCATTGTTATTTTGTCACTATTAAAGACTTTATGAGGGGGAAATTTATAGCACTAAATGCCCACAAGAGAAAGGCGGAAAGATCTAAAATTGACACTCTAACATCACAATTAAAAGAACTAGAGAAAACACATTCAAAAGCTAGCAGAAGGCAAGAAATAACTAACATCAGAGCAGAACTGAAGGAGACAGAGACACAAAAAACCCTCCAAAAAATCAATGAATTGGATTTTTGAAAAGATCAACAAAATTGATAGACCACTAGCAAGACTAATAAAGAAGAAAAGAGAGAAGAATCAAATAGATGCAATAAAAAATGATAAAGGGGATATCACCACCGACCCCACGGAAATACAA
>NW_012116265.1:9487695-9493761 GCF_000951035.1 Colobus angolensis palliatus | reverse complement strand
TTAGTTAGTTATTTATTTCCCCCAGTAATCAAATTTTCCACATCTACTCAAAAAGAGAAAAAGATTATGATGTTTTTACTAAAAGAAGGTGTCAGAACAAAGAAGTCACAATCAGAGCACTTAGAGTGTTCAGAACGAAGAGAAAATGCATATCACAAAGCCGCAGCAGCTAAGAGGCACCCAAGGTCACATGAAAGCTAGAGCTTACGAATTGGGCAATCAGTTAAAAAAAAAAATGGAGGAAAGTAATGGGGAGGGAGTAAGGGAGAGGGGAAGTATGGCAGGCGGCAGAGGTTGGGAGGGAGTGGGAGATAAAATGAAACACAAATTGTTTGTCTAGAATGTAAATGGTGTTTTCAAAGTACGTAAGAGAAAAACAAAGCCTTTTTAACGACGTTATTGATAAAAACTCGTGCTTAAAGGACATTTTTTTAAATTTAAATATGAAATTTTGCTCTGACAAACTTTTAATTAAGCAACTAAACAAATACAAATGTTTTTCTGAGAAAAGTAATCAGGACCTTGATACAGAGAAGTGAAATTGTTTAATAAAAAGGTATGAATCAAAACAAGGTAAAAACAATATCCATAATTGAACAGAGGAGAAAAATTGAACTAATACCAGTAGTTTTAAAAAAGTACTAGTTTCATAAGAAATAAATTTGTAATTAGCACAGTATGACATGTCTGGATTTAATATAAAATCATGGTTATGATAATGTATAAAATTACATAATAACTCTATGGCTATCATTTCTTGATGTGGATTCAGCTATTCTTTATTAATTTTCAGCTATGTGGGTCATTCTGTATTAAAGAAAATTCTAAATAACTTTATAGATGTTTACTTTGTTGGAGTAAATCATGTCTGACAATTACAGGAAAGAGTCCACTGAGAAGATCAGTGGATAGAATCTACTAGAAACAATTTTCAGGTAATACTACCTTATCAGGCTCATTTTTTACTTTTTTCTGCTATATAATATGCAACTCCTGGAGGTTTCAACTGTTGACTACAATTAGATTGTTGTTTTCTCTGCAGACCTGCAATACCCCATGTAGAAATAGCCAGAATATCAAGAATTGGGCTCACTGATGAAAGGAAATGTATTGGAAATTCTCTCTCAGAGTATTCTTTGACAATTAACACTAACAAATGAAACAGCACCTAATATTTTCTGAAGTATACTTTATGCCAAGGCCCTCACTTTGTATGAATTATTATTATTTAATTCTAACAAACAGTCTATGATCTAGGTATTATTAGGATATCTTTATTGTTTATGAAGAAATAGAGGCAAGAATTGATTAAATAAATTGCCTGAGGTCACAATGCTGCATAAGGAAAGGCTGGGTCTCAAAACTGCATACTTGTCATACATTGATATTCTTATGATATCAAATTGTAGTTCAGTGTAAAAGTTGCTTCTTTTAATTATTTCATTTTTTATTTTACATGGTAGCTTTTATGAAATGGACACTTATGAGTATTATACAGTAATTCTAAAGCATATGTTAGGAATCAATTGCAGATTTTTTTCTTAAATATGTAATTGGATTACTCACAGAAAATTTAAAATTAAAAAAGATTATACTCTTGTAAATTAAAACACAAAACAAAGCATCAGCATGTACATTCATCAACGCAGGTAATTCTGGCAAAAAAATCAAAGAAAATAAAACATAATTCAGACTATGTCAATGTAAACTTCTTTTTTCTTGATTCTTCATTAAGAACGTGATTGTAGCCAACAGAATGGATCTGATCAAATGATTGTATTTTATGATCTCTGAAGAGTTCACCCTTTTTTATTTATTCAAGTTAAATGAAAAGCAATACCCTTCAACTGATAAAAATTGTTGCAAAGTTTCTATCAAAAACACAAAATCTTATCTTATGGGTTAAATTGGAATAAAATATTTAAAGAAGCACACAGTTAAATTTAAATTTCGAAAAATGTTTTTTGGTATAAGTTTGTGCCATGCAGTATTTGTGGTGGTAGACACAGTATTTGTGGAGACAGACTGAATCATCTTGTATTTTATTTGCCAGCCATAGCATAAGTACCAAAATTAATCAGATAATTCATAAAGTTTCTGAAGATATGTCAAATACATATCTTTTCAAGTAATAAAAATGGCATTTGATGAAATTAAAAATCTGAAGGATAGACCTTTTTACTCTAGACTAGACACTTTCATATTCCCGTTTAATTAGCTGCTGAAATGCTTCCTGATGAGCTCCTTTTTAATGTTTCTTTCTTTTTCAAAATCACTTTGCTCTTTTTTTCCTGGATTATCATATTTAATGTGGTGAAAGTGGGACATTTTATTTCATGTTTAGGAAAGGAGGTAGCCTGATAAATAATTAAATCTAGGATGTGGAATTTTTAGAATTGCCTTAGGATGAGGCACTGTTGTACTATCCTGTCTACTGTTCAAAGGGTGTAGATAGAGACATCAGCTTTCCTTACTCAAATCCTATTAAGATAAGATGAACAAAAGATAAGTCAAAAGTCTCCATCTTGTACCCTACAGATTTTTCTGTTTAGACAGCCTCAAAACCACTCTTTGCAAGGTTATTTTACCTTAGAGTATGGGGGAAAGAGTATGCGGGGAAAATCAACCAAAAAAAGACCCTATTGAAAGATTACTATCTGTAAGACAAAGCAAATGACTATGTTTCTTTATACTCCATAAATGAATCATAAAATATCTTAGTGCATTTCTCTGACAGGTTAAATTAAGAATAATAATTACTCAGTGGCTAAAATCAAAACATAAAAGCACATTTTATATTTGTCTCCATACCCAAAACACCTGGCTTGGGTTCATGCTGATAATAATAGTTAATGTTTATAGGGTTCTTATTTTATGCCAGCTTTTTTCGGTGCTAATTGCTTTACGAGAGTTATCTTCTTAAACCCACCAACATTATGAAGCCGGTAGTAATATTAGCTCCTTTTAATGATTAGAAGACTTGCCTAAAATCACATAAATAATAAGTAACAGAACTTCTATGAGATATTTTTCTAGGTGAGAAAAACCCTCTGTAAAGTAGTTAATGGGTAACATAAATTATTCCTTAAAAAATGGAGGGGGTGGTACATTCTACAGAAGCCTCCTGAACTAAACAGACAATCTTCTTTCCAGTCTTTCTATTGGCAAGTTCTAATCCTGATTATTAATAATTAGTTTTTTAATCACAATCCAAGAATGTTTTTGGAGATGTAATAGATTATAGATTCTAACCACATCCAACCTGATATTGTGTTGTTTATTCTTAAGGGATTAACGTGGAATCACTTTCCAGTGCTTTTCGACCTTGGTTACCTTTAGAAACTTCTGGGAAGCTTTAAAAAAATTCTGATGCTTGAGTCCTCACTGGATTTTGTTATTCAGTTGATCTAGAATGTGAACCAGGCATCAGGATTTTTAAAGCTTCCTAATTGCTGGAAAACAAAAAAGCAAAACAAACAAACAAAAACAAAAAACATTAACATTGTCTCTATATGAAGATAGTTTATTGTGTATACTAAACCAGTGATAAGTCTTAATGCAGTTGTTTACAGCAGTCTTTGAAGATGTCTGAATAACATTCAAATTGACCCTGCAGCTTTTCTAGAGTATGTGTGAGCTATTCCTAAAAAGGCACTACTTTTAACAGACGTATAACTCAGCTTCTCTTTGGAATACAGAACGAGAAAAATAGGCTTTATCTATTCTCAGAGGAGGGTCAAAAGAAGAAAGGAGAAAGCTGCAAAATATATGAAGGTATGAATAAAGTTGCTTAAAATCACAGCAATGATAACAATAAAATTAAAATGAGAAGACATGCTTTCTCCTCAAGAGCTAACATTTCAGCAGGCTGCCTGACTTCTCAATGTCTGGGGGTATTAGTGCAGTAATCCCAGTCCCCAGCCCCCAGTTTCTAGCTCCAACTTCTCATAGCAATTGGCATTCTTATGAGAAGAGCAAATAGGTCCATGCATGAAGTCTTTAGCCCCTTGAGGTTCCCAGAAAGCAAATTAATCCACATGCTAGATTAAAAATATAAAGAGGAAAGCAGGGGGTGGTGACTCTCGGTGGCGGCAGGAATAGACACTTGATGATTTAAGAATGTGTAAGTGGCTCTTGGCAACAGGGGTTGACTGTGGGCTTTGAGGCCCTCTGGGCTTATTGGCTGTGGGAGTCCTAATTATAAGCATAACAGATAAACTCATCATGACCACAACAAGCTACTTAATCTGGTCCTGCTAATAACAGTCAATTAAATTTGCATTATGAAATTATTTCTAGAATTGAAGGTAAGTGGACTTTTAATTATAGATTGTTTGGAAACATGAAAGATTTTGAATCAAGGGCTTGAAGCATTATCTTTGGTATGTGGTAATAGTTCTGATCCTTCCAAAATTGTCTCCTGTCCCTATAACAGAAAATCATTGAGAAGTGGAGTCAAGTTGCTGAATAATTTGGATATAGGAAATTAAGGCTATGTGTTTATATTATTCCTTCCTCTAGACATTCTATTATTTCTGGTTAATTTTAATCAAGATGCCAAATGGCCTTTTATCTCTATTTTTTTCAGCACTCATTCTAACTACCTAAGATTTGTTTGAATTTGGGTTTAAATAAATGCCTTCTTCTCAACCTCTACAGCTAGCATTTGAACTAGTGGATTAGTAATGAAGATGTATAAAGATAAAAAGGGAAAAGGAACATTAGAATTACCTATATTAGGTCTGCAGTGTCTGAAGATCTCTACAGTGCTTTTGATTTCACACTAGCTGCCTGAGGAAGTCTAAGATGAATAAGTACTAGACAACATATTTCAGATTCTGAGATCACAGGGGAAGGAACCTCATTTAGCCACAGGTCTCTTACTGTAAACACAATTTCCAGTCATAGAAGTAAAAGAAACATTGTTTCCACATGTACATTCTGGAATTCCTTTACTGGCTTATTTTTGTTTGCCTCGTTTGTTTATCTGTTTGTTTGGCTTTTCTCTGTAAGGTTCCGTCTTTAGATGTTTGACTAAACACAATGCTTCATGCTACTATTCCAACTGTCTCTCCACCCCTTCCACTTCTGGTATAATTTGCAACCCTAAACTTTGTGGGAATAGCAAATGTGAGGTTAATTTAGAAATTCTGGAGAATTAGTCCCATCTATTCTTTGGGAATATATTTGCATATATTTTTAACATTTTTGAAGATTTTCTTGAGTAAATTTTCCACCCATATTTTTCCTGTAAAAGAAAGTGAAAAGTTCTTTTCTAATATTTAGAAATCATATACTTGTTGTTTTGAAGATGTGAGTAGATATAACCAAAAAATAATTTAAAAAAATAACAAAATATATTTTACTATACTCTTTTCTGGGGAAAATTCTATACTAAGAAATGCAAAAAGGTCTGTAAATTATAGTCATAATTTATTCTAAATGTAATAAACCCAATACTAGATTTTAAACTTTCCTGAATCTTAATGTTTTAATTACCCCAAATTGAGAATTCAGGGTTTTTTTTCCCCACCTTTGTTTCTAAAAACAGAATAGATTATTTTACATGAACTGTTAAAATCTCATACCTGCTTTCACACATGCGATCCTATTGCCTGGAAATGCTACCACCTTCTTCTATATGTGTATCTCAAAAATTTTGTTTGTTTGTCTAACAGATTTTGCTGTATATGCGTGAGGTTTACAATATGACATTCTGGGATATACAGAGGTACTAAAGTGGTTACTATAGTGAAGCAATTAACATATCCATCATCATGCATAGTTAACTTTTGGGTGATAAAAGCAGCTAACATCTATTTCTTTAACAAAGATCTTAATACAATATCATTTTATTAAGTACAGTCCTCAGGTTGTACATTAGATCTCTAGACTTGTTGATGCTACAGATCTGTTTCTTTCTATCCTTTTTCCTATATTTACACATTTCAATATACATCACTCTGTTTCTGGAAACCACTGTTTTATTTTCTAGCTCTGTATGTTTGACTTTTTAAAAGATTCTACATATAAGTAAAATTATCTAATAGATTTTTTTCTGTGTCT
>NW_012116265.1:9467064-9487645 GCF_000951035.1 Colobus angolensis palliatus | reverse complement strand
CGTGAGGTTTACAATATGACATTCTGGGATATACAGAGGTACTAAAGTGGTTACTATAGTGAAGCAATTAACATATCCATCATCATGCATAGTTACCTTTTGGGTGATAAAAGCAGCTAACATCTATTTCTTTAACAAAGATCTTAATGCAATATAATTTTATTAAATACAGTCCTCAGGTTGTACATTAGATCTCTAGACTTGTTGATGCTACAGATCTGTTTCTTTCTATCCTTTTTCCTATATTTACCCATTTCAATATACATCACTCTGTTTCTGGAAACCACTGTTTTATTCTCTAGCTCTGTATGTTTGACTTTTTAAAAGATTCTACATATAAGTAAAATTATCTAATAGATTTTTTTCTGTGTCTGGCTTATTTCTGAGTCTGGCTTTAAAAACTACATCAAGTGTCGTGACTTCAATCCGTGATTCTACCTGCTACTAAATCACTCTCTACTCAGTTTCCAGAACAACATTTTGTTCTCCAAACGGTCTTATCTTATTAGGAATAGCTACCATATGTTAGGTGCCTACTATGTGTCAGGCACTTGCTTAACATGGTCACATTTAGTCTTCAAAAAAGTCCTAAATAATTGATATAAAGTTCCTGATTTTAGAGATTAAAGGCTGAGTGCTAAATTACTTAAAGGAGGAAAATCTTACAATTTATAATATGCAAAGACAAAATTTAACCCCCCTACTAGCAATCTGTATTTCTCCACCCACTTAGAGTTCTGTCAGTACTATATTTTATTTATTCATTTATACCCAGCTCTAAATGCAGCCCATGGAACACAGTAATTATTTAATAACTTGAGTGACTGAATGAATGAGTGGCTGAATGATTGAGTAGATAAGTTCCTTTTTTAAAGCCTAAATCTTTTCACAGCAAATTTGAGGAGAGTCACAAAGTATAAAAACTCAAATTGATATCATTCATTATCCACTTCTCCTATAGATCCTGTAACAAAATTTCTGCCTAGAGGTTAGGGCTTTTTACGTTAGATACTAGGTTAACAATTATCTCTTTATTGTGAAGAATGTGAAGGTTATCATAATAAATGACAGAAAAATTTAACTGAAAGAATACATCCTGTGAAATACAACAGTCTGAGGAAGGAAGCTATCCAACACTGCACCTTATTCTTCTGCAAAACATATAGGATACATCAAATCACATATAATTAACATTTGTAAAGCCCATACAAACTTACCTGAAATTTTGGTAGGTAAAAAGTAGGATGAATCTGCTAATATGAATCTTGATTATTTATAATAGAGTGGCATTTTATGTTTGCCTGCTTTGCAACCCTACGCAGACAAATCTTTAGAAACTTAAAGTCCTGTCATGTCCAGCTTCTTGAAAAAAGGACTATGATCCCTTCAAAATGTCTATGATTAGGATTCCAATGAATAAATATTATTTCAAACATAAAAAATGTAGGGCACAAAATCTGAAGGCTTACATTCCATTAGTTCATGATGAACATAAAACAATTTAATCCAGGAGCATATATGTTAGTTTATGATACCAAAATTTAAGTAACATGTTCCTCCCTTACCTAGTGTTATTTCTAGGTGGCAACCTGTACTGTGCATTTAAGAAATCTACTACGTTGATATTCTATGGACTATTGAAGGCAGTAAGGGTTTTTCTGAATGTATCTGATAGAAAAGAAATTATTTTAAAATTTCTAAACTTGAATTTGGGCCTTCTCAGATATTTTCCCAGAAGTTAACGACAATCATTGAAGACTCTTTGTAGATGAGTATAACATATTTTGTAGGAAATACAGATGATCATTACTTTGGTAAAAAAATAAAATAAACAAAAGAATTTATTAACTCATTAATTAATGAGAGAAACAGTAAGATGGTACGGCTGTTTTGGAGGGGAATGTAAAGAACACACAGACAATCAGGAATGATGACATGAATGTACGACTACATGCACAATTAGTCAACATTATAAGGCAATAATCAACTGCAATCCATCAGACAGAACTTATTTGCATTTCTATGGACTGGAATTATTTGCATTATTATGAGATCTCTACAACTCAGAGTTATAAATAACTCAAGGACAATGAGAGATGAAGATCTGCCATAAAAGTAAACTTGAGAGCATAGGGCATTCAGCTGGTTTTTGCTCATTTTAAAATCTTTTATGGCCGGGCGCGGTGGCTCACGCCTGTAATCCCAGGACTTTGGGAGGCTGAGGCGGGTGGATCACGAGGTCAGGAGATCAAGACCATCCTGGCGAACACGGTGAAACCCCGTCTCTACTAAAAAATACAAAAAATTAGCAAGGTGTGGTGGCGGGCGCCTGTAGTCTCAGCTACTCGGGAAGCTGAGGCAGGAGAATGGCGTGAACCCGGGAGGCGGAGCTTGCAACGAGCCGAGATCGCTCCACTACACTTCCGCCTGGGCGACAGAGTGAGACTCCAACTCAAACAATAAATAAATAAAATAAAATAAAATCTTTTATAACATGGCCTTATACTTGAACAACAGATTTTGGAAAAAGTTGAAACTTGATTAGCAGTTTGGTAGTAGTTGAGTCTCTGTGGGATATGGGATGTCAGACTGTGTTAAGGTTCAGAGAAGAAAGTGAGGCTAATTTGAATGAATCAAAGGTAGGATTTTCTATGATTTCTGACCTAGAGTGCGTGAGGTAGGAAGAAGAGGAACGTAAGTGGGGAAGTTCGTCAGGCTCAGTATGAACCATTCACCAACTCATCTGAAGTCTCAGCTTCAATAAAGCAACTAAAATGGCAAAACCTTAGTGTGATTGGATATGTAGAGAAATCTGATGGAAAGAACAGTTCACGGGTGTGTTGGGTGTTAGTGTTGAACAGGGAGAGCATGTGAGAGCTCAGGAATAGAAGAGCAAAGGGACTTGGAGGGTTCTCATGAAAGTTGGGAGGAAGCTTAGTGCTTATTAAGGCCATTGTGGAATCCAAGCAGTGAGGCAATCCTGTTGCTCTCCAAAGGATCAGAGAGGTGTCTGCTCACTTTGGGATTATATATAAGATATTGAAGTCAATATCTATCACAAAAGTTATTTTGAGTAGTAAAATGTGTATGTCCTTTACAGTTTTGAAGATTTTACTTGGAAATTAATTTGTGTATTTTATGTAAACATTTGGTTTCGTGCATATCCGGCCCACAATGAATGCTAATATCCTCCGTGACATACCCAATTTCTGCCTTGATACTGTCGCTGTAATTATTTCAGAGATGCTCAAATGCCTTTTTTTCTCTCCTTTCCTTATCTAATAAATTTCAACCAAATCCTGCCAGTTCCATGGAGCCTACTTTGGGTATTCTTGTGGACATTAATCTCCTTTGTCTGAAGATTTATAACACTTAGAACCATACTCTGAAATTTCAGTTGTGCTCTTCTCAGTTTGATCATAAGCTCTTAGAAGGTCTAGAACATAATACATAATATATCTATGTTTCTTCTTCAGTACAAAAGTTCTTCATTTAAGGAGTATAAGTTCTTATTAATGAATTCTGAAGAAAATGAGAGCCATGAAAAAACAATTCTAAGTATTGTTTTATGACCTCTAGGAATTTATACTAAAAATGGCATAATCAAATCTTCTCCACAAATATGAGTGAGGATCATGTTAAATAACATTCCAAAATCATTTGCTGACAAATGTTGATATATTGGGCATTGCCATATTCATTATCTCACTTAATTGTGCTTATTTTCCTTGAAGTAAAAATTTTAAGAAGTGAAAATGGATGCAGAAGTTAAAATGATCATTAAATGGCAGTTTGAGTTCCAATGTAAGAAGTTGTATTAATCTGTTCTCATGCTGCTAATAAAGATATACCAAAGACTGGGTAATTCATAAAGAGAAGAGGTTTTATGGATTCACGGTTCCACATGGCTGGGGACACCTCACAATCATGGAGGAAGGCAAAGGAGGAGAACGGCACATCTTACATGACAGCAGGCAAGAGAGCTTGTGAGGGGAACTACCATTGATAAAACCATCAGATCTCGTGAGACTTATTCACTGTCACAAGAACAGTGTAAGGGAAACTGCATCCATGATCCAATTATCTCCACCTTGCCCCATCCTTGACATGTGGGGATTATTACAATTCAAGGTGAGATTTGGGTAGGAACACAGCCAAACCACATTAGTAGTAGTAATCAGCACCTCTGATTTCTGACAATAGGTTGCTTGTATCATAGTTACCTCCCAGTTATGTTTGGGTTACACTCAAATAATTCAGAGGAGATCTCAGACCATAGTAGAATGTGTCTAGAACACAATCAGCCTTCCTGGTAAACATCTTTTTATTTTTCTCTTCTCCTCTCATTTTTTTCAATATGCTTCTTCCTGTTTTCCTGTAACCACAAGGTAATGTAGATGAAAACAAAGGTGGATTCTAATTATAAACTACATATTCAACCATAAACAAATCAGTTAACTTATGATACTCCTATCTGAATAGTCTAAGTATCCTTTGTTGGAATATTACTTTAGTGATAAAACATTAATCATTGAAGTTTATTAATGATCAATAGATACTATAGAAAACTAATGTATCATTTTCCTTTTCCCAATTTCACTTTTTTTTTCTGCTGCTGTTTATATCTTGGATCTTCCAATGCCACTGAAATGAGCTACTTAACTCTCTGCTGACACTCAGGTCTTAAATAGTTTAGATGGCGATCTAAATTGGTCTTTGGATTGTCTCAATCCCTAGAAAGTGTGCGATATTTTCTCCAACTGTTGCCTTTCACAGGATGTATTATTTTAGTTGACTCTTTCCATCAATTCTCATGATAACCTTCTCATTCTTCAAATGAGGAGATTAAAGAGTTGTATCAAGCATTCAAAAACAAAGGCAAACCCTTATACCTCCTGCATAATGTATTAAATAGAAATAACTTTACACAGAGAACTATAACCAAGTCCCACAAAACCAGACAAGCTACCTGAGAACAGCTAAAAGAGCACACTCACCTGTGTGGCAAAATAGAAGATTCATGAGTAGCCATGACAAGCATACCGAGAGCCTGGTGATAGTTGGTTATCCAAGATGGAATCCTAATTCAACTTTAAACTTACCCACAGAATTACTTAATCTTCCTGTAAGTTTAATGTTAGTCTAAAGAGGGACAGCTCTTTAGACCCTAGGAAACAACCTTCCAACAGAGAGTAAAAAATATTACCACCATAGTTGGCCCCCAAACAGCCACCAATTAAGAAAGTGTTTAAGCTCAACATCTAACTATCTTAGATTCTAATCACTCTACTGAACTCCTAACATCACTTTGGACTAATCTATTACTTAATAGAAGCAATAATGTTGATATAAGTAACATGAACATGTTCTCCATTGCATACGCTTACATCAGACCTGAATAACTCACTGACAGTTAACAGCCTAATACTAATAAATGATATAATAAGCACCCTGTTATTTACAATGTTAACCCAACACAGGTATGCTCTAAGGAAAGATGACAAAAACTAAAAGGAAATTGGCAAATCTTACCCTGCTTGCTTACCAAAACATCACCTCTAGCATTATCAGTATTAGAGGCGCTGCCCGCTCAGTGACATATGTTCAACTGTGGTGGTAGCCTGACCGTGCAAGGTGGCATAATCATTTGTTCCCTAAATAGGTACTTGTATGAATAGCCACACAAGGGCTGAGTTGTCTCTTACTTTTAATCAGTGAAATTTACCTAACCGTGAAGGGGCAGATATAAACAAATAAGATGAGAAGACCCTATGGAGCTTTAATTCATTAATGCAAATAAAAACTCAAATAAGTCAACAGGTCCTAGCCTATTATCTCTGCCTTAAAAATTTTGGTTAGGGTGACCTTGGAGCATAATTCAACCTCCGAACAATCTAAACTAAGACCACACTACTCTAAGCAAGTTAATACACATTGACCCAATAATTTGATCAATGGAATAAGTTACCCTAGGGATAACAACACAATCCTATTCTAGAGTCCATATTGACAATAAGGTTTACAACCTCGATGTTGGATCAGGACATCCTAATGGTGTAGCCAGTAATAAGGGTTCGTTTGTTCAATGATCAAAGTCCTACGTGATCTGAGTTCAGACAGGAGAAATCCAGGTTGGTTTCTATCTAGTTAACATTTCTCCTAGTATGAAAGGACAAGAGAAACAGGGCCTCTGCTTCATAAAGCACCCTCACTGCATAGACGATGCTATCTTAATCTAAAAAATCATCGCATACCCTTCCGAATAGCAGGGTTTGTTAAGATGACAGAGCCCGGCAATTGCATAAAACGTAAAACTTTACAATCAGAAGTTCAACTTCTGTTCTTAACAATATGCCCATAATTAATCTTCTCCTACTCATTATCTCCACTCTTATTGATATAGCATTCTTTACAATCATCAAATGAAAAATTTTAGGCTATATACAACTACACAGAGGACCTAACATTGCAGGTCCCTACGGGCTGCTTCAACCATTTGCTGATGCAGTAAAACTTTTCACCAAAGAACCTTTATGGCCCTCAACGTTTACTATTACCCTTTAAATTATTGCTCCAATCCTAGCCCTTTCTATCACTCTCCTCTTATGAACTCCCCTCCCTTGTAAAAATACTTCTATACGGATTTCACCTATGACTCCCCAAAGTCTATGTAGAAGCCCCTATTGCCAGTTCAACAGTACTTGCAGCAGTACTCCTAAAGCTAGGTGGCAATGGTATAATATGGGTTACTCTTACCCTCAACCCCCTAACACAACATATAGCCTACCCTTTCCTCCTATTATCTCTATCAGGAATAGTTATGACAAGCTCTATTTATCTACCACAAACCCATCTAAAATCACTTATTGCTTACTCCTCTGTAAGCCACATAACACTTGTGACTATGGCTAACATTATTCGGACTCCATTGAAGCTTTACAGATGCAGTAACCCTTATAATTGCTCATAGACTCACTTCATCCTTACTCTTCTGCCTAGAAAATTCAAACTATGAGTAAGTCCATAGCTGAACCATATTAGTTACCTGAGGCCTTCAAACACTGCTTCTGCTAACAACTTCTTGATGACTTCTAGCAAATCTCACTAGCCTTTCCTTACCCCCTACCATTAATCTAGTAGAAGAACTCTTTGTGATTATGGCCTCATTCTTCTGGTCAAATATTACTATTATGCTTACAGGACTTAGTACACTGATTATAGCCCTTTACTCCCTGTCTATGCTAATCACTACACAACAAGGGACACTTGCATATTACATTGACGGTATTACATCTTCCTTTACTTGAGAAAATACATTAATATTTATACATCTTGTGCCTATCTTCCTGTTATCCACAAACCACAAAATTATTATCAGGTTTACATGCTGTAGCTATAGCTTAACCAAAACATTAGATTTTTTATCTAATAATAGAAGCCTGCAACTTCTTATCTACCAAGAAAGTATGCAAGAACTGCTAACTCATGCCCCCATGCCTAACAACATGGCTTTCTCAACTTTTAAAGGATTAGAGTTATCCATTGGTCTTAGGAACAAAAAACACTGGTGCTTTAAATAAAAATAACAAACATGTATTCTTCCACTGCTCTACAGCCCTAATCCCCTTAACCTTACTGATTACTATTTTCTTAGCCAACTCCTGCAAAAATGTTCATACCCAAATTACGTAAAAACATCTATCGCATGCACCTTCATCATTAGCCTCATTCCTACAACCATGTTTATATGCACAGACCAAGAAGTCATCATCTCAAACTGACTTTGAGTAACAACCCAAACTCTGAAACTCTCACTAAGCTTTAAACTAGACTACTTCTCCACAGTATTTATCCCAGTAGCACTATCTGTTACCTGCTCTATTGTAGAATTCTCAGTATGGTATATAAATTCAGACCCCAACATTAACCAATTTTTCAAATACTTGCTTATTTTCCTCATCACAATATTAATTCTGGTTACTGCCAACAACCTCTTTTAACACTTTATCGGATGAGAAGGCATAGGAATCATGTCTTGCTTATGAATTAGCTGAGGGTACCGCCGAGCAGAAGCTAATACAGCAGCCCGCCAACAGTTCTGTACAACTCCATCAGTGATACTGGCTTTATTTTAGCTATTGCATGATTCCTCCTGTCCTCTAATACATGAGGATTTCAACAAATATTTATTCTAGACCTTACTCCCAACTCCCTTTCATTAATTAGGCTTCTCTTAGCAGCAGTGGTAAAGTCAGCTCAATTCGGTCTCCATCCCTGACTTCCATCCGCCATAGAAGGTCCAACCCCAGTCTCAGTCCTACTCCACTCCAGAACTATAGTTGTGGCAGGAGTATTCCTGCTCATCCGCTTCCACCCTTTAATAGAAAATAACCTATCAATGAAAACCTTTACATTATGTCTGGGAGCTATACTACTTTATTCACAGCAATCTGTGCTCTAACACAAAATGATCTCAAAAAAATTGTAACATTCTCCACCTCAAGCCAGCTGGACCCTATAATAGTCATAATTGGCATTAATCAGCCACACCTAGCATTTCTTCACGTCTGTACTCATGCCTTTTTTAAAGCTATATTATTTACATGTTCAGAGTCCATTATCCATAGTTTCAATGATGAAAAACACATCTGAAAAATAGGAGGGCTGTTCCAGACTTTACGCCTCACTTCCTGCTCCTTATTATTGGCATCCTTGCACTAACAGGTATGTCTTTCCTCACAGGCTTGTACTCTAAACATCTTATCAAAACCACAGACATACACCAACACCTGAGCCCTTTCTATTACTCTTATCGCCACCTCCTTGACAGCTGTCTGCAGTACCATATTATCTTCTTCACTTTGATAAGACAACCTCGCTTCGTGAATCTGATTATTATTAACAAAAATAACCCCTTCCTAATTAACTCAATTAAGGGCATAACAATCTGGCAGCATCTTCCCTGGATTCCTTATCACCAACAGTATTATTCCTGTTTTATCCCCCCAAATAACAGTACCACTCCACCTGAAGCTCACAGCCCTAAGTGTGACCACCTTAGGCTTCTTGCCAGCAATAGAAATTGATCTCATAATTAATAACCTTAAACTGAAATATCCATTACAGACATTCAACTTCTCCAGTATACTAGGATTTTATTCAACCACAATTCTCCATGCAACCTTCCACTCCAGCCTATTCACAAGACAAAACCTGGCCTCACTTCTACTAGAGCTAATTTAACTAGAAAAGTCTACAGCAAAGACCGTTTCACAAACCCAGATTTCAGCCTCTATCACTGTATCTACTCAGAAAGGTCTAATTAAACTCTAATTTCTTTCTATTTTTATCCCATCTCTTCTAAGCCTACTCTTAATTATCTAATCTATTACCCTGAGTAATTTCAATCACGATATAAATACTAACAAATAATGGTCAACCAGCAACTACCATTAATCAACACCCATAACTCTACAAGGCGGCCACACCCACAGAATCCTCGCGCAATAATCCAGCCCTCTCACTCTCAAAATTCATCCAACTCTCTGTGCTATTAAAATCAATCATGACCACTAACCCATCATTCTTAACTGTTCACCAAACCAGCACCAACTCTATTAATAATCCTAATAATAAAGCCCCTCAGATGTCAACACTTGACCTTCATGTTTCAGGATATTTCTCAATAGCCATCGCCGCAGTATAACCAAAAACAATCACTATTCCTCCCAAATAAACAAAAAAGACTTTTAACCCCATGAAAGCCCTACTGAAATTCAACACAATACCACAACCAACAGCATCACTAATAACTAACTCTGGACCCCCCAAAATAGAAGAAGGTTTCAAAGAGAAACCTACAAATCCTATAACCAAAAGAACACAAAATAGTGCATATGCCATTATTCTCACCTGGACTATAACCATGACTAATGACATGAAAAATCACCCTTGTATTTCAACCATAAGAGAACACTAATGGCCAATACCTGCAAAACACCTCTGCTAATAAAATTTATTCATTACTCCTTCATTGATCTTCCCACACCATCAAACGTTTCTATATGATGAAACTGCGGCTCACTTTTTGGGGCCTGCCTAATCCTCCAGATCATTACAGGATTGTTTTTGTCCACACACTACACATCAGACACCTCAACTGCCATCTCTTCAGTCACTCATATCAGCCGAGATGTAAACTACAGCTGAATGGTTTGCTTTTTTCATGCAAAAGGCACATCAATATTTTTCATCTGCCTTTTCTTACATGTTGGCCGAGGTTTATACTATGAATCATTTACATTTCCAGAAACCTGAAATATTGGCATTATCTGCCTATTCACAACTATAGCAACAGCATTCATAGGCTACATGCTCCCATGAGGCCAGATATCATTCTGAGGTGCTACAGTGATTACAAATCTACTATCAGCCATCCCATATATTGGAACTGACCTTGTCCAGTGAATCTGAGGTGGATTCTCAGTTAACAAAGCCACCCTTACAGGATTTTTCGCCTTCCACTTCATCTTATTCTTCATCATTACAGCTCTAGCAACTGTTCACCCTTTATTCTTACATGAAACAGGATCTAACAACCCTTCAGGGGTCTCATCAGATGCCAACAAAATTATCTTCTACCCTAAGTTATATGTTAACTTGATGTCTAAGGTAAAAAGCTCCTAACTTCTAGACAGAGCCTTAATAAACACATAGAGGACCTGAAAATTAATGTTCTATCACTTTGAGGTTTAATAGTTTGTGAACATTTAGATATTTACTTTGAAAGGGCAGAAAGATTCAAAACACTGAACAAAGTCATAAAATACATATATTTGCAGTCTCTTTTCAAAGCAGAAACTGTTTTACTAATACAGAAGCACCTTGCCTGTAATGAGTACTTGTTTTGATTTATCAATCAAACCATATAATCGGTTACACTATGATTCAAAACAAATTAGGGTGAAAGACACGTATCATTTGAAGGAAGTGAAATCTTCATTTTCATTTCGGGCCCTGCCAACTGTAAGCTGTATGATTTTGAGAAAGGTAACTTAGGCTCTTTGGGACTTAGTTTCTTGGTTTTTTTTTCTTTTTATCTGTAAAATTTAAGTAACACAGTTCAATATTTGATTTTCAGCTCTAAATTCCCAGGCTGCAAAGAGGGAAGGTTTTCTATGCCCTCAACTGTGACTAGTTTGACGTATAAATAAATAGCCGGGCTTTGAAGTATCAGTCTCAGTTATTTCACCCTTTCTAGGGGTGAGTACTCCTTTTTCTTCAAATGTCTCTTGGGGCTCCCCATTTATCTTCTCTCCACATTGTATGCTTGTCACATTTTTTTTTTCTTTTTCTTTTTATTCTAATCACCATTTTTCCCCTCAGAGTACTATCTTAGCTCATCTATGCTTAACTATTGGAGGTAACACTTTCCTGTTATTATCTAAAGCAGGTTTAAAGAGAAAAGTTATAGACTTGGCACAGTGGCTCACACCAGTAATTCCACCACTTTGGGAGGCCAAGGCGGGAGGATCACGAGGTCAGGAGTACGAGACCAGACTGACCAACATGGTGAAACCCCATCTCTACTAAAACAACAAAAATTAGCTGGATGTTGTGGCACGTTCCTGTAATCCCAACTACTCAGGGGGCTGAGGCAGGAGAATCTCTTGAACCTGGGAGGCGGAGGTTGCAGTGAGACAACATTGTGCCATTGCACTCCAGCCTGGGTGACAGAGCGAGAAGCCATCTCAAAAAAAAAAAAAAAAAAAAAGAAAATTTATATTCTTGCTCTCTGTAAGTGTACTGTTTTATGTCTGTGTTTGAGTATAAAAAATAACCTTCTGCTTTATATTGTTGACACCTAGCTATACATATGTACTCAAAAGATCTTTGCACTCCTAAGGCAGTGGTAAATTCATTTTCTTTGATACATAACAAATTAACAAAGATCTGGTAGCATAAAACAACACATACTTATTTTCTCAGTTTTAGTGGGTCAGAAATCTAGGCATAGCTTAGCTAGATCCCCTGCAATGCTGCAATTAAGGTATCTGCCAAGACTGGATTCTCATCTGAGGCTTTTCTAGGTCATGTGGGAATAATCTGTTTCCAAGTTCATTCATGTGGTTGTTGGCAAAATTCTGTTCCTTGCAGATGTGTGGACTGAGAGCCTCGGTATTTTACTAGTTACAGGCCAGAAGCTACCCTCAGCTGCTTGCCATGTGGCCTTATTAGTAGGGCAACTCCCCACATGGCAACTTTCTTCTTTAAAATTGGCAGAAAAGAGAGCCTCCAAGTATGATGACAGGTGTTGCAATCTTTGTGTAACATAATCACTTTTATCTAATCATATACATCCATTCACCTTTGCCATATCTATTGATAAAAAGCAAATCACAGATTCTACCTGCACTCAAGGGGAAAAGATTTCACAAGAATGCTAGGAGGCTAGGGTCTGACCATCACACTGAGCAAAGGGAGGGCTTCTGAACAATGATAAAATATTCACAATATTTTTCCTTTTTATCGATTCATGAAGGCCAGATTATTGATAATCTTGCAAATCATATGAAATAGCTTGACCAGTATTAAAAAGACAATGTCACATCATTGAAGATCTTACTGGTAAAGTAACATAGTCATGCATTTTAGGAAGATCATTGATTACTCTCTGGAAATGGCAATTTAAGGGGAACAAGAATGGCAATAAAAAAATCAATTATGCTGCCCATAAATCCATGTGAAAGGCAATGTCACATCAGATTAGGAAGTGGTTATATAACTGACAAGCAATGGATACATTTGAGATGCTGTTCTGAAAATATAATTGACAGGGCTTAGTGAAGAAAAGAGAATTTTGAAAATGACTTCTCTGGTATGGATGTTGATGATGCTTGTTTGCTGAGATTGAAATCACTGAAAGAGAAGCAGACTGCGTGAAAAGTAGGTTAGTTCAGGTTGGGGTAAGACTTTAACCTATAGAAAGTAAATGAAGGCTTATAACCCTAAAATAAGAAGAAATGGTTGAGCATGTTCCCAGAGTAGCACTAGCTTTAGGTAAGATAAAGAAACCAAGTCAGAAAAGGTACTGTCAGTTAGGGATGCTGTAACAAATAACTTAGGTGGTTTATAAACAATAGAATTTTATTTCTCATTAACAGATACATATGTACTCACAGGATTTTATTTTGAACTCTTAAGAAAGTGGTATAGTATATCTGTTTTATTGATGCATAACAAATTACCAAAGATTTGGTGGCATAAAACAAGTTCTGGAGGCTGGAAATGTGCCATCGGGGCACCAGCGTGGTCGAGTTCTGGTGAGGACTCTTTTCCAAGTGCAGAATTTTCCCCTCACATTCTAGGGTCCTTTTATACTGCACTAACCCCATTCCTGAGGGTTCTACGCTCACAACCTAGTTACCTCTCAAAAGCTTCATCTCCTAATACCATCACATTGGGGGTTAATATTCAACCTATGAATTTTCCAAGGACACAAATATTCATACGATAGCAAAGAATAAGAAGGGGCATTCAGAGAGAAGAGGATATCTACACACAATGATACCAGTGGATAATAGTGTTTTGGGAAAGAGAATATATATATAAAGACATTTTACGCATACTCGATTACTGCCATTTTTTCTTAAGTTACAACTCTTTGGCCCCAAGGGCCTTCTAAAGTTATTTATAAATATAAAAAACTAATATTGCAAATTAGTCTTTAAAGTGCTATTTACATTCTACTACTTAAGGTGAAAATCCACTTTAGGATAATTCCATCCTGCATTGAATCCTGAAGAAATACAGTCTGCATTGGCACTTTGAAAAGTGATAAATGCTTCACAGCATTTTAGGAAACAGAACAATTGAAACACAAATTATTTGTTCATTTAGAGATTTATTTGGGATCGAAACTGCCATTTGTTTTGTAGTGACATGTACAGGTCTAGAATTTATCTTCAAATTTTCTTGCAAGTTTTTATTTAAGCAATTGCAATTGCAGTACAAGGGATTTCTAGAGATTAATGACTGCCTGGGAGGGGTTGCTCCTTAGTCCGTTAACTCCAATCAGTCATTAATTTCCTTGAAAAGTGCTGCGTGAAAGTTATTATTGCCAATATGAACTGAAAATGAAAGAAACATACAGTACGCTATGGATTTTACTCACTGCCCCAGAATGATGTAAAGTTAATTCATTTACATGAGGATATTCAGGAAAAACGAAACCCTTGTATAGAAACCACTCACTTTGCTTAGTCTTATTCTCGGCAGCCTAGTTTTGTCTGTATTGAAACAATTAACCTACATGGACATTAGAAGAGCACAAGTACCCAGATTTAATCCAAAAACCTTGACCCAACCAATATATGTTAGTCTTAAATACAATATGTTATACATTGTAGATTGTTAAAATTTTAGCCTACTTCATAATGAGAACTTTTCTAGTTTGACAGAAATAGTTCTATAAGGTACAGATATTGGTAAACTAATCATTTACCCAGCTTAAATACAGAAATATCAAATTAACCTACCAAGAACAAATACAGAATTTTTTTTCCCAAATATATTTAAAATGCTTTCCTAGGTATTTATCACCAGATTGATTTCTTAGTACAAGCTGCTATTAACAGAATACTCTGGGCTGAGTAGTTTAAGTTATATGAATGTATTTCACATGTTTAAGGAGGTTAGAAATTCAAAACCAGTGTGCTGGTGGTTTTAGTGTCCGGTGAGTTCATTCTTCGTGGTTTGCAGATGACTGTCTTCTTGTTTTGTCCCCACATGGCAGACAGCAGGGAGAGAGGGAGCAAGCTCTCTTGTGCGTTTTCCTGAGGGCACTATTTCCGTGTAGGATGATGCCACCCTCATGACCTAAGTAGCTCCAAAGAGTCTGATAAGTGTATCATACTGTCAAACTGAGGTTTAGGATTCCAACATATGAACATTGGAGGGACACAAACAGACCATAGTAGTCTATCATGAGTAGAACAGTGCTTCCAGAAGACATAGAATGTGATCAGGAAGTTACATCAAAACATACTTTACTTTTTGGACCCCGAAGTATTTTAAAATTTATTGTTTAAGACCCATGAGCAAAAAATTATTTTATCTCTTATACATATAATTGTGAGAATGAATAAGGTTGTTAAATTTTATTTTTTCTAAAGAGGTTATTAAATATTTATTCCAGTTATGGCCTTCATCTCTTTCAATATATAAAATGTTTTATGCCTTTGTCCATCTCTTTACAAAAAAAAAATTACTATTATAGGCTACATCTACTCTCTTCCAGGCCAATAATTTTTAGCAGTATATGATTTTCTTTTCCATCAAGTAGAATGAAAATTTGATTATGAGACTTCATAATAAAAATGGCACATATATGTCTATACACCCATATACATACAGGTACACATATGCACATGCATGCATATGTAGATAGGCAAAAATACATTCATGTGTCTGCATAAATTCATATGCATACACACTACACACATATGCATGCATACGCATTTGTATGTGCATAAATATGTGTAAATGTACACATTTGTGGTAATTTATCCCCAAATGCCCAGCACATCCATAATACACATTCACCAAAAAAAATGCTTTGCATCGTACTTTTCACCTCTTTAATATCTCACAATTATAGCTACACTTTCATTGACTTATTATAAATCAAATAAAATAAACATATGTTCAGTAATTTATTATGAAATCTAAAGCTAATTCTCTCTCTAACTTAAGTTGGTATTTTTAATAATCTGTATTATAAAATGTGTTGTGTATGTTTACAAAAAATGCTTATTCATGTGTGTATTTCAGTTGAAATATGGAATCAATTGTTCTTTAAGAGAAAAAGTAAGCCTGATTTGTCTGATCAGCTTGACCATAAAGATTTGCTTAAACATGTAGGTAATGTAATAATTATTCCCATATTTGGAATGACCTAAACCTCAAACTTAGAAGTATTGGCAAAATGAATTTAACATCTGTGATAAAAGTATTTTGTTAAAATATAGCATGATAATAAAAATTTATTAAAATTAATATTTAGATTTAAATGCTGAATGTATTAGATTAAATGAGGTGCTTCAAAATAAAAGTGTCACATACATAATCAGCCATTTGATAAGATCTTGTTTTTGGTAAAATTTCCAGACTCTGAGAAAATAAAAGCCACTAAGGGCTTGATAACAAATAATTTTGAAAATAATATGGTTAACATTTTTTTCTTTCAACACTCTTTAAGGAGAAACTCTTTACTTGTTGATAGATCATTACAAAGAATTTTTAATGATAAATCATTATTTTAGCTTTTAACAGAAAAATTACAAAACATGATTGCCATTGTCACAATAAAATTTATTTAAATTACATCAGTGTTTTCTTACATCTAGAAAAATGAAAAATAATCTTATCAAAAATATGTTTCACAACCAGTGAACACATTGATACATGAAGTCAAGAACACCCACACATTTACACAGAACAGCCCAACCTCATTGAAATCCATTTGAAAAGTCTCTTTTTTAGATTTAATCATAATTAGTTCATATTTGTATATGTTTTTAAATCAATTGTGTACTAGTAATATTTTACTTAAAGTCCTTTTAAATGTAGCGCCATTATTTCACAAAATATTTTAAAAACTAATTTGTAATTTTTTGTAGTAAAATATGATATGTTGACTACAAGGGGCTTTTGATCATTAATTTGTGTAATAACAAGATAAAATTATATGTAAATACATAATTTAAGCCAATAAAAGACGTTTTAAATGTTCTCACTGCTTTTAAGAATTTGTATTTTTTTCTTGTTCACAGGTATAATGAGGATACTAAGTGCAAAATTTATCTTGTATGTAGGCAGGACAATTTTGCTTGCTTTTTAAAAACTGAGCTTTACTTTTTAGAACATGTTTTAGATATAGAGAAAAATTAAGAGGATTGTACACAGAGTCCAATGTGTCCCACACTGAGTTTGCACTATTCTTAACAATTAAAAAAGAGTATGGATATATTACCATTAACTAAAGCTTACAGTTTAAACCGGCTTTTAAAATTTCACTTAATGCTCTTTTTTTCTTCCAGGATTCTATCCAGGTTACTGTAATACATTTATTTGTCATGTCTCCTGATGCTCTTCTTGGCTGTGACAGTTTCTTCACTGCATTTGATAAACTCAACAGCTTTGAGGGGTACTGGTTGAGTATTTTGTAGAATGTCTCTCTTGGGATTATTCTGATGCTTTTTATTTTTTTTGTTGTTTACTTTGTGCTTTCTATGGTTAGAATGGGGTTAGGGGTTTCTTGCAAAAAAACATATTAAAGAAGTGCCATTTTCATCACATCACGCCAAGGGCACTTTCACAGTGCTGCATTAAGAGACTATCACAGGCTGGGAATTTATAAAGAACAGAAATTTACCTCTCACGGTACTGGAGGCTGGAACGTCCAAAACCCGGGTGTCAGCATTTTGTCTGGTGAGGGTCTTCTTGCTGTGTCCTCACATGGCAGAAGGGCAAGCTAGCCCAACACTGAATGAAGCCTCCTTTGTTAAAGTCCTTAATCTCATGAATGGGGGAGATCCCTCACGATCCAATCACCTCTTGAAGTCCCCACCTCTTAATATTATCACATTGACAACACCTGGATTTTGGAGAAGACACATTCAAACCATAGCAGGTACATGTTACAAACATGATTTATGGCTATTGATGTGATCTTCTTCTTTGGCTGAAGTGTTTTGTCAGGTTTCTCTATTATGTAGTTATTGTGTTATTCCTATTTCCATGTTGTGTCTTTAGAGGCAGTCACTGTATCCATCTTACACTTAAAGAGCGAAGAGTTTTGTTTCATCTCCTTAAGAGCAGAGTTTTTTACATAAATTATTTGGATTCCTACATCGGAGATTTGTCACTTCTCTTCCATCTATTTATGTATTCAACCACGTTTAAGTCAAAGTAGACTTCAGTGGGTATTTATTTTCTGTGTTGGGTTATAATCAAGTATCTCTTTATTTATGTTATAGCTCAAATTTTTCTAACTTTGACCAATGGGAGCTCTTTCAGTAGGCTTCTCCGTTTGACGTATCCCCACCAATGTAAGAGTGTGTGTGTATTTTGAGTACTACTTTACCAAGCTTCTGTTGTATATTTTCTACCTTTATCCTGCTTGTCAGCCAGTTTTCTTCCTTTTGTTGCAGAATGGTATTAATAATCAAGATCTGGGTGGTAGGTGTGTTCCTTGATACTGGTTTCATTGCTTTTATATAAACGTAGCTGATAGAGCATGAAAATATATGTGTGCATAATAACCCTGTGTACATATATATTTTCCAGTATTTTGGGGGTGTTACCCTCTGTAGCTACATTGAACCAAATATTAGTTCATACTGATGTCTTCATCTGTAATTCGTTACCACACTGATCATTCTAGACTTCTCCCTACCTTTCCCAATTGTATCTGTAAACTTTCTCCAACAGCGAGAAACATGGCTCCATGTACCATGCATGTGCTTAATTGCTCACTTTTAGTACACCTGTACAGCAGTATCAGAATTGTAAACCCATCCCAAATGGAAGCAAATATAGCAACTTGAATAGAGTGATTATATACAGTTCCTTTTGCCTTTATTCATATCGACTCCACTAATTTCCAAAGTTATTTAGGTCAGCATCTTTTCCCTGGACCCCTTCAGTGAAGTTGTTTTAATTATTTGTAATGCAGTTAGAACATTTTGTCACAGTGTGCATTCAATCCTGAGATCCTACATCCACCTGAATAGGTTTTTCCCACATTATGTTTCTTTGTGCTGTAAAATTCTGCAGGTTTTGACAAATGCATAAACTCCTGTATTTGCCATTACCGTATCACACATAATACTCCTTCATTTTGAAAATTTCCATATGTCTCATCTATTTAACCCTTCCCCCTTTTCCTAGGATCCCTAGCAACTACTGGTCTTTTTAAAATCTCTTTGCTCTTTCCACAGTGTCATATTATTTGAATCATACAATCTGTAGTCCTTTCAGATTACGTTTTTTCACTTAGAGATAGCTCTTGAATATTTATTCATGTCTTTTTAAGATATGAATTTGTGTATTTTAAAAACTGCTGAATGATATTACATTGTATGGATGTACCACGGCTTATCTAGTTAAGGACACCCTGGTAATTTCCAGTTTTTGACAATTATGAATAAAGCTGCTATAAACATTTATGTGTAAGTTTTTGTGTAGACATAAGCTTTCAAATCAATCAGAGTGCAATTTGCTGCATTGCGTGGCAGGACTATGTTTAGCTTTGTAGGAAATTGCCCAACTGACTTCCAATGCTACTCTCCCTTTTTGCATTCCCAACAGCAATAAATGGGAGTTCCTGTTGCTCTGAATATTCACTAGCATTGCTACTGTCATTTTGTGTATTTGTTTGTTTTCTAATTTTAGCCTTTTGAATTGGTATGGATAGCAGGTGCACTAAGTTCACTGTGATCTTCGTTCTTGCTCTTTCTTTAAACCTAGATACAAAATTCCCATGTGAAATATGCACCATTCTTAGCATAAAGGTGCAAAATTGTGACCCACAGAATTTTGTACAGATCCTGTTAAAATAACTTGTATTTTAAGCCTCCTCACATAATTTAGTTGCTTTTTCACAGTTTTTTATACTTTGTGTAATTTAATACCTAAGTGAAGTGATGGACTGTAACTGCTTCTTTGGACTTTTATACCTTTATGAAAGTGCCCATGTCAAAAAACAAAAAGACAAGCTTTTATTAAATAAATTCGTATGATTTTCTCCTGTTAATTTGTCTAAAGAGAATTTAATTTTCAGGCCCAGCCAGGGCTCCAAGAGGATGGAGGTGGAATTTATTTTCCCCTATAGTGGTGTTCATTGTTGTTTTAATTTGCATTTCTCCAGTGAAAAAAATGATGTTGAACATGTTTTTGAACACGTTTTTGCCTTCTGTATATCTTTTTGTGTGAGGTATTTGTCAAATATTTCGCCCATGCTTGAGTAGTTTTTTTTTTAATCGAGTTTGATAGATTCTTTGTATATTTTAAGACAAGTTATTTATTAGATGTTTACTTAATAAAAATGAGTGACTGCCAGAAGAAAACCTTTTAATATAAACAGATAAGGCCACATTAAGTGAATATTGTTGATCCTATGTATGCAAATTAAGTATTTTATTTTTCTGATTTCATCAGTTCCAAAGAGAAATAATCAACATGTTTATGTTTCAATCAAGCTGTGTTAATAAGAATGTTGATAGGTGGAAAATACAATTTTACAATTCTGAAAAAGAGTGACATTAGTTTTGAAATTGTGAGATCACTCAAATTCATTTGGTTATATTTTAAAAACTGTTGTAACAAAAATGTCACTATTTTTAATAGACCAGAAATTCAAATTATCTCCATTTTACTTTTTTTTTTCTTTGAGGCAGAGTCTAGCTTTGTCACCCAGACTGGAGTGCAGTAGCACAATCTCGGCTCACCGCAAGCTCCGCCTCTCAGGTTCACACTGTTCTCCTGCCTCAGCCTCTGGAGTAGCTGGGACTACAGGCAC
>NW_012116265.1:9429911-9466302 GCF_000951035.1 Colobus angolensis palliatus | reverse complement strand
GGCTGACATTGTCTTCAAGGCTATAAAGTCCCATGATCTGCCATCTGCCTGCTAAAGACACAGGAAATCCCATGGTGTAGTTCCAGTCTGAGTCCAAAGCTCTGAGAACTAGGAGAATTCTTGGTGTGATTTCCATCCAAGTCCAAAGGCTTGAGAACTGGGGGTCCTATGGTATATGTCCCTGTCCAAAGGCAGACGAAGACCGATGTCCCAGCTCAACAAGTCAGGCAGGTAGAGCAAATTCTCCCTCTGCCTTTGTATTCCATTCAGGGTCTTGACTGACTGGATGACGCTCGCCCACACTGGGGAGGACAGTCTGCTTTACTCAGTCTACTGATTCAAATATTAATCTCATTAAGAAACACTGGCACAGACACACACAGAAATGTTTAGCCAAATATCTAGGCATTCCATGGTCCAGTCAAGTTGACACAAACAACTAACTATCACATCAACTTACAAACTAAAGTGACTTAAAATATGAGAACAATCTATTTTAATTTGACAGTTCTCATATTCTTTTACCAAAGAAGCTAATTACATTAATCTAGAATTTGGAGAAATAGATCAATTTTTACTGGCTAAAAGTATATTTTTCCTTTAGTAACCTTTTATATTTCTATTCAAGGGTTCTACATCTTACTTTCTGTATGAGAACACTAGTTCTATTTAGCATAACACCATTTTCCTGGAGTAATTTATAAAATACATATGTATGCATTTTAAAATATTAATATTATTGAGGTTATTTTTTAAATATAGGTTATCTAACTGCTTTTTAGTAGCATTATTAATGATAATATTTGTTATTACTTCATAGTTTAATAAAACACTTTAAAATATTTTAGCCTGTAAAGAGGTATATAATTTATCAAAATTAATGTGAAGAATAAGTGAACAAATATTTTTGAAAGACATTGACACTGATGTCATAATTTGAAAGACATAAGAGTGTCCACTTCATCTCAGAAGATCTTCCAGTAACATTTCAGAGTGCCAAAATTTCTATTAAACAGCCACAGCATAGAAATGCTCCCTCTTTCTCCCTGGCTTCTAGATCAAAATTACAAACCAAATTACAGTGACGTACTGGCATATTAAATTTTTGATAGGAATTGATACTTCACTATGAATGGATAAGCTCATATTACTTCACAAGCTAACAGTAAGTTAAGAGGACCTGGGGCATATTGGCATTTGTTTATTTGAGTGTTGGTAAGTACAGGATGGAAAGAAAGTCTTGAAGCATTATTCCTGTGTCCAAGGGAAGGACTTGAGCTTGAGATTTGGTTTCAGTCCAGCTTGATATTTAAAAGAGTCCAGAAGCAGAATCACAGCATATTGAGTTATGCCTGAAGTTTAAGCATGAGATTTTACATACAAGTAGGGTACAACATATGTACACTGACCTATAGATGAAGATATGAGGCCATCCAAATTGGAATCTGCCACCTCAGTGTGAATCATGCTGCTTGATAAAGGTAACATTTTCTACTACTACATATAATTTTTCATCTACATATATATATATGGATGCATTTTAAATTATATATAGGTATATAGAGATATGGATGAAATTATGTGTATATATAAAATATATCATATATACATAAAACTATGTATAAACTAAATTATGTATAATATGTATATACTATTATGTACATACTATTATGTATATACAATGTATATACTAAAATACATAAAATTGTATGTCTACTAAAATATGTGTAATATATACTTAAAATTATGCATGTACATATTATATGTATGTACTAATATAAATGAAATTATGTATATACAAAAATTAAATATGTTATACTTAAAATTACATATATATAATATACACTAAAAATTATAAGTTCATGAGGAATAAAAGTTATTGACTTGTCTACAGTATTCACATCATAATCAAATATTTCTTTTTAAATGTATCATTGCTATATTCCATATTTTTTAACATGTAAAAGGCACTGTAATGGGCTCTTAGAATTGAATACTGTATGTTTGCTTCTCTGAAAGATTTTAAATTTTGAATAGAGCATTCATATAAAATATAATTTTAAAAATTATATTTTTATATTGATTAGTTCAATCACAAGACAATTCTAGAACACCAACCAAGTGGCAGTAACTATGCTAAGGTTGAGGATTAAAAAGAAAATTAAAACGTGCTATTCAGATGCAAGAGTTAATACTCCAGCAGAAGAGATAAAAGTTAAGTCAATTAGCACAATAAGGGAAAAGGATATTTAAAAGACACATTTTATCTCATTTAAAATATAGTATGTGCTGTACTTAACAAATTTGCCTATCAAAATGATACTTCTGGGTACTTTTAAGAACATGCATATTTGTGCATATAAATATTGTATTCGTTTTCAGTATATGAACAAAAACCTGTAAGAACTACATAATCAATATTCTGCCTTATTGTGACAATTCTAAAATGCTTCAAAATAATATAAAGATAATTAATTGACATGTGTGAAGAAAAAGGAGGAAATAGCGTATTGGAAAAAATTACTGGAATTATTATCACTTTTCCAATTTTTTAATATTTGAATAGGTTTATAAATTATAGATCATGCAATGTGACTTTCTGATAAATAAGGTAGAATGTTTGGAAGCAAAAAGTCCACCAAATTTCCTCTTTTTATATGTCCGTTCTTTTACGTTTAATTATAATAAAATTTATATAGGTCAAGTATTCATTAAAAAGTACACTTATAATAACTATATTTTATTGTATCCAAGATTCCTTCCATTGTGTACTACTAAGAAAGAAAAACAGGCTCTTACAACTCAGGAAACTTGCTGGTTTTAAGGGTAGAGCTTCCATTAGCAGTTCTGTGATGTAAAGTAAATCATTTAACTTCTCTGAATCTTAATGTCCTTATTAATAAAGTAATGCAATAAAACAGGTATCAATTAATATGTATTTTGCAGACCTATTAAACCGTGTGTTTTAATGTAGCTCAGACTAATGTTTCCCTCCTAAGAAATTAACATCTGGGAAACGAGGAAGGGAAAATAAGATTTGGGAAAAAATAAACAAATAACTGGGAAAAAGAAAGATTGTTTAGAAATGTTTTCTGTGGTTGCTGTAATTGGAAGAGTGGCATGGGGGCCATTTTGGAGTTGTCTGAGTTTTTCCGTTTCCTTCACCTGCTCTACTTAGTTTAGGAAAATAAATAGCTGTCTCCTCACTGCAAAAAGCCAAGGCCACTGTCTCAACCACTGGTTTAACTTTCTGCAGAGATAATTTATGCCCAAGACAAAGGCCTGAACTTATGAAGAGATGAAGAAACACCTGTCTATGACTAGCCTCTAGATTGAAATCACTCGTTCTTCCATTATGAATCTCTTGATGCTGATGTACTGCAAAGCTTTCCCTGCAGGCAAGAGGTTAAAAAAGAACAAAAAGAGATGAAAACGAAGTGTTTATTTGTCTGAGGATCTACAACATGGGGACATCCCTTCTCATTCTTTGAGACTGCCTGCGTTGACAAAGACTCGATACAGCTTTTATTAGATGCATTATCAAACAAAAACACTGAGAGTTCCCAGGGAATATGAGCTCAGGAGGACTTTAACTACAGACTTAAAAAACTGGATATCATCAGGAGCAAAAGTATTAAAAATTTTGAGATATAGATTAAAAACACAGTAAAAATACAGAAATATATTGATAACATAAAATAAAAATGTATAGCAAATAATTAAATAATTAAGTATGAAAACAATAAAACTGAAATAAAGAACACAAAAGATGAGATAAATGATATATAGAAAAAAGCTGGAGAATACATAATTGATTGGAAAATTACATTTAGGAACTCTCCCAGAATGAAGTGGAAGAGAATATAGAAACTGATAAAATGAAAGCTAAATTGTAAAAGATAGAATAGGAACGGTCAACATCCAGATAACAGAGAACCCTGAAGGACAGACAAATAAAAATAGAGGCAATAAAATATTTGGAGATATAATGAAGATACATTTCTCAGAATTAAAGACAAAAACATTGAGTTGAAATGGAGTAAAAAATGCTAGACCAAACAGATAATAGCAATAAACATAATAAATGTAACCTAGACAAATTCAAAACAACTTCCAAAAGCTTTTAAAGAATAATAACAGGCAGTCTAAAAGGGAAAACAATAACTAGCTTGCTCTTCAATAGCAACCATGGATTAAAGAAGGTGCTAGAATAATATTTTTAAGTAAAAAAGAAAATATGACTCTGAGCTTATTACTCATTCAGCAAACATTTATTCAAATCTATGGGTATAATTCCTGAAAACCTGTCTCAGGCACATAAGTCCTTAGAATGTCTTCTTCTAAATGTATGGTATAAAAATAAGTTTGTAGTCAAAGTTAAAAAATTCTGCAAGACAATGCAAGAAAAGATGCTGCAAGACAAATAAGAATTTAGGATAATCTCATAGCATCCTCAAGGTAATTATATTCTAAACAATTGCTAAGACCAAACAAAGGAAATATATAAATTCTACTTACAGTTACCAAGAATTGAAATTCTAACTGGACCCTGTACATATGATGGAAATTATTGTGAGAAGAACAAAACATGTTGACTGGACAGAAGTGAAATTATAAAACTAAATTTTTAAAAGTGAGATTGGATTATAAGGGAAGGAAAATTTGGCAAACCGAAATTAAAAAGTAAAATGGAAGAAAAAATGCTGCTCAATTGTATTAACATTACAATAAACATAAAAGGACAAAATGACGTTGCTAAAAACTAGATTTGGATTAGATTTTTTAAAGTAGAAAATGAGATGTTAAGAAGATATGCCTAAACATAGAGGATAAAGTTATACAAAGCAAAATGAAAGACAAAAAATAAAATTCAGTATAATATGAAGCAAGATAGTTCATGATATTGTATGAGAGCAGGCAAAATTATTTTTAAAAAAATCATCAGCAAATATTAATGTTTTATAATACTATGCCATTAGGCTTAATTTTGTAAGAATACATAAAATTAATAGCATGCATGCACCTCATAAAACAGTCTTCAACTATATAAAGCAAAACTTGACATAATGACAGAGACATACACAAACCCAGTGTCAGAGTAGGAGATTTTACTATGCCTTCTCAATTATAGGTTGAATATGAAAGTTGTGAACAATAGATTTATTCAACTTAACTTGAGAGATGGTGAGATAAAAGAGAGAAAGAGTATGTGTTATGTAAAAAGCAGTGCATTCAGTAATTAGAAATTACATGTTTTCAAGTATGCACTAAATATTTAAATTAAATTGTGTATTATATTTTAAAATGTACAATTGTTCTCCAAGAACTATTTATAATTCCCATCAACTACTTTATAATTCTGATTTCAACAGAATTAAATTAGAACTTAGTAGCAAAAAATAAATTTGAAGTATGGCTATTTGAAAAGAGTAACAAAATAGGCAACCTCCAAAAAGAGTCATAGAAATAAAACTAAAGAAAATGCAAATAAAAATTATTGCAAACAAAAATTGAGACGTGATTACAGATTGACCCTAGACGTTTGTATTCAGTTAAATTGTTATCCAATATAAGGATATAATAAAAAACATTCTCAAGAATATAATTACAGATGAGGCAAAAAATATAACTGGGCCATAATTACAGATAGCAAAGGTTAAAATATAATAGGTATTCTATATGTAATTTTATCCCCCAACTTTTAAAATTTACATATGATAAAATAAAACTAAAATCTTAGAAAAATGTAACTTACCAAAAGTGACAGAAAAAGGGACAGGATCTATCGGTAGTACTATGCTTAAGAAATTAAAGCTGTAATTTAACATCTTTCCTCAAAGAGAACTCACAGTCCAGAGGTTTTACAGTTGAGTTTTGGCAATGTTCAAAAACTAATTCATATCTTATAAAAACTCATCCAGATTATACAAAAGGAAGATTCACTATTTATTTTATTCTGTGAAACAAATATAACATTGACACCCAAATCAGAAAATTTCAGAAAAAGAAAAATCATAGGTCCCCTACACTTATAAAAATAGATGCAAAAATCCCAAAGAAGTGTGAGCAAACATCCAACAGTATATTTAAAGATCATACTCAATAATCAGTGGCTTTCTTCTGAAAATACAAATATAATTTAGTATGATAAGTCTGCAGATACCATGTCCTACCTTAAATAGAAAAAAATCTTGATTTAATAAATTCTAGTAAATTAGAAATAGATAAAACTTCTTTTAACTAAAGAACATACCTACAAATATAGAACAAACAACAACTTAAGTGGAAAAATATATGTATGTTAGAATATTCTTCCAAAATCAAGACACTTGTTATCTCTACTTTTATTAATCACCACCTGGGATTTCTTAGCAAGCCAAAGAAAATAATGAGAAATAAATGGCATAACATTAGAGAACAATTTTACTATGGCTGCTGGAAAAATTACCACAAATGTGGTGGCTTAAAATGACACACATTTGTTCTCTTTCAGTTCTGGAGGCCAGAATTATGAAATCTTTTGCAGTTGGTCAAAATCAGGATGTCAGTAAGCCACATTCCCTCTAACGATTGCAGGGAAGATTCATTGTTTGCCTCCTCTGGTTGCTGTCAGCATTCCTTGGCTTGTTACTTAAATTACTTGAATTATTGATCTTAACACCTTGCTTTAATCTTTGCCTCCATGATCACATCACCTTTTCCTCTTGTATCTGTGTAAAATCCCCTTCTGCCTATCTTATAAGCACAATTGTGATTGCATTTAAGGCCGTCTTTGATTATCCAGGATAATATTTCAAGATCCTTAACCACATTGACAAAGTCTTCTTTTGCCATATGAGATATTATTCACAGACTGCAGAGATTAGAATGCGGATTTTTTTTGTGTGTGCGACCATTGTAGAGTCTAGGAAAAAGAAGAAGAAATATAAAACTTTAACTTGTTGTAAATCATATTACTGTCTACTAACTAACAAAAAAATCACAGATTATTATAAATAATAAGTGACTGGATCTGAGATTAATATTTGACACCTTATTTCAATTATATAAAATGGCAACAAATATCAAGAGAAAATCATTTAAAAAATATAATACATGTTATCAACCAAAATTATCATAAGGTAAATTACTTAGTTGTAAACATAACCAGTATATCCAAGATTTACAAGGGATAAATGATAAATCTTTATTGAGAGAAATTAAAGAAGACAAAGGAAGAGATATACAATGTTTATATATGGGAAGAGTTAATAGAATTAATTTAGTAAAAATTACATTTAATAAATATATCAAATTTCTTCAAATTTATCTTAAATTTTAGTGTAATTTTGATAAAAATCTTAAAATTATAGAACTATTCTGAGGTGAATTTACAATTTACTTGAATCGCCCAATGACCAAGTATAACCCAGATACATCTGGAGGAAATTTTCTTTAAAAAGATTAAGGTAGGATATTTGTCCTGTATATGGCAATATTTATTATTAAGTGGTGACTGGTACATAGATACATGAATTGGTGAATGGCATAGAATTACAAACCCAGAAACAAACATATATATATATAGAATATTGTTTTATCAAGGAAGAGCCATGTTGTATCAGTGGAGAATGGAAAATCTATACTAAAATTGAAGTAGAACAAAATAGCTACTCATATGAGAATGCACGCAAAAAAATAAGATTTTTATCTTACAAAATACATCAATTCCAATTATACTACAATATAATTGTAAAAAGCAAAATTTTTAAGTACTTAGGAAAATACGGGTAAATACAAATACCTTTTTAACTTTTGGTTAGGGAAAGCTATGTTAACAAAAAATTAATAAATGCTAAAGAAAAGATAAATTTATCTATATTAAAGCATAATACTTGTGTTCATAAAAAGGCACCTCAAATAATTAAAAATATAGGTCATAGATATGGTTTGGCTTTGTCCTCATCCAAATCTCACCTTGAATTGTAAAAATCCCATCTATCAAGGGTGGGACAATTATCTCTACAAAGTAGAGATAATTTAATCATGGGGATGGTTTCCTCCATGCTAGTCTCGTGATAGTGAGTAAGTTCTCACAAGATCTGATCGTTTCATAAGGGGCTTCCCCCTTAGCTTAGCTCTCCTTCTTTTGTCTCCTGCTTCCATTTGAAGAAGGTTGTGTTTTCTTCCCCTTCTACAATGATTGTAAGTTCCTGAGGCCTCCCCAGCCATGTGGAACTGTAAGTCAATTAAACCTCTTTCCTTTATAAATTACCCAGTCTCGGAAATTCTTTATAACAGTACGAAAATGGACGAATGCAGCAAATTGGTACCAGTAGAGTGGGGTGCTGCCATAAGGATACCTGAAAATGTGGAAACTACTTTAGAACTGGGTAACAGGCAGGTTTGGAACAGTTTGGAGGGCTGAGAAGACAGGAAGATGTGGAAAAGTTTGGAACTTCCCAGAGAATTGTTGAATGGCTTTGACCAAAATGCTGACAGTGATATGGACAATGAAGTTCAGGCTGAGATGATCTCAGATGGAGATGGGTAACTTCTTGGGAACTAGAGCAAAGGCCACTCTTGCTATGATCTGATAAAGAAACTGGTGGCATTTTTCCCCTGCCCTAGAGATCTGTGGAATTTTGAACTTGAGAGAAATGATCTGAAATTGGAACTTATGTTTAAAAGGGAAGCACAGCATGAAAGTTTGGACCATTTGCAGCTTGGGGATGCAATAGAAAAGAAAAACTCATTTTCTGGAGAGAAATTCAAGCCCCTTGCAGAAATTTCCATAAGTAACGAGGAGCCAAATGTTAATCACCAAAGCCATGGGAAAAATGTCTCCAGGACATGTCAGCGATCTTCAAGGAATCCCCTCTCATCACAGGCCCTGAAGCATAGGAGGGAAAAATGGTTTTCTGGGCCAGGCCCAGGACCCCCTGGTCCATGCAGCCTCAAGACATGGTGCCCTGTATTACAGTGGCTTCAGCTCCAGCTGTGGCTAGAAAGGGGCTGAAGTATAGTTCAGGCCATTGCTTCAGAGGGTGCAAGCCCCAGACCTTGGTGGCTTAATGTGGGTTTGATCTGCTGGCACACAGAGGTCAAGAATTGAGGTTTAAGAACCTCTGCCTAAATTTCAGAAGATGTATGAAAATGCCTGGATGTCCAAGCAGTGGTGTGGTGTAGAGGTGAAGCCCACATAGAGAACCTCTGCTAGAGCAGTGACAAAGGGAAATGTGAGGTTGGAGCATCCACCCAAATTCCCCACTGGGGCACTGCCTCGTGGAGCTAAGAGAAGAGGGCCATTGTCCCCCAGACTCCAGAATGGCAGATCCATCAACAGCTTGCACCATGTGCCTGGAAAAAACCACAGACACTAAATATCAGTCATGAAAGCAGCCTAGAGATGGGGGAGTTATACCCTGCCAAGCCACAGGGGCAGAGCAGCCCAAAGCTGTGGGAGCTCACCTTTTGCATCAGTGTGACTTGGATGTGAGACATGGAGTCAAAGAAGAGTATTTTGAAGCTTTAAGATTTGACTGACCTGCTGGATTCTGGACTTGTATGGGCCCTGTAGCCCCTTCATTTTGGCCAGGTTCTCCCATTTGGAATGGGTGTATTTACCCAATGCCTGTACTCCCACTGTATCTAGGAAGTAACTATCTTGCTTTTGATTTTTACAGGCTCATAGGTGGAAGGGACTTGCGTTGCCTCAGATGAGACTTCGGACTTGGACTTTTGGGTTAATGCTGAAATAAGTTAAAACTTTGGGGGACTCTTGGAAGGGCATAATTGTATTTTGAAATGTAGGAACATGAGATTTCGGAGGGGCCAGAGTTGAAATTACATGGCTCTATGTCCCCACCCAAATCTCACCTTGAATTGTCATAATCTCCATGTGTCATGGGCAGGACCAGGTGCAGATAATTGAACCATGGGTGTAGTATTCCCCAGGCTATTCTCCTGATAGAGAGTAAGTTCTCAGGAAATCTGATGGTTATATAAGGGGCTTCCCCTTTTCATCTGCTCTCCTTCTTCTCTCTTCTGCTGCCATGTGAAGAAAGACATGTTTGCTTCCTTTTCTGCCATGATTGTAAGTTTCCTGAAGCTTCCCCAGCCAGGTGGAACTGTGAGTCAATTAAACCCTTTTCCTTTATAAATTACCTAGTCTCAGGAGGTTCTTTATAGCAGTATGAAAATGGACTAATACAGTTATAAACTGAGGGAAAATATTTGTAACATATATAACTAGCCAAGTGTTAAAAGAAAAAATCAGATGAGATAGAGAAAGAGAAAAAAAAAAAAAAAACCAGGCAAAGGCATTTTTTAACAGAGTACAAAACAAGTGGACAATAGGACTTTAAGACTGTAAGATGTTCAGTCTTTATGAGGAAATGTTTAATTTTAGTAATCATGGAAATGTAAATTAGGACCACAGTATGATACTGTTTTATAATTGTTCAACTAGCCCTGGCAAATATTAAATTTGACAAGATGAGAGTTGAAGAAATTGTGAATCAAAGGCCCTCTTCACAAAGCAGGTAGAAGAGCAATTCAGTACAGGCATTTTGGAAAAATATTTGACATTTTTTAAGCAAAGATCTATGATTATATGCCTTACAAGCAAGCAATTCCACTCCTCAGAAAAACTTTTGCAAGATGCATATCAGGAGAATATTTCAGAAAGTTCACCAGAGTGATACAAAATTTGGAAAAAAAAGGACCCCGCAGGAACACATTGGCAATGCAATGAATAAACAAACTGTGCTATTTCAAATCAGTAGCACCCAACCTCTGGTGACTGTTGCTCCCAAGAGGACATTTGGAAATGTTTAGGGACATTTTTTGGTTGTCACCACTGGAGGGATGCTGCTGGCATCTTGTGGGTGGAGGACAGAAGAGCTGCTAAACACCCTATAATGAACAAGGACACTCAGCAAAGAATGATCAGCCCCAAACCTCAATTGTTCTATCAAGGTTGAGAAACTCTGTGTTAAAACAATGAAATATCTAGAAAAGAAATTAATGGATACAACTATATCTTATAATATGGTTGAATTGTAACAGTTTAATATAAAGTGACAGTAATATAGTCCCAAAGATTATTTACAGCATGTTACCTTTAATGATAAAGTTAAAAACACCTAAAACTAAATAATATATATGTACATATTGGCAAAATGTTTATGCCAAAGCTATATTAAGTAACATCACAGGAATTATGAAAACAATAAAAAGATACATCACGTGGCAAAAGCAGAGATATGAGAAGAGAGACAGGTTGATATAATCTATTGTGACTATTCTAGCTCTCATTTGCGACAGTAGGCTCACAGGTGTGTGTGGGTATGGGTGTGGGTACGGATGTGTGTGTGTGTGAGAGAGAGAGAGAGAGAGAGAGAAAATAAAAAGGACAGAGGGACAAAAAGAGAACCATTTATGGACCAGTTAAGAAAGTGTGTTATGAACTGAATATTATGACTAAGTATAAATTTAATTTTGGTATTTCATTAATAAACTGCCATTTTCACAATAAACTTCTGTATTTATTCACCATCTTTGCTTACCATCAAAACACAAAAAACCTTAACATCAAGAATACTTTGCTATTTCAGAAACAAAATAAACATTAGTGAGATTTCAGATTCTTTCAGCCTCAAATGCTGTATCAATTAGCTTTTCTGATAATTGTCCACAGTAGTTTATTGTATGTAAGTTATTTTTGGAAGCAAACATACTAGGTAGTAAGCAGACTAGCCATATATAGAGATTTGTCTAGCATGTTTTCCTTTAATAATATATTTTTTAAATAGTATGATTTATATATAAATTATGTGTAATTTATAGTTTAAAACAGTATATAAAAATACATATTTTTAATGGCCGGGCACGGTGGCTCACACCTGTAATCCCAGCACTTTGGGAGGCAGAGGCGGGAGGATAATGAGGTCAGGAGTTCAAGACCAGCCTGGCCAACACGGTGAAACCCCATCTCTACTAAAAATACAAAGATCAGCTGGGCGTGGTGGCACGTGCCTGTAATTCCAGCTACTCTGGAGGCTGAGGCAGGAGAATTGCTTGAACTAGGACCTGGGAGGCGGAGGTTGCAGTGAGCAGAGATCGCGCCCCTGCACTCTAGTCTGGGCTAGAGCAAGACTCCATCTCAAAAAAAAAAAAGTATATATACAGATATGTATACATACACACATATATATGTGTGTATATATATATAAGTTTTTTTAAGAGGAAGATATTAAAATCAAAATGACATTTTGGTGTTCCACCAAGCTAAACTGATACTGTATCAGATAAGTGTGCTCACCAGAATTGATAATGAAAGATCTCTGCCTAAAGGGCAGTCATGCAATTCAGAAAATAAACATACCCTCCTTGGGGTGAACAGACCCTAGGAGCACAAAAGTTAGGATGCATAAAATAGATTGTTTGAATACAGCTCAGAAGAGAGGCCTGTTGGCCATTGATAACAATCTTGGTAAGATTCAACATTCAATTTTATTTACTTAATGACATCCAAAATATTAGTATACATTTAATCTTTTCCTATAACTAAAAGGGATAAAGTTCTCAAAATGAGACTAGAAGTTGTTTTCCCTGACGTCACTAAATTCCAGGTTTTATTTTTTGTTTGTTTGTTTGTCTTGCAGAGGAAGTGAGTTGTAGGGTATGGCAAAAGTCAGGAATAGTTACAAAATACTAAAACTACACAGATGAGAAATACCAGCTAAATTCGTGTGTGTTCCAGATGCAGAAAAAAAACAAAGATAAAAACAATGTCAGGATTGAGACAGAGATGGCCTTCCTCTTAGAACAGAATAAGAAGTCTCTGATGTTGAAATACTTTCAGAGGCAGCCTCTTCCAATTCTATTCCATTAAGGAGGTGGAATGAGTGGGCTGCCTACATTGTTGTATTTGACTAAGTTCACTCAATGACTGTAGTAACAGAACTAGGATCAGAGAAGAACGCTACCTACTCCTTCCACATCTGAGTCAACAACTAAAATATCTCAGAGGTTGTTGCCTTGAGACACCAAACTTGCTAGTTTCTTTATCAGCATACGTACAACAAACATATTTTTCTTAATATTTATAGATCATGATTTTTCTTTCTCTTGAAAGACAAAACATGGTCTTAATCAAACTTTACATATGAATTTTTCAAAACACAGTTTAGTGGAAAATAATTACTTCCAGTGAAGCAATTTTTCACAGTGATTTGGAGAAACATAAGCAATTTTCTAATTATCCTGGACATGAAGTCATGTCTTCATAAAATGTATTTATAATTGAAATAGGAGTCTATCACTTAATCGGTTTATTTTCTTCTGAGATTCCCCCCACAAACAATGGAAAAGCCAACATGTAACTGGGCTTTATTTGAGCTCCAATTTTATTATGGTACACAGAAGAAAATTATCAATTCAAAACTGGAGTGAGATAGGCATTAAGGGTACCTATGTGCTTATACCATAAACACAAGGATTCTTGTATTTGTGAATTATTATGGTAATTCTGCCAAAGGCATGTGTCCTTAATAAGGTAAGCTTAGGTTTTGAGTCACAGGAAGGAAGGTTTCAGCTCTGATAGGGAACTTTCAAGATGTCTATCCAAGGAAGAGTTAATTCACATATTTTCTCAAATTGTTGCAGAGGAAAATCAAGTTGTTAAAGAAAAATTCCGAGGCCCTCTTCCTTGACTCCCACCTACAGTTTAATTTTCTTTATCATGAGAACCAGATGGGATTTAGACACTATTGTCTCCAAAGGTCTATTAAGCAAAGCACAACATTATCAAATTCTTACCTAAATAAGATGTGTATCTACTTATGCAATATCTGTAAACTTTCTATTAAATGGCCTTCTTTGGTTAGAGCTCTAATTTTATTTTGTTGTTGCATCTGCTGTTGCCATAAGTCAAGAAGGATTTATGTTCCTCCGTGTGCTCAATCTGGTAACAGAGTTTTGACTAGATGTGCCCTGGGTCTAGACATTCTTCCCTGTGGAAGGAAATTCGTAGAGCAGAGAAGTCTCCACACAAATACAAAATGACAGTCCCCACAAGTTTGGTACAGGCTTCTGGCAAAATCTTCAATGTTCATCTTATCCAGATCCAGATCATCTCTTGATTTCATTATTGCTTAAACTATTTTCAGAAACCTGTCTTTGGTGGAGGGCTGTAGGCCTTAAATTTTGTGAGGCAATAGCACACATCCCTAGAATGGGCTATGCCAACCCATAAATGAGATGCTTTTACTCTAAGAACAAAGCATGTTATCAACTATACAAAGACAAAAGTTATAAACCTTTCCACATGTCAAAGAGAGATACTTAGTCACCTTGAATCTTTCAGATTGTGGAAGTCCATAAGATCCTTCAATTTCTGAACCCTCTAAACTAATTTTAGCATTTTGTTATAAATTGTATTAGTTTCCTATTGCAGTGATTATCACAAATTTAGCTCAAAACAACATGCATTTATTATTTTACAGTTCTAGAGGTGAAAAATCTAAAATGGGTCCAAAGGGTTGTGTTCCTTTTTGAGGCTCTGGGAGGGAACCCTTCTCTTTTCCATTTTGGCTTCTAGAGGATGCCTACATTTCTTAGCTCCTACCTCCCTCTTCTCTATGTTCCCAGTCAGCAGCATAGAATTTTTCCCTTCTTCTAGTCTCAGCTTCAATTTTCTTTTATTCTCAGTTCTGTTTTTGTTTTGAGACAGTTTTTCGTGCTGTTGGCCAGGCTCGAGTGCAGTGGTGCAATCGCAGCTCACTGTAGCCTTGATCTCTCAGGCTCAATCTGCTTCCATCTTCTATCTAGGAGTTTCTTTATTATAAGAGCCCTTGTGAATACATTAGGCATAATAAGATAATCTAGGATAATCTCCCCATCTCAAGATACTCGATCACATCTGCAATGTCCCTTTTACTGTGTGTAAAGTACATATTTACAGGTTCTAGGAATTAAGAGGTAGATATCTTTGGGAAGGGGCATTATTCTGCTTACCACATAACCATATTAGAAAGCTTTTTTCAAAACTCATCTTTAAACAATGCAAGATAAAAGGAGCTAACAACACTGTTAGATTACATGTGGTCAAGATGTTTCTACAGATGTAAAGTGTGTCCTCTATGAAATGGAACTGTATTTCTGAGTGAGAAAATAAAATATCAGTGACTCTAAATATAGTAGCCTGGAAAACTCTTTAGGGGAATATAAGTATTCCACTTGGGGAGGGTACATGGCATGAAGGAGAATGATTCTAAAAAGAAGGAGCTAGATTTAAGTTGCTGAGTGCAAAGCATTGTAGGAAAACTTGGAAAACAACAATTTCATGGTGAGGCCACCATATCACAACTGCCTTTAGGGGCTGTTCAGCTAATTATCTGTAAAAGGGTGATGGAGGAAGGGAGGAAACAGACTTGAAAATAACACAAAATAGGTAAATAAATGAATACATAAATAAAGCTTAGATAAAATTTGTAAAGGAGTAAAGTCATGCCTGCCACTATGAACCCCTTTAGCATTTTATGTAACTGTTCCCTTGCTTCTTAGTTATTCAGGATTTTGCAGAAAATGTTTATATGAATGTTTTGACATTCATATAACCCATGACAGACACATGGACAGATATGGCAATAGTACAACACCATATAAAGGAAATTTGTGCCTAATGCTTATGTTGCACTTTTAATTTATTTCCCCTTGAAGCCTTTTTACAAGATGGGTCCATTTACCGCTGCTGGCTATTAAGCAGATACGGATATTAAACATCAGTAAGAAAAGAGACATTATTGTAACATCTCACATATGTTTTTTGTGTATATAGGGGTAAAATGTGTTCCCCTGGTAGTTACCGGTATTTCCTAAAACCAGCTGCTCTGAGTATAAAAGTCACAGTAACGATTCGTGGTTTAGTAGTTCCAAGCAATTTGTAGGATATTTTATATCTTGACAGTGGTCTAGAATCAGAGAATAAAGTAGTGTATTAGTTGTCTGTATTGCATAACTAATTACCAAGGACTTGGAAGCTTAAAAAAAACAAACAAAAAAACCACGAATTTATTTTCTCACAGCTTCTGTGGGTCAGGAGTCCAGATACAGGTTGCATGGGTCCTCTGTTTAGGATAGCATAGGGCAATCCAGGTGGCAGCCAGGACTGGGTCCTCATCAGGATCTCAAGTCAGTAAGGTTATAGATTGTCCTTGGATTCTTTGCAGAATCCATTTCTTTGTGTATGTGGAATTCATGGCAGTGTTTTTTTTTTTTTTTTTTTTTTTAGAAGAGAAAGAAAGAGAGAGACTGGGGCAAGTCTGCTGTCAAGACAGGCATGTGAAATGGAATGAAATCCCTGGAGTGCCATCCTATAGCTTGTGACATGTTCAATTGGTGGGAAACAGGTCACCAGGCCCACCCACACTCAAGAGGAAGTAGAAGGTGGGTGCAGACATACCAGGAGCTGGGATAATATGGCCACCTTAAAGTCCTGACCTTCACAGGGAGAAAAATTTAGACAGAATGGGAAACAAGATCCTAGTAGCATGGCTCATGTAACCAATTGGAGACCTCACATAATTTCTATAATATATAAAAAAAAAAAAAACTGCAAATTATGATTGCATACCGTGGTTAGTCTATACCAGAACTAAACCTTCCCTAAGGCTACCCTTATATATTAGCAAGTATAGATATACACCTAGAAGGAAGAAGTCCAGGAATGATGAGAAAGCCCAGCTCTTCTTAAAAAAAATCATTAAAAATGCAAATTATGATTGCATATTGTGATTAGTCTATACCAGAACTAAACCTTTCCTAAGGCTACCCTTACATATTAAGAAGTATAGATATGCACCTAGAAGGAAGGATTCCAGGAATGGTGAGAAGACCCAGGTATTCTTCAAACGATGTCTCTTAGTTAGATTCTGACGATCTAACTATAATAAATTAATTCATTTTGAAAGGCTTTGACTCACTCTAACACACCTCCAGAGAGTAGTATGATCTTCAGCTTCTCTTATTCTTTTATACTTTGATATGAATGGTGGATTTGATTAACAAGTTCCAGTTAATCTGGACTGAACCAGCAAGACAGCCTAAGGCACGAGAAAGAGTAAAGAGGAAAAATAAGGAGTTTCAAAATGTCATGATGTTGTTGAGCATTTTTTGTCTTCCTATAGAAGATTATGATGCATATGGGTAGTTACTTCTGATTATCTCTAGGCAAAATTCCAGGCCACGTAAAGTATGATTATCTATGTATTAATTCACACAACAAATGAGTTTAATGGTGGGATGGGGAGTGTAGTAAAGAAACAAGCATATTAAACGTAACATCTGATTTAAGTGTCATGAGGTAATTCCTATTGCTTCTAACGTCCTTAATGTGAACAATGGTATCAAAATGGCAAGAAGTCTAAATCCTAATGAGGGAATCAGGAAAGGTCTCAGAAGGTGAGGACATGAAGAATAGTCCAGCTGTTCATTCAGAGGAATACAAACAAAATGAACCAATAGGAAGTTTACACTTACTCCTTACTAACTTTGCACTTACAAGTCTGTTCTTCTGGACTGGGAAATAGCTCTCTATCCTGAGCACTCGAGGTACTTTGTATGAAAAGCTCAGTGTTAGGTTGAGATGAAACCTTTCAGTGGAGCAAGAAATGGAAACCTTTATAGATCTAGGAATGTGGAATGAATGGAATCTTACAGCTAGAATTCCACTATGCTGCTCCATTCATCAAGTTCTTAAATACCTCAAGCAAGGAGGTCGGGGAAGCATGTATAATATTTCTGGCCAGTTAACATAACTTGAACATCATTTATTTCAACTATATCAAATTATTTCTGACATTTTATGCTAATTATCATGTCCTGTGGGATTAGTCTTAAGACTAATAGTTGAACAACTGCTAGTAGCCACCTTGGGATTTGGTCTCCAGACAATATAATAGTTATAAAGGCATTGGGGCTATTTGTTTAAGGTTTTTTCTTTTTTTAAAGTTATTTATTTATTTCTTGCTCTGTCACCCAGGCTGGAGTGCAGTGGTAAGATCTCGGCTCCCTACAACCTCAACCTCCCGAGTTCAAGTGATTCTCCTGGCTCAGCCTGCCTAGTAGCTGGGATTATAGGCATCTGCCACCACGCCCAGGTAATTTTTGTGTTTTGAGTAGAGACTGGGTTTCGTCATGTTGACCAGGCTAGTCTCTAACTCCTGACTTCAAGTGATCTGCCTGCCTCAGCCTCCCAAAGTGCTGGGATTATAGGCATCTGCCACCACGCCCAGGTAATTTTTGTGTTTTGAGTAGAGACTGGGTTTCGTCATGTTGACCAGGCTAGTCTCAAACTCCTGACTTCGGGTGATCTGCCTGCCTCAGCCTACCAAAGTGCTGGGATAATAGGCGTGAGCTACTGCACTCTGCCTAGGTTTTGCATTATTTAGCAGAAAAAAATGAAAGACCTGATTTTCACAATTTTGTAAAAAATTTCTATTATTTAATATAATGATATATATATTTAATAGAAAGTAAAATTTTAAATGGTAGTTTCCATCACTATAAATGGTTATTTTTCACAGTGTGATTCAGCAGAAATAGAGTTGATGATATTGAAACAATTGTCTCAACAAATTAGAGCAAGTTATACATTTTTTCAAGGATTAATTGGCTTATTCATCATGAGAAAATTAAAAAAAAATGCATACACACATGCATACACTTAACTGAAATTTTATAGAAACTGTCCCTTAAAAGCGTTAGTTTTGGTTTAACCAACTCACATTGTATTTTCACTAACCTGAACTTTTAAATTTGTGAAAAAAGTATATCACCCTTTGATGTAGGTGGCCAGACAGGACACAGCCCTCCTATTGGCTGGTGATTGCTTGGTGAATTGAGACATTTTATTTACTTATTTGATTAGAGAAGCCAAAACTATCAAAATTGGGAAAACTAGTCATGTTTCAACGTTACGAGTTTACCTATAGCATTTAACTATTGAATAGTGAATTTGTTTACCTTAATTGTGGCCATAAAAATGTTTTAGGAAAACCTCAAAGGCAGAGAAGAGGAATTATTTTATTTCCTGCTTCATTTTCTTTATCCCATTCCTTGCCTACTACAATTATCATTACTGACATAGTTCTGTTTGAAATTTCGGCATGTAGGGAGCAATAAATCTGTGATTGGAACAGAATCTTTGGAAGAAAACAGGAGCAGTATTTGTAAATATATCAGGACAGGCATAGAGTGAACACCAGCTTAAAACACTTAGGAAATGACCCAGGTATATTACTAAAGGGGAACGAGAGAACAAGAATGAGCCTTGGGTAAGCAGAGAACCTCATAAATCACGTAAGATAGCTCTGTGCTTTTATCCCTGGATCCATATGTTCTTTCCAAAGAAAAACAATGTGACAATTTAGCATTATTTCACACACCTCAAAGAGGGCCTGAGAATTCCCCATAGTAGCTAAATAAAAACATTTACAAAATTAATATTGATACATTTGGGTTTTATTTTCAAGTTTTGTTCAATTTAATTTAAAAATAAATTTATTTTAAATGTTTTTCAAGAAATATTCTGATATTGAGGATCGGGGTAAGAAATATTAAAGTGTTTTATCTATCAGAAACAAATTATTTTCGTGTTTTTTGAAATACCCTCTTTCAGTAAACTTCAAGGACCTTGAGGACAAAGAAGAGTAAATTTTCTTTTTACAGTGTGCTATATCCCTCTGCCTTAACTGCTTAGTAATTATATTGCGCATATATAATTATGATATTATATAGTATATAACTATATATAATTATTATATATAGTATATAACGATATATAATTATTATATATATAGTATATAACTATATATAATTATTATATATATAGTATATAACTATATATAATTATTATTTCACATAAATCTCATGAAAATGTTTAAGAATGTTCGTAATACATCTCTCACCATCATTTGTCACATGCTAAGCAATTCAAGCCATCAGATCCAATCGTTAATTATTCACATTCATCACTAATATTTGTTTTTTTTTTTTCTTCTAGGTACAGGATAGAATGAGATTTTTTCATTCGCTTCAAGTTAAACTTGGTCCTTGCTTTGGGCAATCATATGAAAGCAAATAGCACGTGGTATTTATGGACAGAAAAGATTGAACAAGCATGTGATTCTCCATGTGCTCTTTCCCCGACCATAACAATCAACGACATTTAAGATGGCAGAGGCTTTGTTAGCTCGTCCTTGGGTAAAGAAGGCATTGATCAGATCCCCTGCCAATCTGAGATCAATTTGTAACAAAATGCATAATTATTATACCCTTTTCACTTTAAGCCTCTGAAATGTTGGCTTTGTTACTGCAGCACTCCATAAACCATCCTGACCGATAGGCCAATTATTAGTACATGCAAAAAAATACCTAACTAACCAGGTTTGCAAATATATGAACTTAATTTTGTTAGATTCCACAGATAATACATGGAATCTAACGTAATATTCATTTTCAATCTACTATTATTTTGTAAAAGCTATTAAGGTTAAAATAAAGGGCATAAATACAATTTTGAGGGTTAATATCTAGAAATGTTTACCAATATCAATACTCAACAATGTTTCTGGTAAACTTACTATATGTGACTAGTAGTTCGATGTATTTATTCGTTCTTTATTCATTCATTCAATAAATAGTTTTCCAATGTCTATCATTTGCCAGACTCTATTCAAAATACTTGGAATACCTCAGTGAACAAAAGATCCTTGCTTTCATGGGCCTGCCTCTACCTAAGGGAGGCAGATTTCCAAGAATGAATTGATGAGTAAACAATAATATTAAAGATAATAGGTGCTTTGGGAGAAAATGTGGGGCAGGATGAAAGGGATTGAGGATGTTAGGAGAGAAGGCATTGATTTGCAATCTTTTAAAAGGTAACTTCGATAGGTTTTCATTTAGAATCTGGTCAGAACAGATACACTCATGAAGGCTTCTAGAGGGAGTAAGACAAAGGAGCTATTTGCAGAAATGTAAACTAGGTTAAGGAATTTTAGAGCACTCGGTGTCTAGCAACAGCGGAAAACTGGCACCATCCTAAGACCTGAAGGTAAAAGGTCAAACTATTGTTAACTAGAGCCTTGGAAGGGCTGGAGCCATGTAAAAAGAGTCAAGCTGCAGGAATTGTAGTTAGAGGAATACACTATCAACACTACAGCTAGAAAAGCAAGGGAGAGACAGGAAGAAATGCCCCAATATCTCTCTCCTGATCCCCAAGCCATAAAACAAGCAATAAAGGGCAAAGGACATATCTGACCGCTGGAAGTGATAGAAAATAACTAGCATTGTGGGTTTTATGGAGAAGGTAACATTTGAGGAAGGTTCGAATGAAGTAAAATAATAAACCATGTTTATATCTGGGGGACAGAGTATTCTAGGAAGTGGAATTAGTCAATGTAAAGAGTCTAAAGGGGAAATAGTTTTGACAAGTTTGAGGAACAACAAAATGAGGGTGAGACAGAGAACATAAAGAGGAATGAAATAAGAAGCAAGGTGAGAGAAGTAGCAGCAGTCCAAATCATTTATGGCCTGATTGGATTTTAGGTTCCACTCCAGTGAAATCAACAAAGTGTTTGCCTGACTCGGGAATAGGGAGAGACTGATCAGAGTGTTGCAGAGTCTGGGAATGAAGGACTCTAAAACCTGATTGACTAATGTGCTGATGACTTCAAACAACATTTGATTAAAATACTAGAAACTCAACCAACATGTAAATGGCAACCGATAAATGACAATGTAAATTCCTACTGTCTGCCTCATGTCCCAGCATCACATTCTATTATCAAAAGTTTTACTTTTGGGTTTTCTTTTAGTTCATAATGTGGCTTTTTGTTCAAAGGTGTTGGTCCTTTGAAGTTCATTTAAATTCTCCCCTTTAGAGTGTCATTCTCATCATTGAGGTTGTGTTGATTGAGTGTGAATTCCTAATTGATTTTTTCTAGTCATCTAGATCATCTAGACCTAGTCAAACACTGAAGTTAACGTGACTAAAATAGTATTTAGTCCCTAAATTTATTTATTTATTTATTTTTATTAAACGTACATGTCATATTCCATTGTACACAGGCAAGAGGAAAGCCGGAAGAACTGATTTTATCTGAAGGTGTGATACTAACTACTTTCCCAAACTTCCTTCCTTCCTTCCTTCCTTCCTTCCTTCCTTCCTTCCTTCCTTCCTTCTTTCCTTCTCTTCTCTTCTTTCTATCCCTCTCTCTCCCTTCCTCCCTTTCTCCCTTTCTCTCATCCTCCCTTCCTCCCTTCCCCCTTTTCTCTCTTCCTTCATTTCTTCCTTTCTACCTCCTTTCTAAAATACTTTTGAACATTTTCATTGTGCCAGCATAGAGTTAATAGCTGACACACTCTGTACCATAATGGCACCACCTGGGGAAACGGTGCAAGTTATTTTAGCATGATCACTCTCTTACTCTTTTATCAATATTTCATTAGCAATCTTCAAGAATATAACTACTTTTTAAGTCAGCCAGCCAGGTAAATGGCTCTAACATTGCTATTATTAGGCTTGAGGTAGACCATCTAAATTGTCTGGAGACATCAGAGGTATTTCTTATCTCCATCTGCCACTCCAATTGCAGTTGTCTCCTCAAAAGCAGGGGCTGCATATCTCAGAAGCCTGTCTTTTATGTAATTAAGAATAAAGTGAACAGAGGCAGAAGTCAGATTTCTTATCCTAACTGGGTGTATTAGTCTTATGTAGCTGCCAGACTGGGTGGCTTAAACAATATAAATTTATTTCTCACAGTTCTAGAGGCTAGAAGTCCAAGATTAAGGTGTTGCCAAGGTTGGCTTTTAGTGAGTTCCCTCCTCTTGGCTTGTAGACGACCACATTCTTGCTGTATACTCACAACAGGCTTTGTTTTGTGTGCATGAAGAGAGACCTCTGTTGTCTTTTCCCTTTCTTATAAGGACACCAGTCCTGGGGTCCCACCCTGATGACCTCTTACCACTATAAACCTTCATTATCACTCTAAAGGCCCCATTTTTAATACAGTTACATGGCAGGTTAAGGTTTCAATATATAAATGTATTGAGAGCAACACAGTTTAGTCTATAGTATTGAGCCTCAGGCTAGTCTTTCATTTTATTTTCTCCTGCATAGCATTTTAACATTAACACAGTTGGAACACAGTGAGTTAGCTGGGACCTCACCAATACACCGTGTCTAGTGGAGGCTCCCTGGATTTGGTGGTGAACCTGAGGTAAACACGACATACCTCTCACATTCCAAGCTCCGAGTGCTGGGTTACTCACTCTGCAGAGGTTTTATAGCTTTCCAAAACCTTTTTTTGCTTTACTAGTCTCTATTTTAAGTATATTTTCTTCTGCTCTTGAATCCTGACAAGGACTCATTCAAACTACTAAGCCATGTATACAATGGAGGTTTAGAAACCTCCATTGGCTTCAGAGAGCTTCCTTATTACTGTCACTTGATCTCACATGTCTTCCCTCAGGCTTGACTATTTGTAACATGATACGGGGCTTTAGGATCCTCTCCCCACTGTTGCCATCATTTCCTTTAACAGCTACCATTTTAGTGTGTCCTGCTTTTCTATTTTGTCCTTTTGCATTCCTCAGCTTTTTGCTTTCAATAAGCTCTTCACTTATTAAAATTTCCTTAAACCTCACTGTCACATGCACTCTGCCTGCTCTTTCATCCTGTTTATGATTATACAGAAATTCAAAGGATAACCTAATTTTACCAGATCACCTGAGAGGGTAATTATTGTAGACAATTGTAACCTTATTAGAGAAAGTAAACTCTGATGCCGTACTAAACCTTATGATAGTCAAAAAAAAAAAAAAAAGAGAGAGAGAGAAAAAAAAAATCCAAGGACACATAAAGAACTTTAAACATCCATAAATTGGTTCAATATCATGAAATTTCTGGAATTTCCTCTTCTCCCTAAACTGACTCGAATTGTGAGTCACTCACAATGTCTTTGATGGTGTTAATCATGTGATACAAGGATTTCAAAATGTTACAAAAAGCCGGAGGGCCACAGGAGATGGAGAGTTGCCAGAAGGAAACTTCTGAAGCATAAAGTAAGAAAACCTAAGGTGACCATGGCAAGTATATCAAGATAGAAGATACAGATATTTGAGTCAAAAGATCAAAGACTTAGATGAGAATGTGGTTAAGAAACATTGACCTCCCAGTGCCATTGAAGTTGTGGGAGATGTGGAGAGAGAGAAATGGTTTTGTTGTCTTGACTTACAGTAACCAAATTATTTTTTCCATGCCTGAAAATAGGTCCAAGGTCCTCTAAAAAGGAGTAGCTATGGGGTGAAAGTGAAGTTTCTACATGAAGTTTACACAAAAGGGATTATTTTATCTAGATTTCTACATTTGTTGAACTATCTTTGCTATTGCCATTGGAAAAATAAGCAAACAAAAAATAAATGCATTTCACTCTGCAGCAAGAGTTTTGAAGTGCTTCCCTCATCAAGTAATTTAAAAACTGTCTTCCAGGCCAGGCGCGGTGGCTCACGCCTGTAATCCCACCACTTTAGGAGGCTGAGGCAGGTGGATAATGAGGTCAGGAGATACAGACTATCCTGGCAAACACGGTGAAATCCTGTCTCTACTAAAAATAGAAAAAAATTAACTGAACCTGGTGGCAGGCACCTGCAGTCCCCACTATTTGGGAGGCTGAGACAGGATAATCGCTTGAACCTGGGATGCAGAGGTTGCAGTGAGTGGACATCAGGCCACTGCACTGTAGCCTGGAGACAGAATGAAACTTTTGTCTCAAAAATAAATAAATAAAATAAAATAAAATAAAAATAAATAAACAAGAAAAGAAAAAAAAGTCTTTCATTAGCTCAGGGCTCACTCCCATTAATAATAATAATTTGGTCTGAAATAGTGCCTCTTACTCAAAGAGGTCAAAGATTTTATACATATGAGTTAGTTCATCCCAGGGCTTTTCATATAACCACTGAAAATGAAGCACCTTAGACAAGTTAAAAAAAAAATTGCACATTTAGTACTTTTATGATTATATGTGTGTGTGTGTGTGTGTGTATGTGTGCATGCCATGATTTATATACCAAATTTTTGGCCTCCAGGTAACAGTTCTGATCTTTAGAGGATCCACTTTAAAATAAATAAATGCATTATTATGCCTATAGACCATCAGTTTAAAAGAACAATAATTTATACCCTATCTCTCATTTATCCTATCTGTTTCTAAATCCATTATAAGCTCCATTATGCTTTCATAATTCTCACTGTCTCAGAATCTCAGCACCCTCCTTGTTCTTCAAAACTAAAACATTCTACCAATATACTTCAATGTAACTGCCTTACTTACAAATGCCTGCAGTATTTTGTCTTTCTACACAACAACCTTTAAAATGTGAGTCTATACATTACCAATTTTACAAAACTAGGATGCATAACCAGACCCACCTAAGCCACCAAATCTTTCTTAAGGTCATAGAGCTAGAAAGTATTAGTAGAATGGGACATGATATCTGCCATCTGAATGTAGCATCTTCAACTTATTAAATGGTGCTGCCACATTTGTGTTCTAAAAAATAACCAGTAGTAAGTATGGTGTATTTTCATTTCTATGGTAAAGAACATTTGTTCAAAAATCATATATAAAAGATTTCTAGGTGCATTCTATTTCCAAAATTAATCATAGTGAACCTTTCTACTTAAAAACGATAGAAATCTCATTCTAGTTAACAGGAATGGGAAGCCAGTAAACAAGATAATTATTAACAAGATAATTATTTTTTAATGGCATAGTTAAAAGAAAAAAATACCTGATTAAAAAACATCAATTTTTTAATATGAGTATAAAGCAAAACCAAACAACCCTACACCCACAAAAAAAAAAAAAAAAAAAAAAAAAAACAGAAACAAATAAAACAGAAACAAATACTCAGTTTTGTGAACTAGGTTAACTAAGATATTGAGTACTGACCAGACTAATGTGAAAGCAAAATTGAGTGTCTGGGATTAGAGGAAGCATGATTCCGTCTGGCAAATTCAGGCCAACTAAATTTCCCAGCTCCGTGGTCACTTAGACCTCTCTGAAATGGATCATCTTAGTAAAGGTTAATGAATGTCAGAATGAGCACAACTCCTTTGGGACACAATGCCATATTTTTTTCTTTCAAGCACTTTTTGGAACTAATAACATGAAATTTAAATTTAGCTAAAATAAAAGATAATAACATTACATATTTTTAATTAAAGTGATGCACCTAAGAAACCCACATATGCCCCCAAATGTTTTCTTGCAATTGAACTGCACTTTCATTAATTAATTTTCATTAATATAAGATTAGAGAAAGGCTATATTTTATTTGCCCTTTCAGCACAAATGGAGACCCATGGTCTACTTCTTTTAAATTGGCATGCTAAGTAATTACATGCTGATTAATCACATATTTGAATCTTTGCAAATGGCCTTTAATGATAGGCTGCCAAAATGTTTAATAACTTTAGAAAACTCTATACAAATAATCATTTATTCTCTATATTTTCTATATAGAATTAATGGCAGAGAAGTAGCAAATAAGAAGTTAGAAAAACTGGATTCTAGCTTTTAGTCTCTTATTATTTTTGGAGGTATGAGCATCATCAAGTGCATTGAACTCTCCGTAAACCTCCATTTTCATATTTGCAAAGTAGAAAAGTCAGCGTATGTGACAGAGCCTGGCTGGCTTGCTGATTGCTAAATCCATCTACTGGGCACAGCTAGATAATATTCCACTGCCTGCCTTGCAGTTAGGTATGACTACAGAACTAGTTTATGACCCAAGAAACGTCGGCAGAAGTTACATAAGCCAATTTCAGACTCTGCTCATAAACTCTTCTTATGAACAATACTCAATAATTGTTTCCTTTCTGTGGCCGTCCTGGCGAGGAATTGAAAATGGTGAAACATCAAGATTGGACAATTCAGGATTTCTAATTTAAAGATGTTAAGAGAGATTCATGCAGATCATAAACACTCATTTTGAATTTTACATAAATGAGATAAGTGGCTATTGTGCTATGTTGTTATTTTAATCTCTTACAGCAGCTACTGTTAACTAATGCAGATTGTATCAACTCTTAGGTCTATAAATGCTATTATTTTGTTATTCTATGCCATAAAGACCGAAAGTCCATAGTCTGGAAGACAAAATTAATTTGCTTCTCATTTGTATTTCAGAATGTCAACAGTAAACATTTGGGCAAAGTGCTTTGGCTTCATTAAAGTCACTCATTTCACAATGAAACAAAACTGTCTTTGGATTTTACAACTTAAATTCCACACAACTTATTATTTTTATTTTTATGTTTCCTTCAAACCTTTGTTTTAGATTCAGGGGGTACATGTACATGTTTGTTAGATGGATAAATTGTGTGTTACTGGGGTTTGGTGTACAAATTATTTTGTCACCCAGGTAGTGTGCATAGTAGTCTATAGGTAGTTGCTTGATCCCCATCATCATTCCCACCCTCCACCTTCAAGTAGGCAGAGTGTCCGTTGTTCCAGTCTTTATGTCCATGAGTTTTATATCTTTGTGTCTTTAGTGTCTACCATTGATGACAAAGATGTTTAATTTTAGAAGAAACCTAGACTAAGTGTCATGTATTACTTTTCCATCAGTGCATTGCATAACAGATTATCCCAACATTTACCTCCTTAAAAGAAAAAACAAAAAAACAGGTTCATTGTCTCACAATTTCTAGACAAGGCTTAGCTGGTCCCTCTACTTCACTATCTCTCAGAAATTAGCAATCAAGGTGTCTGCTATGTCTGGCGTCAGTTCCAAAGGTTCACCTACAGAAAGATCCACTTCCAAGCTAACTCAAGTGACCACTGGAAGCTCCTCAGGCTCCTCAAGTTTTATGAGACTAAGGGCCCTCCATTCCTTGGTAGCTATTGGCTGGAGCCTCTTCCTCAGGCCTTTGGCACATGGGCCTCTCCCATATGGCTACTTACTTTATCAAAGTCAGCAAGAGAATGTCTACTGGAAAGACAGAAGTCACTACCTCTTGTGACCTAACTATAGAACTGATAGTCCCTCAATTCTGCCACATTCTCTTGATTAGTAACAGATTATCTGAGGACAGGGAATTATACAAGGCTGTTCATACCAGGAGGCAAGGTCATCATTGAACACAATCTTACAGGACTGCCAGAGGTCATCTTTAAATTCATTCATGATTATTCCTTACAAGTAACATAATGTGATGTCTTGGTGAGACATTGGTAAGAGTTTCTTTCTTCCTGTTTTTATTTTTCCCTACTGCAATTAGCCAGTTTGTGGGAAAAAGGAGAAAAAACAGGGAAGAAATAGAAGACAGGGAGAAAGAATAGAAAGAAAAAAGGAAATATGAAGGAAATAAGTTAATGAGAAAATATCAATTTCTGGCAGGGCACAGTGGCTCACACCCCTAATCCCAGCACTTTGGGAGGCCAAGGCATGCGGATCACCAGGTCAGGAGTTTGAGACCAGCCTGGCCAACGTAGTGAAACCCTGTCTCTACTAAAAATACAAAAATTAGCTAAGTATAGTGGCACATGCCTGTAGTGCCAGCTGCTTGGGAGGCTGAGGTGGGAGAATCACTTGAACCTGGGAGGCGGAGGTTGCAGTCAGCCAAGACCATGCCATTGCACTCCAGTCTAGGTGACAGAATGAGACTCTGTCTCAAAAAAATTAATTTCTATGTACTTCAGTTTTCATAACCTGATTGTGTCTATTTGAATGAGCAACATAGTAGTTACTATGTGGATGTCAAAGCAGTATAAACCCCTGAGAGGGGATGCCAGGGCAGAGCTGGCTTAGAAAACGGGAAGATTTATAATGTGAATGTTTACATTAAGAGAAATATAAATAGCTATTAAAAGAACAAGAAGTGGCACTTTAATAGCAATCAAACAGACTACGAGTGAACTATTTAGGAGTACAGTAACAATACATCAGATCATGAGAGTACTGGTAAACTACCCCCTTTTCAAGATATACAGATTTTTCATGTAACCCCACTATTAAAATTTTCCTTGGCTCCCCATTACTTGGAGAATAAAATCTAAACTCCTTAGCCTAACTATAAAGCTATTTATGAGTGACATACAACAGCCCCGCCATTCTCCTTCCTCCAACTCAATCCCACATTTAGCAACCTGAAACTACCTGTCCCCTGTACATGCTGGTTCAGGCATTTGTATGTGTTCTAGGTTAGCGTTTCTCAATATGAGCACTACTGACATTTTTTGTGGTAATTTCTTGTTGCAAAGTCTGTCCTGTGTATTGGAGGACATATAGCAGCATCCCTGACCACTACCCCCTAGATGCTAGTAGCAACCTCACATAGTTATGATGGGTAAAAATGCCCCCAGACATCACCAAATGCCTCCAGGGGGTGGGCGTCACCCTCCCTTGAGAAAAGATGCTCTACGTATTTTTGAAAATTCTGTTTTCTTCATCTGAAAAACCCTACTCTAGTTTCTACTGTTGACTGACTCTGACATATTCTTTGTAAGTTACCACTGTTGCAAAGTGTCATGGACTGAATATTTGTGCACCCCTCCTCAAATTCATATGTTGAAATCCTAACCCCAATGTGATGGTATTAGGAGGTAGTGCCTTTGAAAGGTAATTATGAAACAGTAGCATTCCCTGATTCCCCTTGCAGGACATGAGACAGGAATGTGGTTCGCCTGTTTGGTCATCCCCCACCACAGCTCAAACCTTTATGAGAAGCATGTAGATGGGCAGGTGCAGAGGCTGGAGCAAGTGCTTTGGGCTCTTGGCCCTGCGGTAGTGTCTAGGAGTGGGTGCCTACAACCCTAGTATTACCAAGGTTTTTCAGCTTTGATGTCTGCAGATGACTTGTGTGCTAATCAGCTAAATGGACCCTGGGTCTTATTGCAAGGACAGAGGGCCAGTGTGACAGACTTCTGTATCCCAAGCTTTTTCCCAGTGTCACAAAAGAATTAAATCACATGCAGGCTCAAAGGATGAGTGCAAGGTTTTGTTGAGTGATGGAAGTGGCTCTCAGTGAGATGGGTGGGGAATGAAAAGAGGGGATGGAATGGGAAGGTGGTCTTCACCTGGAGTCAGGCTACTCAGCAGCCAGACTCTTCTCCGACCACCCCCAGCAGAACTCCCCTCGGCGTCCAGACATCACTCCTCTGTTTCTCTACTGTGTCAGTCCACCATTGCTGGTCTGCTGAACTGCTGGTCTGCAGCTTGGGGCTTGGGATTTATACGGTGGCAGTACAAGATGCATGGCAGGCCAAAAGGTAACATTTTGGGCACGAAAACAAGAATGCTTGTTCTCATTTAGGGCCATGGGTATCCACACTTGAGAGTGGGGCCTTTGCTGGGGAACCACCATATCAATGGTCTTCTGCCCACATCAATTAGGCTAAGAGGGTGGAACCCTCATGAATGGGATTGGAAACCTTAGAAGAAGAGACATAGAGCTTGCTTCCTTTGTGTCTCTCTGCTCTCCACCATATGAAAATACAACTAGAAGACAGCCATCTGCAAACCAGGAAACAGGCTTTCAGTAGACACTGGATCTGCTGGCACTTTGATAGTGTATTTTCCAGCCTCCAGAGCTGTGAAAAATAAATTTCTGTTGTTTAAGCAATCCAGTCCATGGTATTCTGTTTAGCACTCCGAACAGACTAAGACATAAATGGGTACCGAGAGGTGTGTTAATGATGTAAAAACATGGCTAAGAATATATGGAAGAGGCACTGGAACTGGATAATGGGGTAGAAGCTGGAAGAAATTTGATGCACATGTTAGCAAATGCTGATTTTGCCTGAAGAGGTTTATACATTCTGATTCTGATTCTGGTGAGTGCTCCAAAAAAAAGCCTGGTTGAATTGTGTTTGTGTTCCTACTGTTGTATGGATGGTAGAATTTGTGAGTAATGACATTGTACATTTATCTGAGATTTGTAACCCAAGTACTCATAGGGTGTTTTGCTTTCTCTTAACTTCTTATAGTGAAATACACAGGAGAGAACTGAACAGAAGATATAGCTGTTAGGCAAAATGAAACCAGAACTTTAGGATGTGGAAATTTATCAGCCTATCCACATTACAAAAAATAAAAATGAGAAGGTGCATTTGAAAAAGAATACTAAGGCTGTGGTAGAGTGACCATTTAATAAGATTAGTGTGGATGTGAACCATAACCTAATCAGCCATCTCAACAGAAGCCAGGCATAGAGATGGCATTACAGCAGAAGAAACATTTCTAGCTGGGACTTAGGAAGAAAGAAAACAGGACAAAATGGAGAAAGACTGTTGGAAGACCCAATGGGAATGGATCATAAGGGCTCTTCACCTGCAAACATATAACTTTTTTCAAGATAAGGGAAGAAGGACCCTGCACATAATGCTGGTATCTTAGGACTGCCACTTCCACTGCACATCTAGAGTACCTGAGAGTAGGGGGTGCAGGACTGTCTCCACCTCAGTTTCAAAGAGTAGGAACAACACCCAGCAAAGCCTTGGGGGCAAGGCCACCTGACAGATCCAGAGAAGCACAACTTCTACCTGGCAGAATCACAATGTGTGATCCTTGCCTGCAGAGCCACAGATGAAGAACTGCTGCCATAGTGGGTCTTGGAGGAGGCTAGACTGATGTCCCAGTGAGTCTGGAAGGAAAAGCATTGAGTCAAAAGAAATTATTCTCAAGATTTATAATCTCTTAGCCTTTCTAGGGTTTTGGCATTCTTGGGACTTGTGATCTCTCACCCCTTCCTTCTTTTTCATTTCTCCCTTTTGGAATAGGGGAATCTGTTCTATGCCTGTTCCATCATTGTGTTTTGGAAGCATGCAACTTGTTTGGTTTCACAAGTTCACAGCTGAAGATAAATTTTACCCCAGAATGAGTCATACTTGGAGTCTCACCCATATCTAACTTAGACAATATTTACATGAGAATTTGGCAGCCCTAATAATATCTGCATCCCCTACAGGGCCCTTCTTTCCTTGTCTTGAAGATGAGTGTGTGTTCTTTAGAGTTGATGCTGAAATAAGACTTTGAGGTCTTTTGGATGAAAGAAACGTTTTCCCTTCATCTGAGAAAAACATGACTTTGGGAGGCTGGGGTGGGATGTTATGGACTGAATGTCTATGTTCCCAAATTCCTATGTTGAAATCCTCACCCTTACTGTGGTGATTTTAGGAGGTAGGGCATTTGGAAGGTAATTAGATCATGAGGGTGGGGCCTTCATGAATGGGATCAGTGCCTTTAGAAGAAAAGACAGAAGGAAGCTTGCTACTTCTCTTTCTCTGCTTCCTGTCACGTGAGAATACAACTAGAATATGACCATCTGCAAACAAGAAACCAGATCCTCACCAGACACTGGATCTACTGGTGCCTTGATCTTAGATTTCCTAGTCTCTTGAACTTTGAGAAAGAAATGTATACTGTTTAAGCCACCAATCTATGGTATTTTCTTTTAGCACTCCAACCTGACTTTGACAGAAATCTTCTCTTTATTCCATATAGACTAAAAGGGATGACTTTCTTGGTTCCTCTCTCTATCTGTGCACCAGGCACAGTGCTCAGAAGGATTCTTTAGATCTTGGATTCTGCACACATTAGCAGTATGAACATTGGTGTTTTACTTAGTCTGTACACACCTACTTTTTCTTATCTATTGAATAGCATTAATATTTAAATAATTTACACTATCTGGAAGATAATCAACACTCAATATATGCTAGTTAATGTTATTACAATTGTGACTTCATCAATTTTTTGAATTGAAATATGGTGATTTCTAGCTCAATAGATATGATATTATAAATTTGTAAATTCAAAGTTGATATAATATTATACAGACAAATCTACATAATAACTGAATTCTTCATTATTTTATATTTCTCTTGCAATATGACCACCTTGCAGAAGGGGGATCCCCTTGATTTTCTAAAGGATTATTTTTGTTTAGTTGGATAGAGATAGCTAATGAGTCGCACTGGGGCTAAATTTGACCTATAAGGATAAAATATCTACTGGAAAATGGATTTAATTTCTCTAATCATCAACTGATTTTGTAAGGAGGGTTTAATATGGAATTCTTGAGTGCAAAATATTTATAGCAAACAGTAGAAAGACTACAAATGTCAGAACACACATTAAAATTATCTGTAAATCAGCATCTTGTGTTAACATACTAACCAAATTAGTGAGGACACATGCATAGAGTAGCAAAACTGTGGAAGCATTCACACAGACAAATTCCTGAAAAGTATGAGAAACTTGTAAAATATATTCTTCTTTAAAGGAGATTTAAAGATATAGAGTAACTTTTCTTTATTGATAACTCAATTGGGAGTAACCTTTGAGAATAAGCAGCTTTCAATTTACTTAAACATTCACCTCTAAAATTAGATGGATTGATGGATGAAAGGAGATCAATGGGAGGCATAATAATGGACCTCAATGATGTCCACATCCCTATTCCTGGAAGCTTTGAATACATTACATTACGTGGCAAAGGAGACTTTGCAGATGTCAATAATTTAAGGATTTTAAACTAAGGAGACTATCCTGGGTTATTCTGGGTTCAATATTATCATGAAGGGTCTTAAAAGATGGAAGAATAAGGCAGAAGAGTGAGAGAAGGAGATCTGGCAAGAGAAGCAAGGTTCAGAGTCAGGAAAGATTTGAAGATGCTCCACTGCTAGATTTCAAGATCGAGGAAGACACCACAAGCCAAGGAAAGTGATGACCTCTAGAGGCTGGAAAAGACAAGGAAATGAATTCTCTCTTAGGGCCTCCAAAAAGGCCTGCCAAAGAGAGGCCTACCTGCCAACATCTTGATTTTAGCCCACTAAAATCCATTCTGAACTTTTGACCTGTAATAAATTTGTGCTGTGTTAAGCTGTGGTGATTTGTTTTAGTGGTGATAGAAAACAAATGCAGATTTAACTGATAAATATAGTCAAATGTTAATTACAGAATAAATGTTATGGACAGATAGGTAATCATTGCATAATTCTAATTTAGCTATATGTTTAAAAATTGTATAATAAAACATCTAGAAAATAAATATGGGATTATATCAAAATATATTTAAAAATAGTGCCTTGTAGAAAAATGTGTTAAAACTGGGTTAATTAACAATACTTGATAACAATTGTTTAATGAATAAATTTCTGTATAGGTAACTCATTTGTGTTACAGAGAAGAGCATCTCACTCTCAAATTAATTTTTCTTCTTCTTTCTTTTGAGATGGAGTCTTGCTCTGTTGCCCAGGCTGGAGTGCAGTGGCTCTATCTTGGCTCACTGCAACCTCCGCCTCCAAGGTTCAAGCAATTCTCCTGCCTTAGCCTCCCAAGTAGCTGGAATTACAGGTGCCCACCAACACACCTGCACACCTGGCTAATTATTTTTTGTATTTTTAGTAGAGATGGGGTTTCACCATGTTGACCAGGCTGGTTTCACTTTCCTGATCTCAAGTGATCCGTCACTTTGGTGTCTCAAAGTGCCGGAATTACAGGCATGAGCCACCACACTTGAACTTCAAATTAATTTTTCTGAGTAGCTAAAGTCACATGCATATTTCAGATTGTTAACACTCAATACATGCTAAATAGAATGTAATGCAATAGAATATACACTCAAAATGGAATTAAATTGCATATCTGATCTGAATTCAGGTGAATTAACCTATGATTATGGATAGTAAAGGTATCATCAGAAGCATGATGTTAAGTATGATTTCTTCTGACTTCCAAATACTAGGTTGAAACTATGAAATGCTACTCCTTCATTACTTTCTGAAAGATTCTCATAGCATTGTCAGTACTAATCACTAGTCACTGTATAGCTAGTCACTCTGAGAACTAGAGAGAAGAAATCAAGTTCGGTATCTTTTATTATCTTGATATGGACTTGAGAATTAAAGACACAAACCAAAATAAACAGGCTAATTTGTTGTTTCTATTTTAATAGATGTTAGCATGTTTTATATGCCAATTAGTGCAGTGGGCCTTTTTACATTTTGATATAAAAAATGCAAAAAAGCTTTGTCCTGATTTCTCCATGTAAAAAATAGAAAGGTTAATAGACCTCTTTAGCAGATACTTCCAGTGTCCTGCCTATCCCCCTTGGCATATAACCTGACTTTCAGCTACCAAAATGAACAATGAGAACACATGGACACAGAGAGGGGAACATCACACGCTGGAGCCTGTTGGGGGATAGAGGGCAAGGGGAGGGAGAGCATTAGGACAAGTACCTAATGCATACAGGGCTTAAAACCTAGGTGACAGGTTGATAGGTGCAGCAAACCACCATGGCACATGGATACCTGTGTAACAAAACTGCACGTTCTGCACATATATCTCAGCACTTAAAAAAAAAAAAAAAAAAGACAGGTTTCATGTCTGAGGGTTTCCTTTGGCCACCACTTGGCTTAGGACAGTACTGACTGGGAAGCGCTGGGAATTGAAACTCCCAGGATAAATCAATAACCAGTAACATCGGAAGTTGATGGATAATAGCTTAGCTCCCTGATCCCTCAAATGGGATAACTGCAGCATGGTTGGTTCAGAATGCCTAAATTACCCATGGAGTTGAAACCCCAACTATCTGCAGTGGTAATATCCTTGAGAAAGCCTTCTTGATTGGCTTCATCTCATTCTCTGCCTCATTTCTCCAAACCCCTACTGGTGATTTTCTTGGATTACCTCCCAAATAAACTCAGAATCCCTCTGCTTTGAGAAAATTCAAACTATAAAGTTCCCCACTCTCAGAAAGAGAATAAAGACATACAAACCATATTTATAAAAGTTTTAAAAGATTTTTAATATAATAATACACTTGATTGAAAAAGCTTCTCTAATGGCCTAGGACTTTACTGTCTGCACAACCAAATATCACACGAATACTCACATTTCGATCCAATGAAACTGAGTTCTAAAGCCATCATTTTCTGTGGGTGTTCAAACATCTGTCATCAGCAGAGCAAAACAAACAAAAATTTAAAACCTTTGTAATGTCTGCCTCCACTTAGCCACTTGAGCACATGGCTTCAGGCATAGTTCAGTGGGAGAGTTAACTCTGACAACCCATGCATCTTATCTTAGTGATTACAGATAGCAGTGTTAGAAATTTCACACGCAGTCTGTACCCTATCAGTGAGAGTTTCTTCTTCTCTATGCACCTTGGCTCGGCGCATATGACAGCAAGTGGGACTGAGAGGTTTGGTTCTGCTGAGACTGATTCTCCTAAGTAGTTACAGATAGCAGTGTTAGAAATTTCACACGCAGTCTGTACCCTATCAGTGAGAGTTTCTTCTTCTCTATGCACCTTGGCTCGGCACATATGACA
>NW_012116265.1:9418870-9429601 GCF_000951035.1 Colobus angolensis palliatus | reverse complement strand
ATTACAGATAGCAGTGTTAGAAATTTCACACGCAGTCTGTACCCTATCAGTGAGAGTTTCTTCTTCTCTATGCACCTTGGCTCGGCACATATGACAGCAAGTGGGACTGAGAGGTTTGGTTCTGCTGAGACTGATTCTCCTAAGTAGTGTTTAATGCAGTGCATATGGGAATTCTGATGTGTCTATGTCTTTGATGCATGGCCTGTTTCATATAGATGGAACCTGAAGAATCAGAAAAATTGAACTGAATGGCTCTTTTCAGCTTCTGTCATATAGGAGAGGAGGGAGGGAAGGAACGAAGGAAGTGAGGAAGGGAGGAAGGAAGGAAGGGAGGAAGGAAGGGAGGGAGGAAGGAAGGAAGGAAGGAAGGAAGGAAGGAAGGAAGGAAGGAAGATATAAAAACACTTGAAAAATATACTTAATAATTATATTACTATTACCTTAGAAAGCTTTCAGCAGTAGGAAATAAAAGCTTAGAAGTACTGAATTTCATCAATGGTTAATATGAACCTAGAAATGACTTTTATTCCTGTATCACAGGTTACTGAGGCTTGTTCATGAATGGAGAACAGTCCTATCCTTTATTCGAGGGTGAGAGGGCCCCTGATGCTTTGTTCTGCCAGAAAAATGCTGAAGTGGATAGACACACAAGTCATGCAGTCATCTTATTCTTTATATACAGGAATTAGTCATCAGGCCTGAAGGATATCACTCATTGACCCAATATATTTCTTCAGATATGTCTCTGACTTACTTTCTGGCTTTAAATACATGACAATGACACATTATCAGGCTTTAAAGTCTTAATAAACATTGCTAATTTTGGCCTTGCTAGGCATTCCCTTTTTTTCTGATAAGAGGAAACCAGCTTTCATTTCGGAGATTTTTCTAATTTTCTTACATCCTTACTGTGTGCTGACCTGATGGAATTTGCAGTTTAAAAGCATTCATTCACCTGTGGTTGGACACGTAGGTTGATTCCATATTTGCAGTAGTCAAGATACAGAATCAACCTAAGAGCCCAACTCCAGATAAAGAAAATGTGCTATATATACACAATAGAATACTATTTAATCATAAAAAGAATGAAATCCTGTCACCTCCAACAACATGGATGAACCTACAGGACATTATGTGAAGTGAAATAAGCCATGCATAGAAAGGCAAACATCACGTGATCTCTCTGCATATGTGTAATCTTAAAAAATCAACCTCATAGAAGTAGCAAATAGAAAGGTGATTACCACAGGCTGGGGAAATGAGGGGAGAGCCATGACAAGTCAGTCAATGGGTACAAAGTTACAGTTAGAAAGGAAGAGTAAGTTCTGGTGTTTATTGCACAGTAGGGTGACTGTAGTTAACAATAAGGTATGGTATCTCTCAAAACAGCTAGAAGAGAGAATTTTCAAAGTTCCCATCACACACAAAAAAAGATAAACGTTTGAGGTGATGGATATGCATATTGACCTGATTTGAGCATTACACAGTGTATACATGTTGAACATCACATTCTACCTCCTAAATATGTATCGTTATGTGTCAATTAAAAATAAAAATTAAAAACATGCTTAAAAGTGCATATTTTAAAAAATTCATCCTCTGTTTCCCTCCCTTCCCTTCCCTAGCCAACTGCGTGACTCAAACAAGATCACCAATGGATTCCGCTGAAATAGTGTCCTCACCAGTCTTCGCTAGCTAATGTCCTAGCCCCTGCTAGCCCTGGCTTCTGTAATTCCCATGCCTGTTTCACTTAATTTTGCAAGTTAACCATTATTCTTCCCACACATTGATCAGGTCATCAGACTCTATTTATGTCTCTTGAAAACAGTAAGTACTATCTTTCATTAAGGTGTTGCAACCTGATATTTCCTTTTATTTGGCCAGTAATTTGGTTTTAAAAACATTTTTTACTTTATTCTTGTTTTTGTGTTACAGGTAAAAATCTTCTAACTTTTCCTCATTTAAAAAAAAACAATGAAAGGTACAAGAATAGTTGCTCTTTGCCAAGAGTTACAGTTAGTCATTTATTTATATATGTTATTTATATTGTTTATATACTTATATATTAAATTTTAATATAAAATATATATTTAGTATGAAATATTTTAATATATATTTGTATATTTTAATATGAAATATATTTAATATAAAAGTATATAATATATGTGTGTTATATATTTATATATATATATTTGAAATACATATATAATTTCCTTTGGTCTGCTCCAAACCTAAATTGATGTATAACATTGTTTTACATCATGATGTTTAACATGTTTTCTTATTTTATTTTTATTTCTTATTTTATTCTTATCATTCTCTTAATAAAAGGCTAAGTACAAAGCATAAACTAGAGAAATAGTTAAAAGTACAGAAAACACATAAGGTATAATCAACATATATATGTATTTATATTTATTTATTTCAATACTTTCTGTGTTCTGTACATTCAAACATGGCAAAAACTAAAGATATTGTCTGCATTACTTAATATTAATGTACCTTACTCTCCAGATCAATAAACTGATACTCAGACACAGACTATGCTTGTCTAAGGCCATCTATGTCATATAGAGACCAAATAGCAGAGGGAGAATTTGAACACAGTTCTATAGGACTACAAAACCAGTCACAGGTCTATCCAGTTCTTACAAAAGAGACTTCTGTAAAGTGCGGTATTCTGGAGATATTTATTATCTTTGGATTTGCTCATAAGACATATTAAAATATGCCTAATTTTCATTATAGAACTATTTAAGCCTAAGAAAAACAGGAAAGAAAAACACTGTTTATAAATTCTCAATGACCTTTAAAGTAGAAACAGCTGCTGGGTTACATTATCTGGAGTGACTACAGGCAGCTCTCTCAGGTGGATGGACATTAGATTGCACATTCAGTGTCATTTCACCCTTTGAAAGAGCATGAAGAAAGCTGTAGGAAATAATTTATTTCATTTTTAATACAAATAAATATCATAATGCAATATTTAATGACAGCCTTGATTGCATTCACTGATAAACCTGGTTCCTGAATTTCTATTAATAGTTACAAATGACTCCAATGAAACTTTGTCCAGGTCCTCACCTTTGAATACTGTTTTTGAAATAACATATGGATACAGTTTGATGAGATTTACTCATATACCCCTAATGTTGACTTAAATCATTTTAATGTACTGTTATATAAACAAATGTAGACATGGATCTAGTTTTAAACGTCTTATGCTTATCATTCTTATACCAAAAAACAAAGAAAAATATAAATATTAACTCCAAGTCAACCTACAAAATCAACACTTTTAAAATTAATAACATTAATGTACTTCAAGGGATCTTAGAGTTTTAGATAATTTAAATTGCTACCCATGTGTGACTATGATAATATTGTAGTCAGAGGGAATTTTGAATTTGTTTTGTGTTTACCAGTCAGCACTGTGTGAGCATAACACAGATTTTTCATTATTTTTAAAAAAAATTTAAATTTCTGGGAAACTTCAATTCAAATATGGTATGAAGTCATATATTCTATCACTTCTCAGGATATATCATGAATATAAATTTGCTTTTAAATTGATTAATTTATTTGCTTCTATAATTTGATGGAATCATTTGGCACCAACAATATCTTTAATAATAAGGAGAGTCAATGTGTTAGCTTCAGTTTTCCCAAAGCAGACTGATAAAGGCTAATATGCTAATGACTTATTCAGAAATATGATTTCAGGGAACCAGATTAAAGGGTGTTGGAGTGAACAGGACAAGACAGGAAGTTCATTCAAAAATGTGTTACTGATTGGCCACCTCAAGAGAAGATAATTTGATTAGCCCAAGAAAGTTTCTAAGAAGCCTTCTGGTATGTCTCAGAACCACCCACCACAGAAGTAAAAAGGAAAATCATTTATCTGTTGTTTCAGTCTCCAACACGTAAGTGCTGCACATGCTTGATTGCCAAATTCTTCATGAGGAACACCCTGTGTCAGAGGAGCTCTGGGCAGCAAGTCAGAGGACCTGCTGTGCATTGTCAAGACACTGTCAGATCACACTTGGGCCAAGCTGCACAAAGCCTTCATGGAATTATTCATAACAGCAATGGCTGAAATAAGATATAAGCCCAAGAAGATTTGAAGCCATATACAACAGAGCTTCCCATTCACTCAGTCATTGAAACATTAAATAACCTGTAATATTATATGTTCATATAATTAAATCAGTCAAGAGACATTAAAAAAATTATTTTTCAGACAGCACACATGGATACCCTGTTGAGAAACATTGTTGGTATAGCTTATTTATGGGTGTTTCAGATGATCACTCTATCATTTTAACTGTCATTGTAGGATTATATGTACTACAGTTACTTTGTAGACATTTTTCAATGCAAACTCTCAAAAACTACAAAATTTTTTTCTAAGTAGCTAATTCTTTTAACTCCATTTCTTGTATTTTGTCAAATTATCTTTTGTGTGTTGTGCTATACTCTGAGAATTAAAAAAAAATGATCAGGTAACAAACAATAGAGGGTCCCACAGTTTTGTTTGAAAGACAAGCACCTACATCAAAAATTATAATTTGAACTAATAGGATTCTACAGTTGACACATGTTCAAAGTTGTTATGAGACCATGATATTTGTTTCCTACATATAAAGAGTCTATTTCAGATATATAATTGGCTTTAAAGATAAGTGGGTTAATTTCAAATGTATTACAACAACCCAGATATGCCACCCTTGGGAAAATAATACAAATTTTCATGGTTAATCAAGGCGGAAATTTTTATTTGTGGCCCCTGAAATAGTGAGAGGGAGAGGGTATTCCCTTGACCTAATTAGCATAATGAGTCCAGGCATGCTACATATTGTTACGGCAAGGAAACCTCTTCTTAGCTCATGATTTTGTCCACTTGGTGTTTCTATAACAGAATGGCACCAACTTGGCAATTTACAGAAGAAAAAAAATATTTTTTATAGTTTGGGAGGCTGGTAAGTTCAGTTATCAAGGTACCGGCATCTTGTGAGGGCCTTCTTGCTGTGTCATCCCACCACAGAAGGTAAAAGGGCAGGAGGGAGAGCAAAAGTTGAAGAAGAGGCTAAACTCACTTTTGTAACAAGCCCATCCTGAAGATAACTGATTTCCACAATCATTACATTAATTTAATCATGAGGGCAGAATCCTCATGACCTAATCACCGCTTTTTAGGTCCCACCCATTGACACTGCTGCATTGGGGATTAACTTTTCTATGCATGAATTTTGAGAGACACATTCAAACCATCACAGCTCAATGCAAGTTAAATTAGATTAAGAGAAATGCCATTGTAAACTTTTAAAGTCATATTTTATCCATATTTTCCACATAAAATTAGATTAGCTTGAAAAACAAAGACTCTGCATTTTTACTGTATTCACTGTTTTCTGACATTTTTAACCAGACAAGTGTCATTCTAGATTTCTAGTATTAAAACCACATTCAGTAAAATGAGTTAATAATATTGCTTCTCTACCAAATTAAAGAGATATTTTCTACCATAGTTATATTTGACTTTGCCAAAATACAAATAAATTCACACACACAAAATAATACAAATACATATGTATAGCTATATGTATAAATATGTATGGATGCAGGAAAGAATTTCCAAGCAGTAATGAGAATTAAGAATAAAAGTGCTTTTTGAGATCTAATAATATTTTGCAATAATTTCCAAAAAAACATCCTCAGTAAAACATTCTGCCTCCTGGCAACATTAAAGACTAAATCCAAAGCCTAATGAAGCATAATATTATTGAATAAATTGCTTCTGTTTGTGTTTTCTTTACATGGCTCTGACAGCCAACTGCTTTCAAATATAGCCATTTGTTCTCACTATGGTACTTTCTACAAATAATAGGGTGTTACTGCTATCACTCTTGTGCTTCTTTGGTGGCATTTTTCATGCATGTAAAATAGTCTTGATTGGAATAAACTTCTAAGACCTGTGTCTTAATTATAGAAGTATTAAACTCATTAAGTTGCAAAACATTTTATGATTTCTGAGGTAAGAATATTGAGGGCATTGAAATGTAGCTTTTAATATATATGTCAATAGTGCCCATCTCTGTTTCAATAATTTAAAGGCTACAATGATTTAACTTATTTTCAGGTAATGCAGTTTATTTGTGTATTCACTTCTATTTTTGCCTAAATTGAAACAAAACAAAACAAACAAAAAACAAAAATAATTACCCTTTAATGCCTCTTGTCTTACTGTGTTGGGCTGGCATAACAAAACCCATTAGGGTTGGTGGCTTAAACAACAGAAATTTACTTTCTCACACTTCTGAGAGCTGGAAAGTCTATGATTAAAGTACCAGCTGATTTTGTTTCTGGCCAGGGTTCTCCTACTGGCTTGCAGATGGCTGCCTTCTTGTGTCCTCACATGTCAGAGAGGGAGAGGTCTGGTGTCTCTTGTGATTCTTACAAGGGCACCAGCTTCATCAAGTCAGGATCTGACCTTTATGGCCTGATTTAACCCTTATCGCTTCCTCCCTTTCTCCAAACACAATCATACCCGGGGTTAGGGATTCAACATAAAAATTTCAGGGGGCATAATTCAGTCTCTAGAACTTTCTTAAGTCTGAAATTTATTTTTAATAAACTCTACAATGCTTATCTCCTATTCCACATAGTCCACGACCATTGTGGCCTCTTCCCTCTTCTCTAGAAAACATTGTTTTAATAATAATTCATCTTGTGGAAGATAAAGATTTTGATAATAATTAGGAAAATGCACCTGAATAGCTACCATTTATTTAGCAACTATAGTTTATACAGGAACAAAGGAGGAATCACAAAAACTAAAGAAATGTTTCCCCAATTAATTAGAACCAAAGGTAGGATTAGAACCTAGCTATACTTTCTCAGAGTCCACGACATAGTCCACGACCATTGTGGCCTCTTCCCTCTTCTCTAGAAAACATTGTTTTAATAATAATTCATCTTGTGGAAGATAAAGATTTTGATAATAGTTAGGAAAATGCACCTGAATAGCTACCATTTATTTAGCAACTATAGCATGGCAATTACCCTGTATCCATTGCCTCATTCAAACCTCATTGCTCCTCTATGACATATATTTTATTCTGTACATTTTCCAAATGAAAGATCTGAGGCATATTGACTTTCGCATAGTCTGAATCACTCTTCCAGTGATCTTTCCTCATTATTTATATCTAACATGTTATAAACAACAAGAACTCTCAGCAACGTTTAAAACTCTCTTGGGAGAAATGATCTGCCATATTGTTATATTTTTCACTTTCAAACTGATGCTACCAGTCTGATCATAGTCCATTTTAAAGATGCAAATGTGTGTTATATTTTCAATATGGAAGTTTTAGAAATCCCTTTTTGTTGTATTATTTTAGTTTTTTAGTATATGTAAAGAAAGTGAGAGAGAGGTGGGTGATATTTGACCAAGTCTTCCATTAAAACATATGGTTGATGTCTAAAATTGAAAAACTCGGACCTTGAACTTTCTCCCAAGAGGCTTTGGTTTCCAGGCATATGCTTCTGATGGTTCCCTTTATGATATAGTGAAGTTGAATCATTTTCAGCATCAATATGTGCCCTGAGATAAACTGCATTTCTTTGTTTTAAGACAGTAGAACATGGCTTGTTGGTTATTATTTCCTTGGTGAGACTTTTTTTTTTTTCCAATTCACTGGCACTTCTCCAGTGATTAATCCTTCAGGAAAAGAAAACTTGCCAACTCATTTTTCATCCCTGTAGTTTCTACTTTCACTCCCAAATATAACAGTTGACAACTTACATTGTACAACTGTACATCCATAGGATACTGAGGCTTGGAACCCACATCTCAGTAGAAAAATCAAGCAAAAACTTTTCATTGTAGGTGGGATTAATCACAAATGAAAATGCAAGGTTTGAAATGCGTCACCAAGACATTTAGACCCATTTTGGTACAAAATAAGGTAAAAATAAAAATGTAATCATTTTAGTACCAAAAAAAGAAAAATAAATGCTACCTACTAATTTATAAAAAGTGACTACTTTTCTCATTTTCCAGAATTCAATTCTCTTGAAACTTTAGGGCTCTTTTCTCTCAACATAAATATTGTGATAAACTATGAAAATCCTGTAATGAGTTGAAATACAATTTTCTAAAAAGCTAGATGCATAAAATTTTGTATTTTCTGGTGCAATGATTAGACTTGGTTCCTAGTAATGAAGTGACCTTACCTGTTGGCTTTGGTCTGCATGCCCGGGACAAAACAACAACAACAGAAACAAAACAAGGAAACTCAAATAGAATAGAAACTTCTGTATCTCAATAGCTGCATCAATCTGCTCGAGCTGACATAACAAAATTCTTCAGACTGAGTGACTGAGACAACGGAAATGCATTTTCTCACAGTACCAGAGACTAGAAGTTCAAGATCAAGGTGCCAGCATGGTTAGTGTCTGGGGAGGGCTCCTCCACTGGATTGCAGATGGCTGCCTTCTTGCTGTATGCTTATCTGACCTCTTCTTTGTGCTGTAAAAGACAGCAAGCAAGTGAGCTCTCTGGTATCTGTCCTTATAAGGACACTAATTCTATCAGATCAAGGTCCTGCCCTTATGACCCTATTTAACATTAATTACAACATGAGAGGTGTCATCTCCAAATACAGTCACACTAGGAGTTAGAATCTGAACATATAAATTTGCAGGGAAACAAACATTCAGTCTGCCACAACAATCAACGATAAAATGCATATGTCCTTTATTTAGGAGCCATTCACTTTGTCTATTGTATCCCCATGCAATGTTCTGTGCTCATTATGTATACTTAGGTACACAAGTGCAATCAGTTCACCTTCCTACAGGACAGGAAGACAAAAATGATTTTATGTCATATGTACAGCCACTTGGTAATTTATAGACAAAACTACCTTCGTAATCCCAGCCTCTCTAAGAATTCTCAGGGATTTTAAATAGCTGTCTCTGTCTCTAACTTTGTGAAGGTGTGGACTGCTATATTTGTCCTGTTAAGAAGTAAAGAAAATCATCATTTTTTTTCCAAAAGTGTTTACAGCACAGGTGCTTCTAATAAAGAGGTTTATGTTTACACTTGGCCTGATGGCAGGCAAATATTTGGTTTATTCAGGAAATAGAAAGAAGGCTTGAGCCCTGAGTATGGGAAGGGATTTAGAGTAACGATGGGAAGCATCTTTTCTGAGAAAGTATAGTTAGGTTCTAATCCTACCTTTGGTTCTAATTAATTGGGGAAACATTTCTTTAGTTTTTGTGATTCCTCCTTTGTTCCTGTATAAACTATTCTCCATATGGCAGCTTGAGTGATCCTTGGAAAATGGAAATCAGACCATGCCGTTCACCTGCTCAGTGGCCTCGAATGTCTCCCCATCACTCTACGACTAAAATCATTACTACTGTCCTTTGATCCTGCTCTCAACCTTTCCACTACCTTTCTCAACCTTTCCATTGCCTTTCTCTCTACCATTTCCACTACAGTTTTACCCTTCCTAACTTTAATGTCGACACATGCTGCCCTGCTACTTCTTGAATATGTGAAGTTTCTTCCTATCTCAATCTTATCTGTCTTCCTTCTTAGAATATAAATTCTATTTCCTTGGCACCTGACAAATATTCAGCTACCATGTCTTAAACGAATGGTGAAATAGCAGTATTATGAACAAAAAATATTGCAACCAAAGGTGCTATCCAAATATGTAACTATCATTATAATGCTTTAATAAGAAAATTTCATTTAGGAGCCATTCACTTCTACTGAAGCATACACAGTTACTTTGTTAACCTCCAGGTGAAATAAATATATATTTGAAGAAAGTGTTTTATTTGTCTTCTATTATTCTTTAAGTAGAACATGAATGGGAGAAGGCATAGAATGAATCCGTTCCTTTACATATTGCATTTTATCCTCAGAAAATTAGATAATAATAACTCAAGTTCGATTGGAATTTGCTTATCAATCTATATTTACTTCAAAGAACCTGCTGAGAACTGGAGGCTGCTTCATAATTAATGACAGTTCAGATCATTACTCATAGCCAAATCTTTTCAGTTGTGCTTCCAGAAGAACAAATCAGGATTAGCAAACTGGACATTTTGTTTCCATCTTGTAGAAGCCATGCACAAAAATCTTAGCTAAGGTTGATATTGAGGGATGACAATGTGCTAGCAGTCCTCACTCTCAGTGCCTCCTCAGCCTTGGAGTCCACTCTGGCGGGCTTGAGGAGCCCTTCAGCCTGCCACCGCACCGTGGGAGCCCCTCTCCGGGCTGGCTGAGGCTGTTGCCTCCTTGTTCTGCTTGCTGGGAGGTGTCAAGTGAGAGGCGCTGGCGGGAACTGGGACTGCACTCGCTGGTGGGCCAGTGTGAGATCCCGCGGGCGCCTATGCAGGCTCAGACGGCCCTGCATACACAGCGGCCGACTGGCGCCCCTGGCCCAGGGCAGTGAGGGGCTTAGCACCCGGGCCACCAGCTGCAGAGGTTGCCCCAGGTCCCCCAGCAGTGCCTGCCCGCCAGCGCTGCACTCAAATTCTCGCCTGGTTTAGCTGCCTCCCCGCAGGGCAGGGCTCCGGACCTGCGCCCGCCATGTCTGAGCTCCCCTGCTGGGGTGGGCTTCAGCATGGCCTGAGCCTCCCAAATGGGTGCTTCCCCGTGCTCCATGGCACCTGGTCCCATCTACTGACCAAGGGCTGAGGAGTGCAGGA
>NW_012116265.1:9385326-9418820 GCF_000951035.1 Colobus angolensis palliatus | reverse complement strand
CTTGCAGCACCGGTGCAGGATCCACTCGGTGAAGCCAGCTGGGCTCCTGAGCCCGATAGGGACTTGGAGAACTTTTATATCTAGCCAGAGGATTGTATGTGCACCAATCAGCACTCTGTGTCTAGCTCAGGGTTTGTAAATACACCAATCAGCACTCTGTGTGTAGCTCAGGGTTTGTAAATACACCAATCAGCACTCTGTGTCTAGATGAGGGTCTACACCAGTTGGTCCTCTGTGTCTAGCTAACCTAGTGGACACTTGGAGGACTAGCACTCTGTGACTCTGTGTCTGGCTCAAGGATTGTAAATGCACCAATCATCACTCTCTGTCTAGCTCAGGCTTTGTAAACACACCAATCTGTACTCTGTATCTAGCTAACTGGCATTCTGTGAGTCTGTCTAGCTCAAGGATTGTAAACATACCAATCAGCACCCTGTCAAAATGGACCAATCAGTTCTCTGTAAAATGTACCAGTCAGCTCTCTGTAAAATAGACCAATCAGCAGGATGTGGGTGGGGTCAGATAAGGAATGAAAGCCGGCCGCCCCAGCCAGCCAGCAGCAAGGCACTCCAGTGCCTCTCTGCAGTGTGGAAGTGTAGTTGTTTTGCTCTTTGCAATAAATCTTGTTGCAGCTCACTGTTTGGGTCCACGTTGCCTTTATGAGCTGTAACACTCATGGGGAAAGTCTGCAGCTTCCTTACTGAAGCCCCCAAGACCACGAAGCCACCCGGAAGAACAAGCAACTCCAAGCAACTCCAGAGGCGCTGCCTTTGAGAGCTTTAACACTCACCGGGAAGGTCTGCAGCTTCACTCCTGACAGCGAGACCACCAACCAATCAGAAGAAAGAAGCTCCAGCCACATCTGAACGTCTGAAGGAACAAACTCCGGACACATCATCTTTAAGAAGTGTAACACTCACCGTGAGGGTCCGCAGCTTCGTTCTTGAAGCCAGTGAGACCAAGAACCCACCAATTCCGGACACAGTATCAGCGTGGCTAGGCATGAGAACACAGCTAACCGAATCTATGTGCGTTTTGACACTTGTGTGAGCCTGCTTTTGGGATACACAGCCTAAGCCTGCGTTCCACTGGGTAAAAATGAAATTTCCCAACTGGCTGGTGTTTATGGTTATCTTCTTTTGGATGCTTTGATTCCAACTGGTTTCTTCTTCTCCTTAACTACTGGCTAGCTTTTTATGGAAAAGGTCCCTTCTGGCCAGGCGTGGTGGCTCATGCCTGTAATCCCAACACTTTAGGAGGCCGAGGCAGGTGAATAATGAGATCAAGTTCAAGACCAGCTTGGCCAACATGGTGAAATGCCATCTCTACTGAAGATACAAAAAAAAAAAAAATTAACCAGATGTAGTCATGTGCACCTGTAATCCCAGCTTCTCAGGGGACTAAGGCAGGAGAATCACTTGAACCCGGGGGTGGAGATTGCAGTTTGCTGAGATTGCACCATTGCTCTATAGCCTGGGTGACAGGTAGGAACTTTGTCTCCAAGGGAAAAGAGAAACTGAAAAGTTTCCTTCCTCTCATGTCTCCCATTTCTTCTCTTGATTCTGTCTCTACCCTTTTCTAACCTCCTCTCTGTCCTGACTCTGTGGATTACACCTATGGGGTCTTTCATCCTCTGGTTCCCTGCTGGGTTCAGTTCATTAGAAGAAGAGATAAGAATAAGAACTTGGCCCGGCGCGGTGGCTCAAGCCTGTAATCCCAGCACTTTGGGAGGCCGAGACGGGTGGATCACGAGGTCAGGAGATCGAGACCATCCTGGTCTACACGGTGAAACCCCGTCTCTACTAAAAAATACAAAAAACTAGCCGGGCGAGATGGTGGGCGCCTGTAGTCCCAGCTACTCGGGAGGCTGAGGCAGGAGAATGGCGTAAACCTGGGAGGCGGAGCTTGCAGTGAGCCGAGATCGCGCCACTGCACTCCAGCCTGGGCGACAGAGCGAGACTCCATCTCAAAAAAAAAAAAAAAAAAACAGAATAAGAACTTGACCTGTTTTCCCACACCCTCTCTGCAGGCCCCTGGTTCTGGTGCTTTCTCTGCCAGAGGCTACAGGGATGGACAGACCATCCCTTCCACACATCTTTTGTAATTTCCAATAACCCCATGGCCCACTTAACTTCTTCAGCCCTGTGAATAGAAATAGCCGTGCATATGGTGTGACAGTATGTTTCCTTTTAATTGACTTATTGAAGTATCCTCAAATTACTCAATTCTAGTGTGTCAACAGTTTTCTACTAGGATTATGATTATGCATTTACTCATCACCAAGGAAAAAAAAGGTAATTCACATGTATCTGCTACAAAAGGGCATATAAATTTGGGAAAAAGCATGATGGCCTGACAAAGTAATGTAGCAAAAAGGTTAATAGTGTACTTTCAAATCTTTGTTCTGTCTTTTGTTAGTCATTTAAAATTACGCATATTGATTTCCTCCCTAACATCAGTTTCCTCACCTGTAAAATGTGGAGAGTAATAATATCTATGTATGAAATTATTCTGAAATATGACCTATATAAAATATATAGCCAAATGTCTGTCAAATACTAATTGTATGATGGTAAACTACAGCTTTAAATTGTCCTGATCTTACTTTGTATTAGAAGCTCAAAAAGCTAAAAAGTTACTTCAAAATTTACCCCAAGAAAATGCTGAATTGGAATTTGTGACCTAGGGGTACAGGGAACTACATTTTAAAAATGACCTTCCAGCTGGACATGGTGGCTCACACTTGTACTTCCACTTTGGGAGACCGAGGCGGGAGGATTGATGGAGGGCAAGAGTTTGAGACCTAAGCACAATGAGCTATTTAATCTTACATTTGTCACATCTTCATAGCAGGTTAACGGCCCCAGTTCCAAGCATGCCAACAACATGTAAATAATAAAAAACGTAGAGTCAAGGCAAAGATGTAGAACTTCTACTCTAAGTTACCTTCTCCTTTTATCAGCATAAGAAAATATTTCAAAAAGTCTCTGTTGACTTGCCTTAAAATCTCATTGCCTAAAATCAGTCTCATGGCCTTCTCTCATTGCAAGGCAGTCTGGAGAAGAAATTGCCAAGCAATAAGATATGGGAAGATTATGACAGGCTTAGAAAATACTTTATTCATCAGTGCATCTTCTGGGACTATCCACACTGGTAATGTGAGCAAATCAAGACACTAGTAGAAAGAAGAAAGGAGATAGAGGGAAATAATATCTAGTAGGTAATGAATCATGTTTTCCACAGTCATGTTATGAAAAGTAAATGTGATTGTATGTAATGTGCACAGCATGGTACCTTTAAGCAAGCAAATAAAAACAAAAAAAAAATCAAGAATCCATGCTTTGTAAACGAAATTGGTCATTGAAAAAGCACTTCTGAGAAGTAAAGCAATATACATTTTTAAATAAATAAACAATGACAGTATCACCAAACATGTTCCATTTACCAAATGCACTTAGCACAAAATGAGGACTTGGTGAGTATAAAATACAAAGCACTGTGCTAGGCCTTTAAGACATTTGAGCTGATTTGTCCTCACAATGCTACTATGACACCGAATGCTGTTAACTCCTTTTACAGAGCAGGAAATTGGGAACAGTGAGATTAAGTAACTTGCCCCAAACTGTAGAGCCAGTCAGTAATGGAGCTGGGATTCAAACTCAGCCTGATCTCAGAATCTGCGTTCATACTTCTCCTACTGCTGTGTCATCAATAGTACTCTGTGTTGAAATGAACAAAGACAGTAGAAATAGATACGAACAGAAGAGCATAATAATCATATGGAATTTAGGAAAATGAAAGTTGCTAGACAAGTCTTCCTCATGTCTACAGCAGAGTCATGTTTGGAGATAGTGCAATGAAGCAAGGTGTTTACCCATTTTGTCACTCTAAGGAACACTAGGTAGTGGGATCAAACGAGTATCACTACTCTTTGTCTATATTTATAAGCCCTCAGATTTTAATTTTTTTTTCCCTGGCACTATATCTCCAGAAAAAATGTGGTAGCTTATGGTCATTCTTCACATGGGCCAGTTATATAACTAACTGAAAAAGCGTTTTCATATTTATGGATTAAATTATATTGTTTTCAGCAAGGTGTCTAAGTTCTCCAGAGACTGGGCTGATGGGAAGCTCTGTCACCTAGAACTTTCCTCAAAAGTTCTTTCTTATCACCCATGATGGGCTACCTTGTCATTTCTTTTTAACATCTCATTATACATTTTTTTCTTTTCTTTTCTTTTTTTTCTTTTTTTTGAGATGGAGTCTCACTGTTGCCCAGGCTAGAGTGCAGTGGTGCAATCTCGGCTCACCACAACCTCTGCCTCCTGTGTTCAAGCGATTCTCCTGCCTCAGTCTCCCAAGTCTCTGGGACTACAGGTGCCCACCACCACGCCTGGTTAATTTTTTGTATTTTTAGTAGAGATGGGGTTTCACCATGTTAGCCAGGATGGTCTCGATCTCCTGACTTCGTGACCTGCCCGCCCCAGCCTCCCAAAGTGCTGGAATTACAGGCATGAGCCACCACTCCGGCCTCCACATTTCTTTTGACCCATACAGTTCGAGTAATTTCAAAGTCGTAATTCTGACTTATCGAGTCCTCTTCTTCCAGGTGGAGTACATGACTACATTGTCCACAGCATGAACATCGCTGCATTTCATTACACAATGTGTGGGTTGGAAGTCAGGTGTTTCCAAATCATCATGAAATATGTCATTATGAATTTACAAGTCATGGGTTTTGATATTTTTCCATTAAACTTGCTTTTGCCTGTGTAAATGTTAAAACTTGGAATGGAAGTGCATCCTAGAGCTTATAGTTTACTAACTCAATCAAATCTGCACATTTGGGACTGAGATCATCTAATCAGATGCTTTCCTGGTGTCATAGTTATATAAATACACATCAATTAGAAAACCACAGTCTTTATCTATCTATATCTCAACATCTTCAGTATTACTTCCCACTTTTCTGGAGTCTGTGAAATGCATTTTTTTGGTTCCAATACTCACCGCAACTTTGGCAACTTTGGAGGTGGTTATGTCTAATTGCTTTGCTTAACATCGTCAGCCAAATTTTTAATAAGAAAATCTGGCACCTCTTGACAAATCATCTCCTTTTATGGTACCAGATTTCATGGTGCAGCTGGACAACACCTTTCCAGCTGCTGCTTCCCACCGCAAAATTCAATAGTGAATAAAATGCTTCCTAAGGGCAGTGTCCTTTAAGTATCTTTTAGGAGGAAAATGCCTTCATCATCATTACTATTAAAGCAAAATCTATGTGAAAACTGAGTGAAACTCACAAAAAACACAGCTGGCTCAAGAGTGTCAATAATATTATTTTTATTGGTTTTTTTTTCTGATTGTGCACATTGTCAGTGATTTGTTTTCTAATTTGACAAGATTTACAAAAATCTGTTTCATCATAAACCCATATGCTTTGAAGTAAGTAGAAGATAGTATTGTCCTCACTGTTAAACCCCATTTCTTTCTTCTTTTCTCTATCCAGGTAAACTTGACCCTATTCTCTATCCAGGTAAACTTGACCCTATTCTCTATCCAGATAAACTTGACCCAGACTGATAAAGTGAATACTATAAACAGAGAGCCGGGAATACATCCTGGAGCTGCTCACTCTCATCTCAAACTCCTGGGCTCAGGCAGTCCCTCTGCCTGGACTCCCTAAGTACTGGGATTATAAACGTGACCCACCACACCCATCCAGATTAATTATTCAACTGATTACAATGCCTACATGTTATTTGTTTTGTGTGGTACTTAGCACATGACACATTCAAATTTTGCCTTTTGGAAATTTGTGAATTTTTTTTTCTGAATATGTTTTATAATCTGTTGGTTGAATCCATGGATATGAAATCCATGTGTATATGTGTATGTGTGTGTGTGTGTGTGTGTGTGTGTGTGTGTCCTATTGGTTCTGTTTCTGTGGAAAACCCTGACGAACACAAGGTGTATAAAGTACCTAGCATAGTTCCCAACAAAAAGTAGGTACTTAGAATATGTATTTTATCTGTCTTCCTTCTAAATTAGGACCAAAATAAGCAGAGCTCACCCTAAACAACGTTATCTAAAAGTTGCTAAGTATATCAGTTGTCAAGGATATGAGTGAAAATTTACAAGCATCATCATCCATGAAAAAGGGACACTCTTTCCATTTGCTCTGAGTCACTGCAACAGAGACAAAGCCCTCTAAATCTCAACGCCACAGGCAGCAGGTCCCTTGGCATCCTGGATCATAGAGAAATGTAGAAATAATCATCTAGATCACCAAAACGTGAACATGTCCTAAAACTGTCGGATTAGTTTTGCAGCTCAATGAAATTTCACCTTTTTGACTCACAGCTACTTAGAAAAGTCTTTCATTGCTGTTTTTATTATTTTGGTGAGAGACGGCGTTTGTTATTTTTGTTTATTTGTTCTCAGGTAAAAAGAAAAACTGAGTTAAATAATAATATGAATTCAGGACTAGGGGAGTGATATGACATCTGTTTGCATGTGTAGTTTCTTGGCGGTCCCAAACTTGGAAAAAAATCATTTCTGTAAATAAAAATAGTCTGAAACAGATTATAGGGAAGTACATCAGAAAAATAAATACAGAGTGTCTGGTATGATTTGAGGATGTTCATTAGTGAAGCTGTACTGAAGATATGGTGGGAGAAGTGTTTGTTTTTATGTAGTTTTACACAGTTGTGTTTTTGTCTAGTTTGATCAATGCTAGTCTTGTATCCTATGTCTCCGTTTCTTTGCCTATCAAGTGAATCATTGACCATATGGCTTCAGCTCCTAGTTTGGCTGCTGAGGAGTAGGAAAAAAAAAACCAGTATCGATAAATGTGCAGACCATTTAGAACATAAGGTTGACATAGCTGATCCCTCCAGCACAGTTTCAAGAGAACTGGAACTTTGAATCTATTTTATTGAAGGCCAAATGTACCCTTTCCTCATCTATGTGCCTAGTTCATCTGCAGGGCCCTTCAGTGCCAAATTAAAATTGCTTACTATTTTGTGTGCATTGCTTATATAAGTGTTGCAATGATTTGTTGCGTTGGGAGAAGACATCTGTGTATCTAGGGAATCTATGCGTTTCTGTCTTTACTCTGCCCAGTAATTTTCCTGGGCCTTAAACACTTTTCTTAATATCTTTGTAGTTATTGTTCTGGTAATTTTGCAAGACATATTGTATATATTGCATTACTTATTCCTTCTTTGGGATTTCTGACTTGCTTCATAACCATATTATCCTATCTCAAGGATTACATTTTAGATCCAAATGTTAGAAAGGCATTAAAATTCTTGCTCTTTAAAGAGGTGGTAAAATCTAACATTGGTATTATGGAAACCACGGTCTTTCTTCATGAGGTTTCTACTTGCATCTTTGCTGCTGTTTGTAGTTTAGTACATTTAAGTAACTAAATTTATATTATTTTTTTATTTTATTTTATTTTATTGTATTATGGAAACCACGGTCTTTCTTCATGAGGTTTCTACTTGCATCTTTGCTGCTGTTTGTAGTTTAGTACATTTAAGTAACTAAATTTATATTATTTTTTTATTTTATTTTATTTTATTTTATTCTTTTGAGACAGAATCTCGCTTTGTTGCCAGGCTAGAGTGCAGTGGCATGATCTTGGCTCACTGCAACCTCCGCCTCCTGGATTCAAGCGATTCTCCTGACTCAGCCTCCTGAGTAGCTGAGACTATAGGTGTGTGCCACCTAGATCAGCTGATTTTTTTTTTTTTTGTATTTTTTGTAGAGAAGGGTTTCACCATGTTGGCCAAGATGGTCTTGATCTCCTGACCTTGTGAAGCTCCTGCCTCGGCCTCCCAAAGTGCTGGGATTACGGGCATGAGCCACCATGCCTGGCCTATTATAATTATGATTATTTTTATTTGATTAAAATGATAAACATTGACCAAATTAGAGGGCAATTCTGCTTCTGGAAAACTAATTGCTGATTTGGCAGAGCAGAAAATTAAACAAAATATGTTTTCTGTTAACTCTTTCACTGAGCTTTTCTTAACCTTGAAATAACGAAAGGGGACTAGTCACATTTTAAAGACAAAAGAGGCAATATCACTCTGAATCCAAATATTTTCATTTTCTCTACCAGATCATACTTCATTTGTTGAACATTTTTTAATGTAGTTCATTTGTTTACTTTGCCTATAGTAAACTTCTGTATGAAAAATAATGTTTTATCTTTGCATAGTAAACTGTATCAAATTTTGTAGTTGTTTCTTTGAGTCACAATTAGGAAATACCTCACTCCTATGTTAGAAAAGAATATACCATGCTTTCTTTGACTATTTATTTGAGGTTTTTGTTTATTTGTTTTTATTGTCAGATATCTGATACATTGGAATTTATCCTGACACATTATTTGAAATTTGAACTTAGTTTTATCATTTTTCAGTAAATATTGGAACACCATTTAATATGGTTTGGCTGTGTCCCCACCCAAATCTGATTTGAAAATGTAGTTCCCGTAATCCCCACATGTCACGGGAGGGACCAGTGGGAGGTAATTGAGTTATGGGGGTGGTTATCCCCACGCTGCTGTTCTTGTGATAGTGAGTGAGTTCTTATGAGATCTGATGGTTTCATAAGGGACTTTTCCTCTTTGCTCAGCACTTCTCCTTCCTGCTATCATGTGAAGAAGGATGTGTTTGCTTCCCCTTCCACCGTGATTCTGTTTCCTGAGGCCTCCCCAGGCATGCTGAACTGTGAGTCAATTAAACATCTTTCTTTTATAAATTACCCAGTCTTAGGCAGTTCTTTAGAGCAGCATGAGAATGGGCTAATACACCATTTATATACTAAAAAACTAGCCCAATACTACCCTTTGGTTTGAGATTCTAATTTTAATGTCTTATATTGCCGTATACACTTGGATCCATATCTGGACTCTTTGTTGTGTACCATTGGTCTGTTCATGATCCAGTAAAATCACTTAGTGAATCGGAGGTGATGACTCATTCTTGTAATCCCAGCACTTTGGGATGCCAAGTCCAGCAGGTCACTTGATTTCAGGAGTTCAAGACCAGCTTGGCCTACATGGTGAAACCTCATCTTTTCTAAAATTACAAAAATTAACTGGGTGTGGTGGCACATGCCTGTAATCCCCGCTGCTTAGCTACTTAGGAGGTTGAGGCAGGAGAATCACTTGAATCTGGGAGGCAGACACTGCAGTGAGCCAACATCATGCCACTGTACTCCAGCCTGGATGACAGAGCAAGACTCCATCTGAGAAAAAACAAAACAAAACAAAACTTACTGAAGCAAGCAGTTGCTCTAAGTCCTACTGTTACTGTCATGAAACATTTAGCCAATACAAGTGTATAAGTTAATCATCAATTAAAACTTTGATGGATGCTAGAATTATATAAAAAATAATATAAGTAATATTCTAAATCATTTAAATTAAAAAGGTACTTATGTAAGTCACAAAACAGAAATATGAAAATTAATGCTCCCATAATATCCTAATATGTTGAAATTTATTAAAATAAATGCTGAATCCAGTTTGTTTGGTCGCATCCAATGATATCCCCAAATTTCACAATTAGGGAAATATACATAATCTGTCTACATTATTTTGTATGCATATGTACTCAACAACTCCTATAGTGTACTTTTTAGGAATAATTTAACATATTTTTAAATTTCTATAATTCATATATTTAAACTGCATTGAATGTACACAATGAATTTTGTGAGATGGTTTTTATGATTTTTGTGTACATAGTTTCTGGAATTCATCACATTTCCCATTTCTTATTTGCTGATTTAATATTATCATTATTCCCTTCAACATTCTACCTTTAATTTTATTTGGTTAAAAAAAAATACAGCCATAGGAGATAGCACCTACCAAACACCGCTCATCAAACTTAGTTATACGTGATAATATATGTGCATATAATATATGTAATCACATATAATCACATAACACACATCACACATACCACATAACATATGCATATGTAATCACATATAACTATATATGCTATATATTTTACATATAATTCATATAATACATACACATATACTATGTATATAAAGCATATATGTATATGTATTTGTGTATACATATTTACATGTAAAAATATATATGTGATACATAAAATGTATATGACCTAGTGTTTTTCACTATACTAGTGCTGCACAAGGGTAGATATGAGTCACCATTCCAACTCTTATCTCTAGGTTTGTTCTGCCTTCCCTTGTTTGACTCATTTGTAGGTGTTAGGAGTCAGTGATTTTAGGTTTACTTCCCTGATCACTCACACACACACACACACACACACACACACACACACACTCCCCTTACCCTCTGCACCAGGCACTGAACTATTTAAAATAAAACCTATTATACACTGGTAATACTAACTTGAAGGGAAGAAGTCTGCTGTCGCCACTCTATGCCTTCTGAGATACAATCTTGTGTGTATTTCTTCTCACTCCTCTCTGTCTACACTTTAACCAGGATTTATGTCCTGTGAGCCAGAGGGTGGACTGGCAGGCTGATCTACTTAATTTCAGTGGCCCTCTACTTTATTAGGTTTATGATTCCCTTAATTTTAAACTTTGAATGTCTTTAGGTAGGGTATAGTCTTTCCGTTCCTTGTCTTGTGTCAGTCTTCTTCACATATTTATTTAACTACTCTGACCTTAATGTCATCTGCATTTTTTTAAAGTTCTGCTGAAGCCTGTTTCCTCCTGTCCATATTCCGTAGTTTTAATCTATTTCCCTTTAAGTGTGTGGTCAACTAGGATGCCTATATTCATTCACCAAGTGTACTTACAAACATACATATAGTGTACTTTTTTTTTTTTTTTTAAGTTGTATTCTATTCCAGTAATCCTTGCTTTAATGCAGAACTATGACTTCAGGCACAACTGACACCCAGATCTTCCTAAAAGTCTTATCACTTTGTGGCCCACTCCATTATGTGGACAAGTCCCCCCAGTCTCATCTTCAGCAGCTTTCTAGGTCTTTGAGATTTGAACACCACTTTGCACACTGTTGGTCACTGGTACTGTTTTGATGGGAACTATAATCTCTTCTGTTGTAATTGCTAAACCTTAATCATTTTGGTTTAGTTGTGACACTCAGACAAGCCACCTCCAGAGTGCATTGCTTTTTGGCCAATGTGTAATGAACAGATAATTGGGTTTAAAGTGAGAAAAATGAAAATTCAAAAAGTTTCTCTTATTATTTTCATAAATTGCTGTATTAGTCTGTTCTCACACTGCTATGAAGAAATACCTGAGGCTGGATAATTTATAAAGAAAGCAGTTTTAATTGTCTCAGAGTTCAGCGTGGCTTGGGAGGCCTCAGAAAACTTACAATCGTGGTGGAATGGGAAACAAACATGTCCTTCATGTGGCAACAGGAAGAAGAAGTGCTGAGCAAAGTGGGCAAAGCCCCTTATAAAACCATCAGATCTCGTGAAAACTCACTCACTATCATGAGAATAGCAGCATAGGGCTAACAAATTACCTCTTGTGTCCCTCCCATAACACATGGGGATTATGGGAACTACAATTTGAAGTGAGATTTGGGTAGGGACACAGCCAAACCATATCATTCTGCCCCTGACCCCTCCCAAATTTTATGTTTTCACATTTCAAAACACAATCGTACCTTTCCAACAGTCCCCAAAAATCTTAACTCAGTCCAGCACTAATCTGAAAGTCCAAGTTCAAAGTCTCATCTGAGACAAGGCAAATCCCTTCCATCTATAAACATGTAAAATCAAAAGAATGTTAGTCACATCTAGATACAATGCAGGTATAGGCATTGGGTAAATACACCCATTCAAAATGGGAGAAATTGGACCGAACAAAGGAGCTAGAAGCCCCATGTAAGTCTGAAATCTAACAGGGCAGCCGTTAAACATTAAAGTTCCACAATGATCTCCTTTGACTCCATGTCTCACATCCAGGTCATGTTGATGCAAGAGGTGGGCTCCCAAGGTCTTAGGCAGCTCTGATCCTTGACTTTGGAAGTTACAGCCTCCCTCCCAGCTTCTTTCATGACTAGCATTGAGTATCTGCAACTTTTCTAGGTGCACAGTGCAAACTGTCAGTGGATCTAAAATTCTGGGGTGTGGAAGATGGTGGTCCTCTTCTCACATCTCCACTAGGCAGTGTACCAGTGGGAACTCTGTGTGGGAGCTCTGATCCCATATTTCCCTTCTACATTGCCCTAGCAGAGGTTATCCATGAAGGTTCCACCCCTGCAGCTAACTTCTGCCTGGAAATGCAGGCATTTCCACACATCCTCTGAAAGCTAGATAGAGGTTCCCAAACCTCAATTCTTGACTTCTGTGAACCTACAGGCTCAATAGCACATGTAAGCTGCCAGGTCTTGGGGCTTGCACCCTGTGAAGCAATGGCCTGAATTGTACATTGGCCCCTTTTGGTCAGGGCTGGAACACGAGGCACCAAGCCTCAAAACTGCACAAAGTTGCAAGGCGCTAGGCTTGGCCCACAAAACCACTTTTTTCCTCTAAGGCCTCCAGGCCTGTGATGGGACAGTCTGCCATGAAGTCCTCTGACATGCCCTGGAGACATTTTCCCCATTGTCTTGGTGATTAACATTTAGCTCTTCATTACCTATGCAAATTTATGCATCCAGCCTGAATTTCTCCTAAGAAAATGGGCTTTTCTTTTTTATAGTGTCAGGCTACAAATTTTCTGAATTTTTATGTTTGGCTTCCTTTTTAAACATAAGATCTAAATTCACATCATCTCTCTCAAGTTCCAAGTCCCACAGATCTCTAGGGCAAGGGCAAAACACCACCAGTCTCTATGCTAAAGCATAGCAAGGGTTACTTTTATTCCAGTTTCCAACAATTCCTCATCTCTATCTGAGACCACCTCAACCTGGACTTCATTGCTCATATCGCCATCAGCATTAGATCAAAGCCATTCAACAAGTCTCTAGGAAGTTCCAAACTTTCCCATATCTTCCTGTCTTCTTGTCCCTCCAAACTGTTCCAACCTCTGCCTATTACCAAGTTCCAAAGTAGCTTCTACATTTTGGGGTAAAAAAGCAGAACCTTACTGTCTGTGGAACAAATTGACTGTATTAGTCAGTTCTCATGGTACTATGAAGAAATGCTCAAGACTGGGTAATTTATAAAGAAAAGAGTTTTAATTGACTCACAATTTCCGCATGGCTGGGGAGGCATCAGGAAACTTGCAATCATAGCAGAAGGTACCTCTTCACAGGGTGGCAGCAGAAAGAATGAGTGCAAGCGGGGGAAATGCCAGATGCTTATACAACCATCAGATCTCACAAGACTCACTCATTATTATGAGAAGATCATGGTGGCAACTGCCCCCATGATTCAATTACCTCCACCTGGTCCTTTCCTTGACCCATGAGAATTATGGGGATTATAATTCAAGGTGAGATTTGGGTGGGGACATAGAGCCAAACCATATTAACTGGAAAGATTATTTAAATTTATTCTGCCTTAGTTTCTCTGTTTAATGGAAATAATGCCCATATGTTCTAATTTTGTTGAGAATTAAATGACACTGAGCATTCATATAATAATATAAAAATAACAACCATTTATATTATACTTCATTATGTTACAGTTGCTTTACATTATCTCCAGGCCTAACAACAACAATAAAAGCCATTTTTTATATTACAGATTTTTGCAAATGCAGCTCAGGAAATCTAACCAACTTTTTCCAGTCTCCCATCAGTACTTAATGCCAAAATAAGGGTTTAAACTGGAATACCTGGCTTCAATGCCCACAAGTTACTATACATCACATCATACTGTCTTTAAAATTTGGGACTTGTCACATATAAAATGCTTAATAAATGTACATTTTTATTCCCATTATATAATATGAATATTATAGTCACAAAAATTTTTAAATGTCTGCATGCTAACAAAATTATGAATTCTTTGAAAGCAGGTATCTTGACTTATTCATAATTACATCTCCCAGAAAATTAAACACAATGTCTTCCAAATAGCTTATGTTCAAGAAATATTTTTTGAGTTGTTCTCAGATTCTGACATTCAAATTTGATTAGACAATAACATTTAATCCGTTAGTGTGTGATTTTACATACATAAATTCGGAAGAATGCTTGAAGAAGAAAATATTTTAATAAAGAGTGTATAATCATGATGATCTGGATAAACTTAATTTGTCAACTGTTGTTAAATAATTATTTATAAGGAGTCATTAGTAATACAACCAAAATGTAATTGAATTTATTTTCAACAACATCATTCACATTAAATCCCACATAAATATAAAATTCATATAAGTTGTGGTTAGAGTAACTGTTTTTTATTCTCTATCAATTTCTTTCAAAGCAATTCAGTAGTTAACTTGAGATGTGGTAGACGCTGTGTGGGGGCATGGAAAAGTGGGACCTGCTGTTCTGCTTGATATTTATAATATTCATATACCTTTGGAAGAAGATAACCTCACATATGGCTTCTTTCTATGATAAATGACTGTCACAATAATGGCAGCCAATGAGGCAAAATTCCAACCACAGCCAAAGTCTGTGTAGACATTGTGTTGCTGAAGCAGTCCTTGGGAGCCGTCAGTGAATAACTTCATAGACGAGGAAGTCTTACTGCAGAAGTCATTTCTTTACCAAAAGCTATCCATTCACAGTGGGCTAAAGATGATGACTACTAATCACCTCAATGCAGAGGTAAATTTCTACGCAAATAATGACACATATATATTTATTCTTAGATAAATGTAATTGTGATTCTTTGCCTAGTTATTGGGGAGGTAAAATCCCTTGGTGATACAAAACACATTTAAAGACATAAGTCTTAAAATCAACAGCAGTTCCCCCTTAAACATTCCTACTGTATATTTGTACAACCTTGAAAGACAGTGAGATCATGGTGGCTTTCCTTAAAATCAACATTTTTTACTGTTTTTATTCCTTTAATGAACATACTCATCATTTACTTGTATATCTGGTAAAGATATCTGCATTGAATAGAACAGCAACATTAATTTCATCCTCTTTAATTAGTCTGATTAAACAAAAAAACTACCAACCAGTCTGTTAGATGGAATGTGTTAATAGAATTTTAATTAGTATAAATAACACTTTAAAGAAGAAAAAGAGAAATAAAAATGTTTTGGATTTACAGAACCCTTTTCAATCATAAAGGCATTTTCAGTCAGTAAATCCATCTACAAATGTTTGTAGAGACACTATGTATAATGTTCAAGCCAACATGATAGATGATGCAAGGAATACAAATAATTACTATATATGATGTGGTCACTAACCTAAGGACAATATAATATAGTTTATCCATGGTTAGAGAGTAGGTGATAGCGCAGAAGGAGTAATTTAGGTTTTGAGTGTCTACACTGTATGTCACTATTTGACTATATGTCAAACACTTACCCATATACTCATATTTTATTTCTTTTTCACAGTAAATCTTGCCCAATGTACATCATTTCTGTTTTTGAGACGAGGAAACTCAAACAGAGGAAACATGAATGCCTTGTCTAAAGTTGCACACTGGTCATAGATGGAACCAATACTTTAAAGCAGGACTTCATTATTTTAAAGTCCATATTATTGCTTCTACTGTATCTCATTTTATGGTTGTAAAACACAACAGATGGAAATATTAACATACCCGAAAGTCAATGTACCATGATACTCAATGTTAGGGGGGGAAAATGAGGAAATGAATATTTTCCTGTCTAAAATGAACTCCCGGTGAATCATAACATTCACCAAATCATTCCCTGCTCACAATTTTTTGCCTCTTTACTTCTAGAAAATTCTTCTAAAATCTAAGAGGCAAACCTGTTTAGTGTGTCACACCTATATATGGAAATATAAGCTACTGTCCATGAAATTCTAGAGTTAATAGAGATCCCCTTCCATATTCAAGTTTGTAGACGCTACAAACTGCATCAGGATATTCACAAAAACTCTGAAAAGCAACTCATATTTTATTATAAGTTTACATTTCAACTTAGAAAAGTACTGGGTAAGTTAAAAAATGAAAGACAAAAAATATAATCACCCATAATCCTTTCGTTCTTCTTCATAAAATCACTTTTACATTATGCTGGAAAATCTGATACACTTTTATTTTTGTAGATTCGGAACATTCCAATGGATCTGTAGTTGTTTAGCCTGTGTTTTATTTTTTTTTCTTTTTTTATTATAAATAATGCTGTTAGGAACATCCACACATTAACTCTTCACCCCATCATAACTTCGTATATTGGATCATTTCTTAGCGAAGTTTCAGAAAAATAATTTTTGAGGCAAATGGACTTATGAAGAACTGGAAACTTAGGATCATGGTTACTTAAAAGAATAACACAACTTTATCAAAAATGTATGAAGGAATAATCTTTATGATACCGTCCCTATGAAACAAGTTATTGGTGTTACAAGCACTGTTCTTCTACTTATGTTTTGTCATCATGTATTTCTTCTCCAACCTTCTTTTCTTTATATGTAGATCTGAGTGTCTACCCTGAATCACTTTCTTTCTCCCTGAATCACTTCTTTTAACCACTTTGAAGTGCAAATCTGCTAGTTAAGCATTCCTATTACTTTTTGTTTGTCTGAGATTGTATTTATTTCTCCTGTACTTTTGAAATATAATTTCACTGGATATCATATTTGAGGTTGTTGAATATTTTCCTTCAATACTTTAAATATTTCACTTAATTTTCTCCTCATTTCTATACTTTCTGAGACATCTAATTTAATTCTCACCTTTGCTCCTCTAAAGGTGAAGCGTACATTTTTCACTTCCTCTGTTTTTCTTTAAGGGGTTCTGTTTGTCCTTGATTTTCTGCAGTTCGAATATGATGTGCCTAGGTGCAGTTTTTTGGAAGCTCACTGAGCTTCCTCGATCTGTTGTTTAGTGTCTGTTACTAATTCTGGAAAAGTGCTTGAATAGTGTTATTTCTAACATTTCTTTGGCTCTTTTACCTGTTCTGGTGTTTTAATAAGGTATTTATTACACCTTTTGAAATTGTCCCACAGTCTCACAGTGCTTGGATATTTTGTTTTTTAATTTAGTGGTTTTTGTTTTAATCTCATTGCATATAAGTTTTGTAAGTTACTATTGATATTTCTTCAAGCTTACTGATTCTTTTCTTGGCCATATTGAGTCTATCAATGAGCCTATCAAGGGGATTCTTCATTTCTGTTTAAAGTTTATTTAACATATTAATCATAGTTATTTTACATTCTTTTCCTGATAATTCCAACATTTGTATCATATTTGAATCAAATTTGGTTCCTTCTTTGGTTATGTAGAGGTTATTTTGGCTTGCCTCAGTCAAATTCCTTATTTTTTTTTAATTTATTTATTCATTTAAGAGCTAGGCATATTTTCTCAGGTAATGGGAACTTATATTTATATGAATAATCCTTTATTGATAGGGTTTACTCTAATATGGCTAGCAGTTGCGCTATCTTTAATGTTTGCTGTAGCTTCAGGTGCCAGAAGTTTTAAATTCATTTTGTGTTTTTGTGTTTTCTTCTCTATCAACTTTGGACCTCTTTTAGCACTCCTTCTTTTAATCTTGCAGGTATTTCAGCTATAATTCATTATCATTATATTAAGCCCTTTTTGGTGTGGTGGTGGTAAGGTATAGAGGGGATGAATTTATTATTAATTTCATTCTTTTAGTAGGCCTGTGTTTGTAAGCTCTGATCTTTACAAGTTTTCTTTTCTTTTTCTCTCTCACTCTCTTCTCCCTTATGTGAGGGAAGATGGCTAAAAGGTCTTGAATGGATAAAATGATATATAGAGAGAAGAAAATTGGAACAGTAAGGTGGATAACAGAGGTGAGCAAAACACAAAGCTCTTGACCTCAAGGATCTGCCATTATGGATTAGTATATTTACATATATTTTGTATATTTTGTTCACATAAAAGCCATTAGCTATTTGGTTGCTAGATAAAAGCATCAAATAGTATTCACATTGGTTCTAAGAATAAATGTTATCTTCTTGGTTGCTTGAGGAGCAGTTATTCTTTTCCTACCCTCTTTCCCCAAGCATAAGTCTTCAAAGCTTTAGAATACTTATTCTAAATAAATAACCTCCTCTCCATGTGAGAGGAGGTTGAGTCTTGAATTATCATACGAAATGACCACTCACCAAGGAGAATCACCTGGGGGCCCGTGACTTGAGGAAAAAGTACACTTAAGCTACTGAACTTGGAGATGTTTGTTTCAACAGCTAATGTTACCTTAAGAAAATATGACGTGTTGAAAAAATTGCTGTCATTGGCTTTATATTTTATTTTACATGGATAGATTTTTCCAAATTGTCAATACAGATAGTCACTTTTCAAGACCTATGTAGTAACATTCAATGTATTAATGAAGCATCCCTCCTGTAAATTTTAACCTGGCTATCTTCCTTTGAGGCAATCTTTGGTGACACAGTAAAAGATAAGCTAAAGCAACATTGTAAACTAGAACTATCAATCAATTTGTTGTCAGAAACTAGAAGAAAATTTCATAAGCTACAAAGTTAATTGAACTAGTCTTTTAAAAAAATGAGAAGGACAAGTAATGTTTGGCCATTAAAGAAAGTTTCTTCTTTGTCTGCAAAGAAAAAACAACCCACCTGAAAATGGAATTAAAGGCTTTTTCTTCTCTCATTATGTATCTAATGAATTCATTCAAAAAGTAATTATTGAGTATCTACAAGATTTCAAAATCTACACTTTGGAATTTCAGAATTTATATTAACTAGAATATTGAACAACCATTCCTTTAATGAGTAAGTACTGAATTTTAAAACCTCACTAGTGCCATTCACATATTCTTAATGAATACTTGCCTTGATCTGTGCAACCAGAGACTAAATTTTTGATAAGATACACAGGATTTATAGAAGCCTGCTTAAAATTATTACCTATGTTCAGTATTATTATGGATGATGATGTTTAATTATCAGTTAAAAGTAATACATAATCTTTGCATAGATTTGGAAGATATAAACATATAATCAAAAATATTATTTTATAAACTTTAATTTACTGGTTCATTGTAAAAATATCCACCAAAAAAACTAAAGGTAGGGAAATGTAAGATTTATAAATTGTAAGTGCAATATCATAACTGGGAATAGAACTTTCATTCTGGCTTATTCGGAAGAAACCTAGTGAGTTTATCTGATACTTTTATCATCTTGTGCAGAGTCCTGGTCTCAGCATACTGTACTACTAGAGATGGTGATGATATAACTTAAAGAGATGATGGTCTTGCTCCTCGGAATGGAAGGTCTTCTATATGGCTGGACTATAAAGTTTCCTATCTTTATTCTACTTTGGTGACTAACCCAAATTTTTAATGATGAGAAGAAGACTGTCCCTACCACTGCATTCTACCTAAATTTACTTTCTACATATTCTCAGGACTCATGTCCTAAGAGTTTCTTTTTCTCATAAAGTCTTCAGATTTTATGTTCAAATTTTATAGAGATAAATCATAAATTTAATTTTATGCACAATGATTTCTAGGTGTCTTTGAGACACTGACTTGGAATTGTCTAGTAGTCCACTGTCTATGTATCTGAAGCCAAGAGGACGGATTTGCACTTGAGATAAAATGCAAAATGTGAGTCTTCTGAGTATAGAAGAGTCAGTGTAGAGAGAGTACAGAATGAGTGGAAAAAAAGGGTATAGGATTAGTCCTGAAAGAGGTTCAATATTTAGAGATCTGGTAGACAACATTAAACCCACAAAGGTCACAGAGAAAGGAAAGCTGAGGAAGAAGATGATAATCTGAAAAAAGAACTTAATATCCTGGGGAAGAAAATAAGATAAACTGTCCAAAAGGCAGGAGTGGTTGAACAGTTATAACTGCTAAGAGTTCCAGGAAAATAAATATTGAAAAAAAATGCATTTCATTTAGAGATATGGAGACCTCTCAAGAAGTATAGTCAGTCCTCATTATTCACACAGTCCATTATTGCAAATTCACCTTCTTGCTAAAATTTATTTGTAATCACAATATATTATTAATGGTGCTTTCATAGTCATTTATGGACATGCATAGAGGAGAAAAAAAATCTGACATAGATATTTCCCACTAAGATTGAACAAGGCAATGCTCTGCCTTCTTGGTTCATCTCATATACCATAAGTAAATGTCTTTTTCACAGTCTATTTAGTAATTTTGCTTTCATTTCATGATTGTGTGTGGTAATTTCACAGTTTGAAATGGCACCCAATCATAGTGCTAAAGTGTTGTCTGGTTTCCCTGAGCACAAAAAGGCTGTGATATGCCTTATCAAGAAAATACATGTGTTAAATAAGCTTCATTCAGGCATAATTTATAGGGTTGTTGGCTGTGAGTTCAATAGTCTGAATCAACAATACTAAATATGCTATCTTTAAATAAAAATATACACTTAACAAGGTAATGAATTAATTCGTTGACAAAAAATGTGACCAGAACCTTGCAGGAACCTAACATGTTATTTCTTCTAGGAACAATGGTTCAATATTTGCTAATTCACTGTTCATGGCAACTTGATAGAGCATAATTACCTTGAATAATAAGAATCATCTATATACAAGTAAAATGAATGGATAACATATATATCAAATATTTGTACTCTATTGACATATCATATACTGTCACCTGAGGCAGCATACTTTAACTGTAGATTTCCTATTAAAATATTATTAATTTTTACTGAAATCTCTCTCTCACTATTTCTTCTTTTAACTCTGAGCTGCATTTACTTTATTTTAGTAAAACTTTATTTGTATTCTTTATTTTAGTACAAATTGGAATATTTGATAACAGTTTTATTTTCAATTGAGAGTTTTGCAGAATCACTTTTTTCAATATTTTCTTTTTATTGGACCAAAAATAAATACCAAGCTGCTATTATTGTCTGAGACATTGTGTTTTCTATTATATAGTTTTGAAGTAAAAAAAAAGTTATGATTGCATTTTAATTTTTTTTTACAGGATAAATTTACCATTTTGTATCTATATTTGACTTTTTTTTTTTTTTTTGCCAGGTGGGGGTGTGGGTGGTGCTGTCTTGTTACTAATATAGATTGTTTAATAAATAAACAAGTGAATTTGTTTGTTCCTTAAAGTCCTTTTTAATTGCCTTATTCTATGAAATCAGGTTGGAGGCATGTTAGGAGGACCCATAATTTACGTTTTTAATCTTTCATTAGTCAGTCTAAAACGTAAATTTAGGTTTAGTGCATAATTATGTCAGTATTATGTGGGAAGGAATGACAGAATGCTATAGTTTTTTCAAATCTCTATATAAACAAAAACTTATGAGAAAGCTCAATATAAAAAAAAAAAAATGGGTCCAAATGGAGTTGCTTAGGTTGCATAGTGGCAGGGGTGCTTGGGGGACATTTCAGTGATAGTACTCTAGTTTGTATGACATCCCCTGAGTTTTGACCTCAATCTCCTCTGGATTCTGTAGGCAATAATACATGGAAATGCTCTACAGAAAAGCATACTAGAATCAAGAGACATGATTCTAGCCTAGGTTTTATACTTACTGTTTATGTGACATGGATGAGCTAATTATGTCACTAGATTCAGTATTCTTAATTAGGAAAAAAGACTTCCAATGTACAAAAATACACTTATCTATTAAATAATTTTTAGAAACTATAGAAATAGAAGGTATTCTTGAGACATTAATAATCTAGGCATATGAGTATAAGCTTGCCCTAGAATCTTTGTTTCCCAAATTGTGAATCTAATAAAAATATGATCTAATTATCTATTTTAGGAGACAGAAACATTAATAGAAAAAAGTCTTATTTTTTTTTTTCACTTTTTGGATTCTGTCTGCCTGCTTGCCTGAGTATTTAGGCTATTCTGATGGATAATTTCATCCAAGGGCTATTTGGATTTAATTGATCATGTAGGAGTTAATCAAGTTAGGAGGCAGAGCTCTTGGGAAGGAATTTTGATAGTAAGTAAGGCAATAAAACTCTATTAAAGATCCAAGTCTATTTTCTAGGGAATACATATTTAGCAATGATCACTTATTTATACCTCAGCTGCAAACATCAGGTACATATCAGGTGAGTGCCAGTAGCCAAACTGGATCCGGAGGGAATGGGGCTGAGAATGGGTTTGTTTCATAGTCCACGGCATGAAAGATCAAGGTACCAAGTAAACAGATTTTGTGATTTTTTAGTTATTATGTTTTCTCATCCAAACGTAACATAGGGAAACATTTTGTGTATTTTCATTTTGTTTAAAACCCCAGTGAAGTGTTTCAGACATTCTGCTCTGTGAATCTTCTTAGTCATTTGGAGTAAAATAGCTATTTTTCTCTGGCAGTAGCATCTTGTAGTGTTTCTGAATTTGACATTACATTCATCATCCTTTTTTTCCTATCTCTTAAACACATACTTAAATTTATCTGGTCTGTTTCAGTTTTTAAAAAGCACAACAAACAAATTAGAAAAAGGAAATTCATTTTTAATTTTATTTCAGAAATGAAGGCTCATTTGATGCATTATAATATATTCATTGTCTATTGTTAGGGGAAATATCCAGTTTATTTACTGTAGGTAGATAGCAAATAAGTGTTAAATGTGTATATTTTTTAATTTTTCAAATAGCAAAGAGTCATTTTTCTTTTTTGAAATCATTGTTTTTGTATCCACTTCCTGCATGCATGAGCTCAGGAAGTGATAAAGTTGACACAGTTGCTGATGGATTTCTTAGTGGCTCATGCCAAGTTGTTTCCTGGTGCCAAACACAATGGATCAGGAAATATGGCACGTGACCAGAAAAAATCTTATTGTTTTAAATAAATTTTCTCTCTTACTTATGGCTCCAAGCAAAAATGTCCCAGAATATTTAAATATTTCTTCTCTTTGATAAATGATCCTACAAATGTTCAGATAATGATCTTCACGCATAGTTTTCTTATTATCCTAACACTTTGAAGAACCAAATAATAAAATAGTTCATGAAGCCCATGATAACACTTTTCAGAACAGATTAAATAAAGCTTATTTTAGAAGAAGAGATTTGATCAAATAGAAAAGCAAAGAAGCCCAATATAATTACCATGAATTTGATTTGATAAAAGTAATATGTATTCAATTCACTTATTAATGTCATATTAATGATGACAAACCATGCATTTGCAGTGGATCTAAAAGATCTCCAGGCTTTTGCTTCTAAGAAATATTTTGTAAAATGCTAAATTAGCCATCCTTTTCATATGACCAATTAATGCCAAACACCGCATTTTCTTTCCATTTCTATCCCCACAGAATTAGTAATTTATAAAAAGTATTTTCTTCCTCTACAAAGGTCCTGAACTTCCATGGCTTTTTGGCTGTTGTCTTATAGTTAGTATCAATTTGGCTTACATATTCACACATATTTTTTTCAAAGATTGGAATTAAGGTTTTTATGGGAACGCTAATCAACCAAGTCAGCAGCCAAATGCAGTCTTTAAAATTATTATTCATGTTCCATAAGGGTCTTTTCAAGTACAAAGACCACATCATTATTTATATGTGAGCTGTTTAAATGAACATTTTAAAAATCAACTCTGTTGGCTTAAATAATAAAACTCCATTCTCAGCTGTCAAGACATAAATTGATCATGAACTGAGTTGGAAAGACTTTGGCCTCTCCTTGAAGAAACATGCTGCATGGATTATCCTCTCAACCAAACATGTTAACTGAATAACCATCTTGTAAATATTTAGGGCTACTAACTGCTCAACTCCTGGGTACGGGCAGCTTTGAGAAAATAGCAAAAACAAACAAACAAACAAACAAAAACCAAGCATGACAATGGGTTAGTTATAGTTCTGCTGGCAAGGCTGAACAGTAGTTCAGATTCACAAATTTCCAATTATATCCTGATATTATTTTTCAAGAAGTGAAATGAAAACAGATAAGCACAGAAACAATACAATAAAACTACTTTAAAAGTGAGAATTTGGCCAGACATAGTGGTTCACACCTGTAATCCCAGTGAAGCAGGAGGATCACTTGAGACCAGGAATTTGAGACCAGCCTGAACAACATAGAGAGACCCCATGTCTACAAAAAATTGCTGAACATGGTGGTGTGCACCTTTAGCCCTCGCTACTCGAGAGACTCATCCAGGAGGGTCACTTGAGTCGTGTTTGAAGTTGCAGAGAGCTATAATCACACCACTGCACTCCAGCCTGAGTGACAGACAGAATGAGACAATGTTTAAAAAAAAATAATATGAGAGAAAGAAAAAAAGAGAATTTAGGGAAAAGATGATATATGACAATCACGAGTACATTAAATAATTGGGCTAATTTACCAGAAAAATCTAACTTTCTGTGGGTCTGCTCTCAAATCAACTTTACTATGAAATAACTTTTACAGCAGAGGTACTCAATAAATCAAAAGAAAGAAAGGATTATGGATTAACAAAAATAATGAAAAAAGGAAACAAGATAGACAATGGGGACATAAAAAATGACTGGGAGAGATAGGAACGGGAAAAGAGACAAACAGGGGATGGGGGAATTAATATCCTCTCTTTTTATGTTTTTCTCTTGTTCTTTCAGTGACTCAGATAAGATTTCCCGTTTGACCAAACAATAGTGTTGATCAACAGCTGATCATGTGCCCTAGAAATGACCAAACTCTTAGGAAGATACAGATTATTGTCCAGAAGAATTATGGGTGATCAATCTAAACAGATACACACCTTTTTTTTTTTTTTGTAACCAAATAGTTTCTTGATTTTAAAATTCAATAACCAAAAGGAAAATAAGGATATTTAAAAAGTAAAGCAAATAAGCATAAAACTGCATTTTAGCTGATATTCTTTGAGGAGACAAGCGATTATGCTGATAAGGCCAAGAAAGAACTAAAAGGGAAAAGCTAATCCTGTGAAGTGGAATCTCAACTATGACAATAGGCTTGCAGTTTGTTTCAACAAAATAATATGAAAATGTAACTCTGGTGTAGAATTATTTTGGATCCCCTCCTCCAAATAGAAACAAGATTATATTGTTTACCTTATTGTAAACCTGGAAGCTTGTCATAGGGCACAATTTTTTTCCAATGAAATACACTAGATAACCTATTGTCATAAATTGATCCTTTCAATTATTTTATTTTAGCAATCCATTGGCTCCAATATTTGAAAATCTAGGAGTGACTCTCATCACTTATAGATGGCAGAGGGATGAGTCACAATGTTTAAAGCCAAGCTGGATTTACAAGGAAAAAAAAAAGATAGGCTCTCTCATGAATCTTAGGAATCCTTTTACTGTCTTATACCTCTCAAGTAATAATTTTTTAAGCATGGCTCTAAAATGGTTAAAAATTAAATCAAATTCTAAAAGAATACCGAAAGCACAAAGTCTTTTTTTTTTTTTTTTTTAAATCAAAAACATCTCTGGATTTCCACAATGTGTATAATTTTATATAGAACTTAGCATTCTTAGCATTTCCACATTTTCTCAACCTTAGTATTTGATTCTTCACATTTTAATGTTTTGTATGTTGAGAAAATGTTTTCATTGATTTGTACATTGAATATAATCTGTCTTTTATGGAAAAACAGTTAATTCTGTGTGATTCTTAAAATAAAAAAATGACAAAATATAATCTATAGGTGAAATAGTAAATTATAAAATAAGATAAAATATAGGTAAGAATTAAGTGTATTATAGTTATTATTAATATTCACTTATACTATTTCACTTATACTATTAACTTATACTATTCACTTATACTATTAACTCATAAATAGGAAGTTAGTAGTAATATTAGAATTACTTTTATATCAAACACACACACACTCAAAAAGTTTACAGCATGTACCTGGGTAACTCCAGCAAATTTCTTAACAGTTTGTCATTTAAGCAAAGGAATTATTCACCCCAGAGTGGAGATTTCGGGAACTTTTTCTCTGCCTCCATGAAAACTCTGAATCATTGAACACGACTGAAATTTTTATTATTCAGATTTAAAAACCATGATTCCTAGCTGCTTTGCCTACTGGTAATTTTCACAGAGACAGAGGAGTGTGTAAAAGTCCTGAAAATGTTAAGCAATATTGATCTGGAAGGGAACTTATAAAAGTGGTGAACACAGCAAATACAGCAGAACGGCCTGCACAGCTCAGCTCTCACTAAGGAGAAAGTGGCCATGGCCTTAAACAAAGCAGAAATCACTGACAAAGAGCTCACACTGTAGAGGTTGCATCTGTTTGCCCCATATTTTAACTTTATTTTGGAATGCTGACATTTGGAGTGACTCTGATTGGTCTGGAATTAGCCCTCTTATCGTGTGAAACATCTGTACTATATTGTTCCAGAGGATTAGCTGCCCCTGGGGATTCTGTGAAGTCAGGACAATGGAGGTCATTAAAGGTGCAAACATTTATTTTCCGGCCTCTGGTTCTGTAGGGGAAAGCCAGGCAGCTGCCGATGGATTTTTTTCTTTTTTTTGTTTTTAATCCAAAGCTCAGCATTCTTGCAAATACAACGAAAGAACAGTGAACCCAACTAGAGTTGTTACACTGGAATTGATGACTTTAGGAATTTAGGATTATTTCCAGGCCAAAGAAGAGGAGAGAGAAAAGTCCCAGAGTCTGTGTGGAAGTTGGGAGTTGAAAGGAAATGAGATCCTGCCTGTCAAGAGTGGTGCTTGAGAGGATTCTGGGTGATACAATGGGACACAGCCTTAAGTGGAATTGCAATTAAATTGTTTTCCTTCTGAAGTTTCCCTGCTTGCAATCAACATTGTTTTTCCCTTTCATCTGGTATCGCTAATTTCATCAATAGTCCTTTCTCTAAATCTTCTGAAAATAGACTCATATCTGCTAACACAGATAAAACCTGAGAGGCAACCACGTGTGGAGAAATGAGATTCCTACTGTTTTGGGTTTAACTGTGTCGCCCCCAAAATGACATGATGAAGTGGTAACCTCCATTACCTCAGAATGCAACCTTATTTTGAAATAGAGTTGTTGTAGATGCAACTAGTCAAGATTAGGTCATACTGGAGTAAGAGGGGCAGCTAATCCAATATAATTGGGGTGCATAGGAAAATGGAGCCACATAAAGCCAGAAACACACAGGAAAAACACTGTGTAATGATGATGAAACAGATTGGAGTTATACGCTGCAAGCCAAAGCCTGCAAAGATGGCCAGCAAACCACCAGAGCCAGGAAGAAGCCAGGAACGACTGCCCTAGAGATTTCAGAGGGGGCATGGTCCTGCAGACATCTTGCTTTTGACTAAAAGTCCGTAGAGATGTGAAATAATAACATTCTGCTACTTTAACTCCCAGTCTGGGGTCCTTGTTAAATGGGGCCTAGAGTTAAATTCAGGTTGCCCTGATTGCAAAAAGGACCTGTCTGTACATCCTTTTACCTTCTAAGTTGTTGTTATTAGGGACAAAGTATGGGTAGGGTAGGTATGATAAGAGGTGGTGGTACTGAAACATAAAATTAATTACTCAAACAAATGTGGCATCTCCCAATTCTCTCTGCATATTAAAGGGTACTCTTTAATGACCCACTCACTAGTCTGCTCTGAACAGCTCTCTAAATAATATGAACCTACCACCTTTGGAAGATTGACTACTTTCGAGGTCTGTAGGGTACGTTAGTTAAATGTCAATCACATTTACTAGACCAATACTTTTCAAATTGTAGTTAGTGACCATTAGTGAGTGATAAAATTCATTTAATGAGTTATCCTCTTCTGTCACCCTGACAAAAGAAGGAAACCAAATGAAGTGAAACACAATAGCAATTTCGAAGTGCACTTTGACATTCTCCAAGTGCTACTTTGGAAATATTTGTGTCTATGACTATTTGTCCTGGGGGCTGGGGAGTAGGAGATAGCATGTCTGTTCTAACTTGTGATATAAAATGCATTTCTTATTACGGGTCAAAGAAAAACATATTTGAAAGTCACAGGATTAGGCTATGTCTCATATCTGAATACTACTTTATTACATTAAGAAATCTAGAATAAATGGAAGTCAATGTGTAATGTTTCATAGAAGGCATTATTAATGATGCAGTGATTCCTAAGATGTTGATTACTTTTACAAATCCTATAAACTTGTAGATTTATAATGAGAGAAAAAGGTTCCATGACTGTCAAATTGCTGTTTCTCCAATCCCAGGACTTGGCAAAAAGTGTAAAATGTCATGAAATTTTTTATTTGCTTTTCAGATGAGTTTCCCTAGTTATTCATGCCTCCTGCTCTAGAAACAATAGGACAAGGAAGCCTGTTATTATAAATATTTTCAAACCTTGAATATACAATATCAAAAAACAGAACAAAAACAAAATGTCGACAAAAAATAACACTTATAAACAATATGAGAACTTTCAAAGTAAAACATTTAGTAATGAACAGATAAGTGGCTGATTGTTCAACTGGATATTCTCCTCTTCCTAATGTGAAAGAATCTATTATTAGTCCCTCAAACATTATCTAGTCAATTCCTTCTAGGGCGAAGTGACAGGTTTAGCAGCACACAGAAATGAAATGTTTTACAAAACAACACAATCTCAAAGAAAAACCCAGATCTTATCTTGGGACCCTAATTCCCAGACTTGTACTCCCGAGACTTGAATTTCTTTCTTATGTAACACAGTCAAATCAACAACTTTTTTGAAAGAGAGATACAAATTACTAAAATTGGTAAGAGAAGAAATAGAAAATCTGAGTAGAGTTATAACAAGTAACACAAATGAATTAGTTATTAAAACCTTCCCGGAAAGAACAGGTCCATCCCACATGGCCTCACTGGAGAGAGTCCTAATAAATGTTTACAGAAGAAATATCAGTCCTTACAAAGTGTTTCAGAAAATAGAGAAGAAATACTTTACAACTCAGTTTTGAAGATTGATATTAGTCTGACACTGAAGTCAGACCAAGACATCATGAGAAAACTACAGACCAATAACAAGGAAGCAAAAATCTATGTTATTTCAAAAATATAGACAAAAGATGTGACCATTAACAATATTAGCAAATAGAATCTTTCAACATAAAAATATTATATATCAGAACTAAATATAAGTTGTAAAGGGAATGAAAGATTGGTTTAAAATTTTAAGAGCACTTAATGTAACACACTATTTTAACAAAATAAAGAACAAAATAATCACATTTATTTCAACAAATATATTTAGAAATACTTGAGAAACTCAAGATCTATTTCTGATAAATGGTCTCAACTACTAGAAAGCAAAGGCAACTTCTTCACCTTAATAACAGTATCTAGAAAATATACAATAAACATCATGCTTCGTGGTTTAAGACTGAGTGTAAGGTTAGGAACAAGGCACAAATAAATGCTCCTGATGCTTCGTGGTTTAAGACTGAGTGTAAGGTTAGGAACAAGGCAAAAATAAATGCTCCTGATGCTTCGTGGTTTAAGACTGAGTGTAAGGTTAGGAACAAGGCAAAAATAAGTGCTCCTGATACGTCCATTTAAAATTGCACTAAAGATTCTAACCAGTGAAATATGGCAAAAAATAAAAGTTATACAGTTTTGAAGAAGACATGAAAACTGATAAACTGTTTTTATTTTAGGGTGATGTGGTCCTGAATGCCAAAATCCTAAAGAATTCACAAAATTCCTGCTAGAACTAATCGAGTTAAACCAAGTGACAATATACAAACTCAGTACACAAAAATAAACACTATATTCATACTATAGCAATAAACAATCATTAAATAAAATTTTTAAATTATTATTATAGTATCAAAAAATACTTAAGAATAAACTTAACGAACAATGTAAGACCTGTGCACTACTATAAAACATGGCTAAAGATTTAAATAAATTGAGACATCCCATTTTTTATATCCATGAAGACTAAATTATGAAGATGGCTCTTTTCATTTTTTTCTATAGATTGAATGAATCCCCATTAAAATCCAGCAAATTTTAAAATAGAAATTTAGGCCGGGCGTGGTGGCTCAAGCCTGTAATCCCAGCACTTTGGGAGGCCGAGACGGGTGGATCACGAGGTCGGGAGATCGAGACCATCCTGGCTAACCCGGTGAAACCCCGTCTCTACTAAAAAATACAAAAAACTAGCCGGGCAAGGTGGCGGGCCCTTGTAGTCCCAGCTACTGGGGAGGCTGAGGCAGGAGAATGGCGGGAACCCGGGAGGCGGAGCTTGCAGGCCACTGCACTCCAGCCTGGGCGACAGAGTGAGACTCCGTCTCAAAAAAAAGAAAAAGAAAGAAATTTATAAGCGGATTCCAAAATGTACATGAAATGAGAAGGGTCCAGGAAAAACAATTTTGAAAATAACAAAGTGAAGGACTTACACTACCTGATTTCAGAACCTACTAAAAAGCTACAGTAATCAAGACAGTGAGGTAACTGATGAAGACACAGGTACGCAAATCAGTGAAGCAAAATTAACATCCAGAAATAAACTCTTACATTTATGGCCAGCCAATCTGCAACTAAGATGCCAAGGAAATTCAATGGGAGAATTTTCAACAAACGATGCTGTAGCAGTAGAAATTTCTTATATGAAGGAATGAATTTAGTCCTAAATCACGTATTTTTTTTTCTTAAGTTGGACTTAAAGTAAAATGAGTGCACTGCAAAAGACAGCATTACAACAAGTCACAGACTGGAAGGTAATACTTATAAATAATATCACTGATAAAGTACCCATATCCAGACCAGCTCTCACAACTCATGGTGTGAAAACAAATCACCCATTTAGAAATGAGCAAAAGGTGTTCTACAGTTTCCTAGTATTGATAATAAAGTACCACAAACTAGGTGGTTTAAAACAACAGTTTATTGTCTTGCTTTTCTGGAAGCTGTAAGTCCAAAATCTAAGTGTCAGCAGGGCCACGCTCCCTCTGAAACTCTGTGTGGAATCCACCCTTGCCTCTTTCTAGGTTCTTGTGGTTGCCCTCAATCCTTGGCGATTCTCTGCTTGCAGCTGCGTCACTCCAACCTCTTCCTCTGTTACATACGGTAATGCCTGCTAAGTCTGTGTCTTCACATGGCGTTTTCCTCCCTGTGTGTCTCTACTCTTCTGAAGGACATGAATCACATTGGATTAAGGCCCACCCTATTCTAGTACAACCTCATCTTAACTTATTACATCGGTAAAGACCCTATTTCCAAATAAGGTTATATTTGTAAGTACTGTGTGTTAAGACTCCAAAATATCTTTTAGAAGACACAATTCAGCCCATAGGAGATGTAAATAGACATTTCACCAAAATTATATAGATTATCAATAAGCACATAAAACAATGCTCAGTGTCCATAATCATTAGGGTAATGCAATTAAAACTACATTAAGATACAACTTCATACACATTTTACTGGCTATAATAAAAATTATAGGCAGTAACAAGTATCAGCTAGAATGTAGAGAAACTATAAACTAGTTGCATTGCTCCTAGGAATGTAAAATGATAGAAGTCTGGCATTTTCCAGTAACCCTTCTCCTGGATATCCATAAAAGAGAAAGGAAAACACATAACCACACAGAGGTTATACATAAATATTCATAGTAACTTTATATATAATCACCAAAACTCTTAAACAATTTAAATGTCCATTGATCGGTGAACAGATAAACACAATGTGATTTATCCACAAGATGGTATACTATTCAGCAATAAAATTGAACATGCTATAACATGGATGCATCATAATAACATACTGCTAAGGGAAAGAAGTCATATTTGAAATATTATATATTGTGTAATTCACTTTAAATGAAATGCCCAGAAGACCTAAATCTCTGACAAAAAAATCAGTGGTTTCCTGGGTTAGGTGTCCGAGTGGGGATTGACTGCAGAATGGAATGGAGGTCGGGGTGATGAAAATGTTCTAAAACTGAACTGTAGTGATGGTTTTACAGCTCTACAAATTTACTAAAATATATGTTTGTGTATTTAAATTAGGTGATTGGCATATACATTTTGTCTCAATAGAACTATAAAACATTTACCAGAGAGGGTAGGTGGTAGAGTAGTATAGACGAAATCAGCTTGGGAAAAATATTGACAATCATTGAAGCTGGATGATAACTAGTGGGGACTAGTTATAGTATTCTTTTACTTTTGTGTGAAATTCATTTCACCTAGTAATTTTTAAAGAAAAAATTAATGATATAAGCTTCTACTTTAAGCTCCTACTAAGAAAAACAAGTTAAAAATAACATAAGCATTAAAATGCAAATAAGGCCAGATGTGGTAGCTTACACCTGTAATCCTAACATATTCAAAGCCCTAGGTGGAAAGATTGCTTGAGGTCAGGAGTTTGAGACCAGCCTAAGCAACACAGCAATACCTCATGTCTATAAACTAAAAAAAAAAAAAAAAATGGGTGTGGTTGTGTGATCCTGTAGTCCTGGCTACTTGAGAGGCTGAGGTGAGAGGATGGCTTGGTCCCAGGAGTTTGAGGTTGCAGTGAGCTAGAATCATGCTACAGCACTCCTGCTAGGTCAGCAGAGCAAAACCCTGCCTCAAAAATAAGTACATAAATAAAATAATAAATTTAAAAAGAAAGCAAATAGTAAAGATAAAACAATAAATCAATAAGATTGAAACCAGAGATAAAACAAAAGACAATCGATAAAGCGCAAAGTTGATCCTTTGGAAAAGTCAATAGAATTGATAAACTCCAAATAAGTGAGAAGAAAAAGGAAAAAAAATAAATAAACTACAGTGGAGATTACTACACATTTTACAGACAATAAGAAAATAAGACATTGTAAAAATAATCATGTAATAAATATGACACGGTAGACAAAGTGAACAGATTCCCTAAAAAACTCTTCTTATGATACTAGTTCAAAAAGATACCAGAAATCTCAATAGTAGTTTGGCTGATAAAGAAAATGAATCTATGATTAGAAACCATCCCATGAGGACATTTCACTTAGATGGCTTCACGTGTGAATTCTTCCAAACATTTAAGAAAGAAATAATATTATTACTCTACCAATGCTTACAGTAGACAATAAGGAAAAGTTCATATGCATATGAATGCATACTACATAATATGATATGACACGATATGATTATAGTATTATTTTAGTTATAAAATCAGCATAAACTTATTTTAGAAAATTAGAGAATAGAGGCCGGGCATGGTGGCTCACACTTGTAATCCCAGCACTTTGGGAGGCCGAGGCAGGTGGATTATGAGGTCAGGAGTTTGAGACCAGCCTTATCAACAGGGTGAAACCCCATCTCTACTAAAAATACAAAAAAAAATTAGCCGGGTGTGGTGGTGGACGCCTGCAGTCCCAGCTACTAGGAAAGCTGAGGTTGGAGAATTGTCTGAATCCAGAGGTGAAGGTTGCAGTGAGCCGAGATTGCGCCACTGCACTGCAGTCTGGGCGACAGAGCAAGACTCCATCTCAAAAAAAAAAAAAATTAAAGAATAAAGATAAATATAATAAAAATT
>NW_012116265.1:9332204-9385104 GCF_000951035.1 Colobus angolensis palliatus | reverse complement strand
AGGTCAGGAGATCCAGACCATCCTGGCTAACACAGTGAAACCCCGTATCTACCAAAAATACAAAAAATTAGCCGGGTGTGGTGGCGGGCGCCTGTAGTTCCAGCACTCGGGAGGCTGAGGCAGGAGAATGGCGTGAACCCAGGAGGCGGAGCTTGCAGTCAGCCAAGGTGGCACCACTGCACTCCAGCATGGACAACAGAACAAGACTCTGTCTCAAACAAACAAACAAACAAACAAACACATAATGGAATACTCTCATAATATTCTGTTACAGATGTAATAATAAGAGTAGATACCACTTATAGGATTATATATAAAATGTTCTAAGGTCATAATTGTATTACCTCACTTGAGTCTCACAAAATACTATACAGTTGTGTATTTATAGGTGTAGAAAAATGAGGCATGCACAGGTTAGGTAACATGCCTTTAGCTACACAGCCAGTTACTGACAGAGGCACATTCTCAAGTACCACACTAGACTCCTTTCATGCCACATTCTAATTTACTTATCCTCTCCCCTAGTGTAGACAGTTAGTCTTGACTGTCTCATGTGTAAGTCTGTCTAGTTTGGATTGAGTGTGTTTCTTAGTAATTAAATTTTCTTCTATGTTCTAGGAATTTCCCCTGTGAGAAAAATCCATCTTGAGCAAAAATAGTGAGTACATTTGTATCAATCTATGAGATCCTTTGTCTCCTTTTGTAAAAGTTCCCATTCTTTTGGGAGCTAAGTGTGCCTGAAATTATATACTAGAGGAAAAGCAAGCAAACCACTTCCACCAAGTGACAGTTCAGTTCATTTAAAATAAAGTATTGTAGTTGCAAGCAATTTTTTTGTTTCACTATTTACCATCTTATTTCAAAATTAAATCATCTAATTTCTTCTTTACACTTTGAATCATTTGTCACCATAGAAACAGCATAGCTGACACAAAATTGTTTAATATATGTCTGTTTAATTTTAAAAAATATTTTTTGCTGGACTACTTTTTAAATAATTTATATTGATTTTATTTCTGCCATTTGGAAATACATGTTACACACATATAGACATATATATACACACACCTACACACACACAAACATATATATATATATACACACGTATATGTATTACATAGACAAACTAGAATTCTTATTAATTTGTTTAAATTTTCATCTGAATTTTTGGGGGTAATTGAATAAGAAGTATTATTATTGAAAGTTTATTGTATGCCATGTACTATGTCAAATAGTTGGTGTGCTGTATGTGTATTAATTCACTTGTTCTTCTTCATAATATTGTGAAGTTAGTGTTACAATTGAGAAAACCCAGGTACCCTTAAGTAGCTTGAGATTTTAGGTAAATTTTTCAAACTTGCAGAGTCAACACACTCAGGATTCTGAACACATGCTTTCTGATTTCAAAGCCTATAACCAGTACCTCAGGACAACACTGTCATGATGGAACAGACTGTCAAATGGCAATATAGTCTAGAACTGTTTGCTAGATTAACATGCATACTGAAATAAGTGTTGTAATACAGCAGTTGATCTTAACTCCGGATGCATTTTTGAATTATTAGGGAAGTTTTTAAGATATTGAAGCCTGGGCCTCAATTCACATAAATTGAATCAGAAAGCTAAGACATCAACTTTAAATATCAATACTTTTAAAAAACATTTCAGTGTGAAGTCAGAGTAGATGACTATTAAAATAAACCATAGTGAGGAAGTAAATGCTTCCTTGAAGTTTGCAGACCAAGGAGACACTGTTTTCTCTATTTCCAATAATAAGATTTAAAAGTTTCAATTTTAGAAACAAACCATCTGCTATTATGACATCATTTATTTAATTAAGATCTGTGAGTAATTATATTTGCAAACTCTGGCTAAATCTACTTAGATAAAAATATCATATTAAAGTCTCTAATTTTTTCCATAAACAGTGAGCTACAGCAATGCAGTTATTAGGGAATAGATTCACAGCAGGGCTGGGTTATAACTATTGTTAGGTATTCCCAACTGAGACATTTGGAAAGAAGTTGATAAGTAATGAATTAATTAACAAAATATGTAATTAGACTAAATAAAAGACTCTAAGTCCAGAGACTCTTAGATACAAATTTCAGAAACAAATAGTGGCAAAGGAGTTATATAAATGAAAATAAACTAACCATATGTCATTTATTATTGAAAATGTCAGGTTTGAAAAGCAGCAACAACATATTGGTGTGGCTTGAATGTTTGTCCCCTCCACAACTCTTGTTGAAATTTAGTTACCAATGTAATAGTGTTGGGAGGCAGGATCATTAAGAAGTGATTAGATCATGAGAACTCTGCCCTCACAACTGGATTTAACACCTTTTAAAAAAGGCTTTTTGGAGTGGGCTGTCTTTCTTGCCTCTTTCACTTTCCTCTCATGGGAAGAACAGTGTCCCTCCTTTCCCTCCTCTTAGAAGATGGCAGCATTCAGAAGTGGAGATCAAGCCTTTACTAGACATCAAATCTGCCAGCTCTTTGATCTTGGATTTCGCTGCCCCTAGAACTGTAAAAACTAAATTTCTGTTCTTATAAATTATCCAACCTCTAGGGTTCTGTAATAGAAGCAAAAATGGACTAAGATAGTCAATACATCAAATTGCAAACAAACAAACTAAATATGGGGGGCAATATAACATGCTACAGGCTGGGGGCAGTGGCTCACACCTGAAATCCCAGTGATTTGAAAGCAGGAGGCAGGAGGACCACTTGAGCCCAGGAGTTCAAGGACCCAGTGAGCTGTGATGGTGCCACTGCACTCCAGCCTGAGTGATGGAGCAAGATCCTGTCTCAATAATAATAATAATAAATATGATATACTATATGGACACAGTGAAAGGTGGCAAAGCAGTTATTTTTGGGGTGGCGGGTAGGACATGACAGCAATTGGTTAATGCACTTCACAGGTAAAATAACTTACATGGAAGAGCATCAAGTAGTTGACGGGTCCTCTCATTTTTTATTAATTACTTATAGGCAACCACACTTTGTATTCATTCCTAAGTGATAAAAGGAATTTAATGGTTCATAGTTTCAAACAAAAAAGGACAAAGAAAATGGAGAAAATTTATCATGGGCAAATATATTTACATAAGAGAAGTTATTTGGAAACCTTAGAAGGTTGAAATCATAAAAAGTGAAGTTTGATAAGAAGTAATGGTGTCATATTGAGAAGGAAAAAAAAACTAAGCTGGAAGAATTTTATGAGACATTATTATCTTATGGCATACTTGTCCATTTGAACAGGTGAAACTCTCTAACTTGGGACAGCGAAGACTGGAAAATCACGCTAAGATGTATTATAGGAACATCTTACATTTTGTCACCTACTGGGTGTCTACAGTTAAAGGCAGCAGCTGGAGAATCCATCTCCTCCCCATCCTTTCAAGGAGGAACATACCTGTTAAAGCTCAGGGGTCAGGTGGCTAGCTGCCAGCTGTGCTTGCTGAGGTGGCTTCATCCCTCATACCATTCAGTCACACAAATGAGAGAGATTCCTTTTCATTGTGCCTCATTTTCCACAGGGTGGGTAATGGCAAGAGACCCTGTGATTGCCTTGGCAGGCGTTTCTTCTTAATAGTGATGTTTCCCAGTGGCTGAGGGAACAGCTTGCTCCTAAAACGCTAATAAAATCTCTCCTTGTCATCTCTTTTCTTGGATAAGGGAATAAGAATTTGTAAAATAGAGTAAGAGATAAAAAGGGTTTTCTCTTTTCCCTTAGCTACTAATTCATCATCCAAACAGCGCTTGAATCTGTCCATTTCTCCTGGTCCACACAAACCAACTTTAATTTGGGCCATTTTGGAGATATCTGCATAAGCTAGGGCAGGTGATCCAATGGGATTTAATTCTAATTATGTACTTTTGAACTTATTTATATCAAAATTAAGAAAATATATTCTGTTTAATTGTAGCTATTCTGAATAAAATTGCCGCACTTTTCATGCTTTCATCCTTTTGACTAGATTTCATGTGATGCTATACAGAAGTAACTCTCATGTAAGGCAAACTGCAGAATTACCGTTTTGTAGGGTTTTTCATTGCCAGCTATGATGGGAAGTGTTGGAGTTAGGCTAAGGTACTTGCCTCGAAGCTGCCTTGGAATAGCAAGCACAATATCTTCCGACTGACTGTAGGTTAATTTGGGGTAGGTTGGCTGCTACAGGTTGTTTAATCATCGTGTGTTGGGTCTGCATGAGGGAAAACATAGCCAAGGGATACATGGTCATTGGATCTTGAATTAAGAAATAATTGACTTCAAAGAAGTCACCTTCAGCAGGATGGCTAAGGTGGATTTGACTCAAGGACCAGAGATGTTAGTGATGGGGTTTCCTATGAGTATTTTCCGAGAAAAGTTACTGGTAAAATATACTGAATGCACTTCCAAATATCAGATCTGGTAGGTGAATGAGGGCCGCCAATGGAAGATGGAGTCAGAGCCTGATATTAAAAACAGACTGGACAGAATGAGTCTCAAATTAGAAGTATCCTGGAAAACATTCAAGAATAAGGCAGGCTGACTTAAAACCATAGTGATTATTGCAAGCCCACTTTTGCCACTTCCAAGGACAAAAACTGAAAATGAAATTAAATAGATACTGTATTCATGGAAATGATTACCTGATGGGGAAAGGAAAATGAAAGGAAGAAATATAAGCATATATTTATATGCAATGACATTCCTAATGTTCTAATTCTTATAAGGAATGGTGAATTTATAGTTGTTCACTTAATTTTTATGCTTCATCACTTACATATATGCTACAAATATTCTATGTACATCAAATATTTATTAATAAATATTAAATACTAATTTGAAACTTTGTATAATGATGACAAAAATAATAGCATATTTACTATCTAGGGAATGGTTGTCATTTTATATTCATTTGCTCATGTAGTTTTTCTTGCAGGAGTTGGGAATGAGAAAAAATGTAGAAAAGGAGAAGCAGCATCTCTAATGACAGATTGAATTTTCATTCTATGGGCAGGAAATCATAAGATATATGAAGAGGCTTATTCAAAAAATAAAAGTTGAAGATAATATACACAGCACTGTGTTTGGAAAATCATATTCTATTTTTTTTTTTTACTTTTATTTTAGATTCAGAGGATACATGTGCAGATTTGTTACCTGCACAGTATTGCATGATATTGAGTTTTGGGGTATTAATGATCTCATTATTCAAGTTCTAAGCATAGTACTCAATAGGTAATTTCCCAGCCCTTGCTCCCCTTCCTCCCTCCCCTCTCTAGCAGTTCCTAGAGTTTCTACTGTTGCCATCTTTATGTCCATGAGTATACATTGTTTAGTTTCCACTTATAAGTAAGAATTTGTAGTATTTTGTTTTCTGTTCCTGGATTAATTTGCTTAGGATAATGGCCCCCAGCTGCATCTATGGTGCTGAAAAGCATATGATCTCATTCTTTTTCGTGGCTGTGTAGTATTCTGTGGTGTATATCTACCACCTTTTTAAAAAATCTGATCCACTGTTGATGGGCACCTAGGTTGATTCCATGTCTTTCCTATTGTGAGTAACACAGTGATGAACATACAAATGCATGCAGGTTTTTTTGTTTTTTTTTTTGGCAGAATGATTTGTTTTCTTTTGTATATATATGTACCCAGTAATGGGATTGCTCAGTTGGCTGTCAGTTTTGTTTTATGCTCTTTGATAAGTCTCCAAACTGCTTTCCACAGTGGCTGAACTAATTTACATTTCCACCAACAGTGTGTACATGTTATTTTTCTCCACAGACTCATCAGCATCTATTTTTTAAAATTTTTTGATAAAAAGCATTCTGACTGGTGTGAGATAGTATCTCATTGTGGTTTTGATTTGCATTTTTCTGATGATTAGTGATTTGAGCACTTTTTTCATGTTTGTTGTCCACTTGTGTATCTTATTCTGATAAGTATCTGTTCATGGCTTTTTGCCCATTTTTAATGGAGGTTATTTATTTTTGGTTTGTTGAATTATTTAAGTTCCTTATAGATTCTGGACATTAGACGTTTGTCAGATGTATAGTTTGCAAATATATTTTCCATTGTGTAGTTTGTGTGTTCACTCTGCTGGTAGTTGCTTTTGTTGTGCAGAATCTCTTTAATTTATTTAGGTCCCACTTGTCAATTTTTATTGTTGTTGCAATTGCTTTTAAGAACCTTAGTCATAAATTCATTCCTAAGGACAATATCCACAATGGTGCTTCCCAAGTTTTTTTTCTATGATTCTTGTAGTTTGAGAACTTACATTTAAATCTTGAGTTAATTTATGTATATGATGACAGACAGGAGTCCAGTTTCATTCTTCTGCACATGTTTAGCCAGCCATCCCAAGAGAATTTATTGAACAAAAATAAGCAGTGGTCCTTTCCCCATTACTTATTTTTGTTGACTTTGTTGAAGAACAGATGGTTGTAGGTGTGTGGCTTTATTTCCGGGTTTTCTATTCTGTTTCATTGGGATACCCATACTGCACAAAGCAACCTACAAATTCAATGTTATTCCTATCAAACCACTAATGTCCTTTGCAGAGAACTGAAAAAAAAATTCTATTTTAAAATTCATATGTAACCAAAACAGAGCCCAAAAAGCCAAAGCAACCCTAAGCAAAAAGAACAAAGCTAGAGGCATCACATTACCTGACTTTAAGCTATATTACAGAGTTACAGTAACTAAAACAGCATGATACTGGTACAAAAACAGAAAATCATGTTCTTATTCATGTTCTTATTATTTATTCAGCATGTCTCACAATCCTATTACAAATAATCATTTGGGAAAATTTTGAGACTCTATGTTTCTCAGCAAATTCAAACAAGTATTTATCCCTGTTTAAAAGAAATGCAGGAAGAAATTGGCATTTGAAAGTCACCTCTCATATCTGACTTTAAGTAAATTTAATTTATGACAACACCTGTGTAGTTTCTGCAACTTCACATATTCAGTCCCCTTCCAACACAATCGTATGCACACTTACAGATCGTATGAGTGAAATAATGAGAGAATGGTTCAGGTTTTCTATCTGATCTGCAATATAGGTTCCATCATAGGGCTTTCTATATTTTCAACGGATAGGAATCCACAAGCTGCTAAAGAGAACCATAAAAGTAAATGAAGACCAAATATAGGAACAGTATCTCTAGTTTACCAAAAACATTTTGTCACCTACTGGGATGTCTACAGTTAAAGGCAGCAGCTGGAGAATCCATCTCTTCCCCATCCTTTCAAGGAGGAACATACCTGTTAAAGCTCAGGGGTCAGGTGGCTAGCTGCCAGCTGTGCTTGCTGAGGTGGCTTCATCCCTCATACCATTCAGTCACACAAATGAGAGAGATTCCTTTTCATTGTGCCTCATTTTCCACAGGGTGGGTAATGGCAAGAGACCCTGTGATTGCCTTGGCAGGCATTTCTTCTTAATAGTGATGTTTCCCAGTGGCTGAGAGAACAGCTTGCTCCTAAAACACTAACAAAATCTCTCCTTGTCATCTCTTTTCTTGGATAAGGGAATAAGAATTTGTAAAATAGAGTAAGAGATAAAAAGGGTTTTCTCTTTTCCCTTACCTACTAATTCATCATCCAAACAGCGCTTGAATCTGTCCATTTCTCCTGGTCCACACAAACCAACTTTAATTTGGGCCATTTTGGTCTTTCACCACAACTGTTCTCTCTGCCTCTCATGTGGTCCTCTTCTCAGACTGTGACCTGTGCAATCTTCCTGTACTTCAAGTGTAGACAGTAACTCCCCTACTGACACCATTATAAGAGTTCTCCATCTACTGAATGTACTCATTCAATAACATTCTAACTCCTTAACTGATTGACACATTCTTTGAATCCCAACACTCCCCAGTTCTTTCCTGTAGCCTTGCTTCCCACCTCTCTTATTCTTCAATCTTCTGAAATGCTTTCAATTCCTGACATGCGTAGTGCTCAGGAATGGATGCCCTATGCTCACTCTTGCCTCCTGGTTGTTTTCAGTACTATTCTTTCAGTACTATTCTCTACACTCCACCTCCAGAATCTTTCTCCCTACCACATGTATTAAAAAATGCGTGGTTCTATACTTGCTAATAGTTACTGGCTTCCTTTGAAGTCTCCATTATCTTACTTTAAGAGACAGCTGTTAATATAAAATCACAAAAAGATGCAACTTTATACTCATAAAATTTACAAAAGTGATAGAATCTAGTCATACCAAGGGTTGGTGAGAATGTGAAACCAGGTGAGGTATCATATATTGCTGGTGGGAATATAAACAAACTCAACTACTTGAGAGAATAATATAGCATTATTTGGCAATGTGAGGACAGAAAACCAAGCCCTGCAATTGATCTGTTATGTAGGTATATATTCCTAATGATGTTCTTTTATGTCCCAGCAGAAACAGAAGAAAATTGTTCATAATATCATCATGGGCAAAACATAGTTTATTTATACAATAAAATGCACTACAATTCATTGCATCAATAGAAATAAATACAATTTCAGGTCAGGCACGGTGGCTCACACCTGTAATCCCAGCACTTTAGGAAGCTGAGGCGGGTGGATGGCTTGAGGTCAGGAGTTTGAGACTAGCCTGGCCAACATGGTGAAACTCCATCTCTATATAAAATACAAAAATTAGCCAGACATAGTGACAGGCACCTGTAATCCCAGCTACTTGGGAGGTTTCAGCAGGAGAATCGCTTAACCCAGGAGGTAGAGGTTTCAGTGAGTCAAGATCATGCCACTGCATACTCCAGCCCTGGTTGACAGAGCAAGACTCTGTCTCAAAAAAAAAAAAAAAAAAAGAAAAAAGAAAAATAAATAGAATTTCAAAATGTACAGAGAGCTTTCAATATTAAACATTGAACATAGGTACATTTCAAAAATAAATTATTGAATAAAGCTGAATTCAAAGACTGACTATAGTGAGTCAAAATCACATAAAACTGCACAATACACTTAAAATTTTGTTATATACTTCCTATTCTTTAGCTGTTGACTTATGGAATGAAATTATAAGGAAAAGTAAGAGAATTATTAACATGAAAGCCAGGGTGGTTACCTTTGTGTGGAAAGCATCATGTAATTGGCAGGGAACAGGCTGAGGCCTTCAAGGCCTCTGAAATGTTCTATGTCTTAAGTCTTGTGGTATGCATATGGAGTATCAATTTACTCTTATTTAAAATAGCACACATAAAATTATATATACACTTTTACATATGATATATTTTCTAATAAAATTATAAGCAAAAAGGCTGAAATATTTAAACCATGTCATAAATAAAATAGAGCTTCATAGATGATGTCATAGTGCAAAGACATTCATGGATCCACTCTGGGCAGATGTACTTAAGAGGTGACAAGGAAAGCTTAAAATTACTGAAAATGATTCTTCTTCTAAGTGACTTCTCAATAAGGATTAGCTAAAGAAAAAACATGGTCTCATGAAGAAATTGCATTCATAATAGGTTAAGATATGTATAGGAATTACCTTAGTATTTCTAATGAATGCCAACTCAAGATTCATGAAAATTAGATATCGGGGGCTGAAAATCTTACCAAGATAAGTAATTATCTTCTTATTCATGCTTTTATTATAATACATAAATTGGAATTTAAAATGCAAGATCATGTTCAGTTTGTCTCATGGACCATTAATTCATTTAAAATAGGGAAACTTTCATTATCATAGTATAGTTCAAAAAATATGTGTTGAACGAATGCATAAAACTTTTTAAAATGCCAGTGTGATCTTTAAAAATGAAGAGCAGATGGGAGACATGTGATAAAACTGGGAACAAATAAATATATTTCTGATGTTTTATAAATTGGAGAAAACTGATTTCTAAAGCTAAAATTTAAGGAACTTGACATTACTTCCTAACAAAATATACATATTGCAAAATACATTTTATACAAACAATCCAAAAACAATATTATGATCCTCAGCAGGCAACAACTATTGCATAAGAAGAATTTATTCTGAACATCAATTTAGTTGGGGTTCAAATGGGCCAATAATCCAAAAGATATTAGTAACAATTTGAGAGGTAGACTCTAACCTGTGCTTAGTCCATCTCTGTGCACAATTTTTACTACAACTTAACAATATATAAAAGCTATGTATTTGTACCTGTTACCACGTTTGTTTTGACAGCAAGTAACTTTAATAACAACAATGATAACAGTTAAGATTTTACAAAAATTTTCGTGTGCCAGGCACTAAGCTAAAGACCCACATACTTCATCTCATTCATGAATAGCTACTATTATCATTCTTCTATTATAGATAAATAAATTTAGTGAGTCAATTGCCTTGCCCACTAATACAAACGTAAGTGACAGAACCAGATTGCAATCCAGGCAGCAGAGCAGGTACTCTGACTTGATATACACCTGCTTTCTAGATGTCAAAACACTGACATAATCAGCGCAAACAAAATAAATGCAAAGTAAATAAGTTCTACTATAGATTTAAGAAAATCATTACACCACTACAGAGAAAGGGAGAATAATTCTCTACCAAACTTTCCCTTGACATGCTCAGAAAAAGAAGACAGTGTGATATAGTGGTCAAAAAAGGTGAAAATTATTTTTGGCTGAATTATTTAAAAAAAAACAAATTGTTTCCTGACATATAAATATAGCTTGGCATAATATTCTGTACATGGCTACAGCACACCTAAAATTGTGTTCAATTCTGGATGATTTTAAGAAGTATTTAATACCTGGTTAGAGAAACCGAGATAGATAAACACATCTGAAAAGCATATTGTAGGAGAAATAGTTGAAAGAATTTGAAAAAGTTCACTGTAAAAGAGTTTTGATTGGGCACAGCAATTTTCTCAACATAGCTGAGGACTACATGGAAAAAGAATTAGACGTTCTATGCAATTCTTTGTTTAGAACCATACCTGGTTTAGTAAATTCAACTTATCTCAATATGCTGAAGAAGAGTCTATTAGGACCTGTCCAAATGGCATATGTGAGCTAAGGAGATACTTAAAGAGTTGAAGTTGAAGCTGAATGAACACCTACCAAAACTATTATACTGGTCCTTTCTGCACTGAGTAGGAGGGTGACCTTGATGAACTCTAAAGTGTCTTCAATTTCTCAGATCAAATCTTATATGTGCATTTTAATTAAAATAAGACAGAGGAAAAGATTATCACTTTTCTTTCCAATTTTATTCTGCACTAGCTAAATAAAAGTGTAATTCAAATTAAATGGCTTACAACCCTTCTGATCTCAAAACTATATTATGTACAGTATATGTATGCCACATGGAGTATAGGCAAAAGGGCCTGTATTTTATTTTCAATGAATAAATAATTTTAAAGGACCAATATATACATGCATATTCCCTATGAATAAGATAGCATTTATAGCCTGAACATTAGGTGCCTAAAGTACAGTTTATAAAGTTTTAAGTAGCAGTTAGAACAGTTAGAACACAATTGTGAATTATTAATTTTGTTTTCAAGTTTTACATAAAGCATTACGAATTTTACCCATTAGCAGGGAGGAAACTACCTAATTGGAGGTCTTGGGGGTATTGAATGCATAAAGAGACAGAATCTGAGTTTCATGCACTGTCTGCACATTTGCTCACCAGATTGAGCAATGTGCCTTCTTATGGGAGATGCTTATCTTAGGAATTCTCTATTGCAATTCATCATTAAAACAAAGATGATATGTTTATCTCTTCCAAAGCCCAAATTTCTCAAAGCTGCCTTTCTGCTGAAGTATCTTCCCATAAAATTAAGCATGAGTAGAGTGAGTATGGGTGATTGTTAATTTCAGAATCTGAAGGAGTGTTTCTGACCAGCCTTCACCATAACCTTGTTGTGTGACCCTTGATAACCTGTATTGGCCTCTTTGGATTGGTTAACAGAAATTATACAGCTTCCCAATTTACCTCACAAGGACACAGAGCAACTCAAAGTTATTCTGTCGAATACTTGTTATTTGCTGTACGTTTAGCTAGCTCCAGGAGAATGGGGGTTATAAAGTAAAGACAGTTGCCCTGGAAAACTTCACTAATTTCAAGATCGAAAAGGAAAACATTTTGCAAGTATGAAATATAAACTCAAAGCCAAGTTTCTCATATGTTTTCTTTATACACTGAACAGTGCTTGGAATGTGGGAAGTTCTTGATAAGCCCGAGCTTTTGATATAAATTATCTCGAATAATTTCCACTTACCTTTGACATCATTATATTATTCCCATTTCACACATGAAAAAAAAAAAAAAAAAGGCCGAGAGAGGCAAAATTGGCAGAACTGGGATTAAAACAGGTTATCCGCATAATGTTTCTAATAAAGCATATTGTTAAGATATTGCAGACACTATATCTACGTAGCAAAATTCTGAGCCAGCTCTATAATTAGTGAAAAGCGTTAATGGAGGAAAAACGGATAACTAAGTAATTAATAAATCTGGTAAAAATATAAATGTGATAAAAAGGAGTCCGTGTAACCTCACTCAAGTTTTAACCGCAAATATTTAAGGCATTATTCTATGCTTCAGTTTTGATTTCCTTTTAGCTTCACATTCGGTATGAAATGAAAATTTACTTGTTTCCTCTCCCAAGTTCAAGGCTAGTTCCAAGTGAAAAGTAATTCTACATTAAGTCTCACGAAACATACTGATGGTAGAAGATAATTTCCTCCTTTGGGAATTCCCAAGATTTCCTGGGTTGGCCATATCACAGCTGTTTCCTGCTCACTCAGCTCTGTCTCTTCAGTTCATGGTTCTTTGTGATTTTTCCTGACTTCTGATCTTTTAATTTGAAAAGTATAAGTGTCATGAAGGAGAAACTACCCTTCCCAGATTCTGATTTACAATCTCCCTGTATCAAGCAAGGGCATAGACGTTTTGCTGTGGACCAGATACCGTAACCTTGCCCTCAGCATACTTATCTCTGTCCTTTCTTTAATCTCATTGAAACTTCTTAATTTGTCTTTTTCTTAGCATTCCTGGTCATATAGCCATTTATTATCCTGCTCTGGGATCATAATTTGTGAATGTTCTTCTATTTCAGGACATAAACTTAACTGCATTGCTCTCATCACAGCTGGCTGTTTACCATAGAAGATAATCTTTTAAGCAATGATGAGTTGCAGATACCAAGAAAATGAGAATAGAGGCCGAGCATGGTGGCTCACCTCTGTAATCCCAGCACTTTGGGAGGCCTAGGTGGGTGGATCACAAGGTTAGGAGATAGAGACCATCCTGGCTAACACGGTGAAACCCTGTCTCTACTAAAAATACAAAAAAATTAGCCAGATGTGGTGGTGGGTGCCTGTAGTCACAGCTACTCGGGAGGCTAAGGCAGGAGAATGGTGTTGACAGGGGAGGCGGAGCTTCCAGTGAGCCCAGATCATGCCACTACACTTCATCCTGGGCAACACAGCAAGACTCTGTAAAGAAAGAAAGAAAGAAGGAAAGAAGGAAAGAAAGAAAGAAAGGAAGGAAGGGAATAGATGAGTCTTTGAAGTGTTAGTAGCAAAAGGGAGTATCATCATAGTTACCACTAGGGCAATGAAAACTAAAACTATGCTTATAAGCTACTTGCTTGTCCTACAGACGGATTATTTCTACTGAACTGCTTCGAGATACTGAAGTACAAGACAAGATTTGCAAAAATATTCCCTCTTGTTGGCTTTCCCTATTTTGTAAAGATCTCATAATAGAACGATGAATTTTCAGGTAAATACAATATTTAGTGTTCCATACTATGCTTTAATGTACTTGAATTTCATACCCAGAGTAGCTCATCCCTGTAGGCTCATATCCTGTTGTTTAATAGAAGAAATAATGTAACTGCAAATTATCTATCCTAACTGTTGCAATGAAGAAGCAGTCATTTCTATGCTCCTTTAACAAGTATTCAAAGTGTAATCACAACAAGGCTACTTATTCAGAAACTGAAGAAGATGCTTATGTCAATAAAGATGTTGACAACACGGCAAGGCAAAAGAAGACATTCTGGAAGCACCTGTCCTCCTCCCTTTAGTTTTATACTACACCATTACCAGGACAACCTTTCTATCCACTCCAGTTTGAAGGTAGAAACTAATGTCAAGGGAAATAGTAGTACCACATTTGATTCAGAAATATGGAGAATTTATGCTAGCACAAAAACAAGGATTTAGTTCCCTCTTTTGACAACGAGAACAGCTTGGAAGGAATCCAGTATGGAACTTGGGCTTCTATTAAATGCTATGACCTTCACACTTTCTCAGCAGAGATGGTAGTTAGTAACTGCCTCAGAACATTTGCTGCAAACCTAGATGACTTTGAAATTTACAAATGATGAAGTAAACAAATAATAAAAATAATGAAAGCTATAGAATTCAAATCTTTAAAAGCATTTTTAGCTTTGAATTAATGGTGTGTTGTATTCTGTCATAATAATATATTTAATATTTGTGTAATCAGAATATTAAGATTATGGCAATAGCATAAATTATTCATGTATAAAGCTTTAGTATATATATTAAAATAATTATTTAATATAGAGAAGTATTACTGGGTTTTTAGAAAAATAAAACATATTGAGAGGTTTTATCTGGATATTATAATTAAAGAAGTTATTTTGTCTTTGAATTCACTGATTGAATTCTCTTCCAGATACTACAAAGCATATTTCTGTTAATTCTCTATCAGAATACTTATATGTTACATTTCTCCCTTATGAACATGTACACCACCACCATCCAGACAGAATGATTATATCTAATATGACGTACTATGAATTTTAACTTATACATACATTTTTTTGACTTTTGTTACTGCTGACTTAATACTTAAGTCAACTTTCAATCAATCATTACACATTCTTTTTAGTATTAGGAAGATTATCCTCCTGTTTCTTGTATTCTTTTTATTTTGTAAGTTCTTAATGATTCTATAAGATCCAAAATTTATAAAAATACGAAAGTCCAGTTCTATGATCAGCCAATTTAATGGTATTAGGAAACTATTGTTTTTCTTTTCTGCATATGCATACATACACTAACACATACACACACACATATACATATATATAACACACATATGTGTGTGTATAGCATGCATGTGTGTGTATATATATGTATATATGTAAAATAATGTTTTCATTTTAAGGTTATTCATCTGCATAATGATTAAGGATTAGTGGTATGTGGCTAACATTTATAGTAATTAACCTTACATTTACTTTGTTAAACAATGTTAACAGTTTTCTAAATCTCATGCTTAACCTATGTAATTATAATGCTCTATGGAGAGTCCCCTATAGGGAGTGATAAGTAGGTTTTCAGTTTTATTGCTCAAGTAAAGGGATTGGGATAGGGGTTGAGGGAAGAGGATGAAGCACTTTCAAAAGCTTTTTCCAGAACTTGATGATAAGTTGACACTTGCTATTCCACCCAGAAATTTTTAGAGAAAAAAATAATAAAATTCCTAGGTATCTCTAATCATGGTAGCTATCATTCTAACATGAGTATGTCACATAAGATTGAATACAATTAATACTAAAATTACAGTATGTTAACTAATCAATAAATGCAAAGGACTAATATTGGCGCATCCACCCTTTGATGGTAAAGTAATGAGGAAGTGAGAGAGTAAGTGAGTGAAATAGGAAGAAAGAATCCTTCGATAGGTGAAGAAAAAGGAAGTAAAAAATAGGACACTTGCCTATTTTCACAATTTTGAAACAGCCAGTCCTGCTTCTTCTCAATTTTTAATGCATAAATTCAAGCTACCTTCATAAATGCCCAGAGTTTAATGGTAAAGCCATGGGTATGCGTTGCTGACATACAGTTTGATTAGCATTAAGAGTGACAATCTGTGGATTAAGTACCCTACTTCTGTATTTGCTTTAAGACCTATTGCTGCCCACTTAAGTCTTTAAGTGGACATTGAAAAATGGTGCAGCACCATATGGATATACTCAACAAAGACACTATATAGGTGTGAGTTTGAGCAAGGGAAGAGTGAAGAAGAGAGAGAAGCAACTACTCAGCGTTTCTACAGCTAGAGAAAGTGTTTTACATTTTCCAGTCAGTCACTTCCTTTTTTCTTTTTTCTTTTCTCTCTCTCTCTCTCTTTTTTTTTTTTTTTTGACAGAATCTCACTCTGTTGACCAGGCTGGAGTGCAGTGGTGCGATCTTGGCTCACAGCAATCTCTACCTCCCATATTCAAGCGATTCTCCTGTGTCAACCTCCAGAGTAGTTGGGATTACAGGCATGAACCACCACGCCCTGCTACTTTTTTTGTATTTTTAGTAGACACAGAGTTTCACCATGTTGGCCAGGCTGGTTTTGAACTCCTGACCTCAAATGAACTCAGGTTCCCAAAGTGCTAGAATTACAGGTGTGAGCCACTGCACCCAGTCCAGTCTGTGACTTCTTAATCAGCAAAGTTATAATGAGACTGACATAAATGGTAGGGAATTTAAACCTGTTCCTTTACCCAGCGATTAACAATCTTGGTTACATAAACTAGGTAATGATTACATTTAATATACAAAGAAAGGACAGAGTCCCAAGAGTAGACACTTAGGAACCATGAAACCAGGTTAATTAAGCCTCAAAGAGTAAAAACTGGGTTCAAGTCCACAGTGTCATATAACATCATATAAGTGGGCAGAGGTTGGGTACCCAGAAAGCTGATGTTTGGATACAAAAACAAAAATTAGGCTGATATAGAAACAAACATGAATGTCAAAATTTAACTTATTAGTTTAATAATTAATTCAAGTGAAGTCAAAGCATCAGCAATAAATTACCTGGTGATCATACCTTAATGCACTGGTGTCTCAATCTCATATACTTCCTACCAAAGTGACAGGAAACAGGACTTTTTAAATTTCATAAGATTTATAGAATTTACAAAGCAGGCAGTTACCAAGAGACACCTTCAATCTCTTTAGATTCTTATGCCAATTATTAAAAATAACGAGTGTTATGTGTTTTCTGAAAATACATAACAGAAACTTAATCTGCCTAATACTTCATTTGTTAGTAGTAAAACGATTTAGAACTAAGGGCTAAAATAACAACAAAATGTCCCATCTCAAGTTAAAGATAATACAATAAAAAAAGCAAATGTGTAATTTCTACACAAGGGAAATGAAGAAAAGAAAATTACAGCCTCAACCATGTGGAATTATTTAGTTCTGAATCGTAGAGACTGGGAAAGACTTTGAGATCATCCTCTATTTGGGATTGATTATACAGACTACTTTACGCCTATTATCCTTTTACTTGTGAGTGTGTAGCAGTTCTCTATGTTTCTTTTTTTTATTCCACCCTTGTGAAACTAGTGATTGTACTAGATATCTTGGAGTATTTCCTATGTACATCAATTTTGGCCCTTACGGCTATAATATATAGCTGGATAAGGAGAACTTGAAAATATAAATCTAGCCAAGAGTTAAACATAATAAATCTAAAATTTACAAAAATATGAAAGCCTAGTTCTGTGACTAGGCAATTTAATGGTATTAGGAAACTATTTTTTTCTCTTTTGTATATGCACACACACATTTATATATATATATATATAGCACATATCTGTGTGTATAGTGTTCATGTGTATATATATGTGTGTGTATATATACATATAATATTTTCATTGTAAGGTTATTCATCTGCATAATAATTAAGCATTGATGCTATGTGGCTAACATTTATGGTAATTAACTTTTTATTTATTTTGTCATACAAGGTTAATAGTTTTCCAATTCTCATGCTTGACCTATGTAATTATAATGCTCTATGGAGATTCCCATATAGGGAGTGATGACTAGGTTTTCAGTTTCATTTCTCAAGTAAAGAGATTGGGGTAGGGGTGGAGGAATAAGGAGTCTTCCTCGAAGAATTTGAGTACAACACATGAAATTTTCTCTGTCAAATTATTTTACCCAAACATTTTACAATATTTCTCTGAAATTCCCATGACTATAATAGTGGGGAATAATATAATTGTATTAATTAAACCATATGTGTGTGTGTGTGTGTGTGTGTGTGTGTGTGCGTGTGTGTGTGCTGATAGAACTGATGAAAAAACATACAAGTTAGACTAATAAAAACAACATTAATACATATTCATCATACCATAAAAGACAGACACTATTATAATTTCCATTTTGCAAATTTGTTAACTAAGCCTCTTAGTGGGCTTTATTAACCAGATTAAGATCAAACAGTTAGGAAATTGTAGAATTTAGGTCTGTTGTCAGAGAGACTAGCTTCACTTTCCATGTTGTACCTAAGTCCTAAATTATTGCCCAGGTATAAAACACAATCAACACTAGAGAGTCAAAAGTACTGACTAACAAGGACTGTCACCTTGAGAGAGACACTGAACATCTCTGAAGGGTTGGAGTTGGCTAATTAGTAAAGTCCATGGCGGAGCACAGAGGTATGAAAGTCATTTCCATCGGTCAGAGAGGAGCATTAACTCATGCTGTTTTGCTTTAAGATGCCTTGGTGAATTCCCGTTCAACAATAGGAATTGAAATTACATAGGGCTTTTAACTCCTAAACCAGCCCTCTGTATAGCAGTAATGGTAAAGTGTAGCAAATAAGGTTGGTCATATTATGCCCCATCATGGATGGGAAACTTTATTACAATGAGTGAGGCCTGGAAGTGTGAGATGCTCAAGGTTCGATAGACCATGTGAGCCCTGGAAACACTCATTCCTAGTTGTTTGCAAATGTCATTTTAAAAATCAGAGAAATTTATTTAAAAAGCACTTTTTTGAAAGAAGAAAAATAATTAGAGTAAGACTCAATCTAGCTCCAGCTCTGTGGGAAACTCAAACAGTGACCTTGTATGAATTATCTAAATCTCTGGGTCTTGATTTTCTTATTTTCAAAATGAAGGACTTGCACTAGACAAACTCTGAAGTCATTAGAGAGAAGACCTAGGTGCTGCTGTTTGGAAAATTTGTGTGTATCCTCAAAGAATGAAAACATTTCCCATGTCAATTTAAGACAACTGCTATTCAACATAACAGCTGAAGAACTGGCTCCAAATATTAAAACTTGTCTATAATTGCAAAACATAAAAGTAATTTTAAAACAGAAAATAAGAAGAAACTTCAAGTGCTAAATGCCAAATTTCTTTTTTTGATGTCACAAACTTTATTTTTTTTTTTATGAATGCATGTGAAATCAATGGAATTTATATAGGAATCCAAAGTAAACCAGAACCAGTTAATTTTGAGGTTTGTAATCCAGGTAGAGTGAAATATCATTGCCCAGGGGTGTAGTTCCAAAAACTGTTTGATGGAGACAAAATGCGTCAAATATTCTGGCTGGGATTTTCTTTCGGTGAATGTGGTTTGTCAAGAATTCTCTTCTATTGTCCCATTCCTCTTAGGAAAGTTTCATATAAAAAGCTTTAATTTAATATTCTTTCAACAGTGTCTTGAGCTGTTTGGATAATAGGTATTACATAAATCTAATAAACAAATGGTAAATGTTAGAAAATATTAAAAGGAGAACATTAAAATGAAGTTTCATTATGCTTTGTTTGGATTTGGCAGTGTTCATAAACCATACCCAGTTTAGATTAAATTCATTTCCAATATAACACCAGCTCACCACACATGTTGGAAATGATTTAAAAAATCCAAACTTAGCTTAGAATGATTACAATTTTCCTAAATGTTTTACTCTTAAGCTGCAGCTGAAGAAGTGTCACTTTTAATAATCCAAAATCTTCTTTAAAAGAAAATCTCATTTTATTTATAATGTTTGTTAATAAATATTAGATTACTGGGGCACCCACAATGAAATTCAAATTGCCCAAGTATAAAAGAGGCTCAAGCGTATCTGTGCACTAAGGTGATAAGTCAAAGACATACGAATGACCATATCAAATGACACAATCCTTTGTTTGAAGGAAGGAATTATATTCATTTCTCTCTATTTGATAGATTGCATAATATTTAAGTACTAAGTACAAATGAGCCATATTTTATTACTTTAAAAATAAATATATTCAAATATGAGTTGACCATCTCCTAAAAGATAGTCAATCACTGAGGTGAAAGAATTCAATTACCTCCTCACCTCCTTAAAAACCTGCACTATTTATTTTCTCCTCCTATAAAAAGTTTGATTATTCAGGGTTCAACTTGATAATATATGATTGTACCATCACAGACTAAACACAATGAAGAGGAACCTAATTATCCTCGCATCCAGCATTGCAACTTATAGTGGTCAAAACTGGGGAAAAGAGTGCCTACATTACTTAATCAATTAAACTAATTAATGGCAGACTCATCACCCAGGCCCACATCCTAGAAACCATATATCTCACATAGTATAAAAAAGAAGGGAGGCTGGCCATGGTGACTCACGCCTGTAATCTCAGCACTTTGGGAGGCCAAGGCAGGTGGATCACTTGAGGTGAGGAGTTTGAGACCAGCCTGGCTAATACGATGAAACCCTGTCTCTACTAAAAATACAAAAATTAGCCAGACGTGGTGGCACACTCCTGTAATCCCAGCTAATTGAGAGGGTGTGACACGAGAATCGCTTGAACCTGGGAGGTGGAGGCTGCAGTGAACTGAGATCGTGCAACTGCAGTCCAGCCTGGGTGGTAGAGGGAGACTCTGTCTCAAAAAAAAAAAAGTAAAAATAAAATAAATAAAATAAAAATAAAATTCTCCATGAGGTCCAAACATCTTCATCTTGTCTACAAGATGTCAATAATTCATATTTTCATATTTAATTCCCCCATAATCCTGAGATGCCTCTTCTTAACTTCATTGTTATTTTCCTTTTTGTGTGTGGGCCCTGATCACTGAGGCAGGAGAACCACTTGAATCTAAGAGGTGCAGGTTGAAGTGAGCCGAGATTCTGCCACGGCACTTCAGACTGGGCAACAGAGTGAGACACTATCTCAAAACAAAAAAAAAAAGGGAGGGATCCCCCAAACCCCTCCTTTATTTCTAAGAGATTGCATGGAATGAAGTGAGGATGGTAAAAGTAGGATAGATTTGAAATAGGTTATGCAATAATATAAATTGCATATATATTTATGGAGCCTGTTTCCTAGGCAGTAGGAAACAAAATGTTCATTTATTCAATAATAGTAATTAAGCAGAGGAAACTCATAATGTATGAAGTAGGTGGGACCAGAGGAAAGAAGTCAAAGTGTCTTTGCTCTATGGAAAATTTGGGACTTAAAGGAAAGCCTTTAATGAATATGTTGATTAAATGTTGGCCACACTAAACTTAATAAACATATATGTTGAACACCAAGGAACAAGGTTGTAATTTTCACCTCCTGAGACTGAAGAACTGGAACTTTCTATGCAGGTTGATAGGTAATCCACAGTTTCACCAAAGACAGTGAGGGGTTCACATGTGTGTGTGTGTGTGTGGTGTGGGCACACATATTTGAGTGGAAAACATTATTATTGTTTATAAGTAGCATTTTGAGTTTCCTGCTACAGGTAATATGAGTGTAATATGGAAAGAGGTGAGTTAATTACATAGCACTAGGTGAAGGGCAAAAGCCATCCTTAACTAAAAACCATGAAATTCGACCCGCATCTATGGCATTGATAAAGTAGCAGCAAACAGAAGAAATTTTACACTTTCAGCTACAACTTAGCTAAATTAAAGGCAACATTTTCCAAAGACCAGGGCATCTACTCTCCTTGAATGCAGACAGAAATCTCAGAATGACTTGAGATTGTTTTACTTTGGCCATAGTAATTCAGTAACATCCTTCTTTTGCTTCCCAGTATCCTGGAAACATAAATGTCAAGCCACAGAAATTTTGAGTGGTTTCTACCTTCTTGTTGAGTCTCTTTTCTTTTAGGGAAGAATCAACACTAGATGGTAGGAATGGAAACAATTCTGTGAAATAACTCTGACACTTAAGAAAATGGAAACTTGTTAAGGGAAATGAGAGTATCATATGCATATATACACACACACACACACATACCAGAAACTTCATGTGAAAATATTTCTGTCTTTATCCTGACCACCTAGAAGACTGTCAGACAGTTAATACACTATCAATAATTGTTTTTAATACATGAATGATGGAAGTAAGGTTTTAGACTACAATTGTCTTTGCAGATCAGAAAAGAAACATCAATTAGTGAGCTCTAAAGTAGATAGGGATGTCGTCAGAGCCAAGACCAGTTGGCCACACGGTTAGGTTTACATATGAAGAGAGATATATTGAGGGCATTTCATGACATGAGCAAAAATGTGGGAAGTGTAGTAAGCAAGACTTGCGTAAAGAACAGTCAGTGCAAGGACCTGAGCAGAGGAGTGACTTTAGCTGGCAGTCATTACCTATATGGGACCATGTGAGGTAGGGACAAGAGATAGTTTGACTTTTTGAAAAGACTAATTGCTCTGTTGCAGTCAATGGACTTTCTTCCTTTATATGCAGTAGTTAAGTGGCAGATTTGAGAAGATATGAGATATGGTGTTTTGGTGTTTGGGACAGTTTTGTAAGACATATTTTATTATTATTGCCATTTTTATGCAGAGTAAAGCGAACCTTTAGAGTTAGGTTTGGCTTCATCTTATCACATGTTTCCAAGCCACTTGTTTATAGACTGTAGTAGATATTGTGGGTATCCTATCTAGTGAAATTCCTACTTTTGTCCATCATAAACATTTTCGAATTTTATTTAGGTATCCACTCCACTCCCACACACACTTAGACCAGGTACTTTGCTGATGTTTACCCGGACTTCTGCAAGAACCTGAAGGCCTTGGAGGTACTTCCCTCATGGCCTCCCACAATCCTATGCCACAATGATTTTTTCAATAATTAATATCTAAAGTAACCACGTCTTGATTTGTTGTTGTTTTGTTTTTTCACTGTACAGCAGGGATTGATTCAAGAACAGCAATATAACACCATGGTCTGAATGCTTTTATCCCTCAGAAATTCATATGTTGAAACCTAATCACCCATGTGATAACATTAGGAGTTGGGCCCCTTGGGAGGTGATTAGATCGTGAAGGCAGAGCTCTCATGAATGGGAGTAGTGCCCTTTTCAAACGGACCTGCATAAACCATGGTAAAGCTCACCCCTTTACCATGTGAGGACACAAAGAGAGGTGCTGTCTATGAACCTGGGAAGGGGCCTCCTCACACACCATATTATCTAGTGCTTTGATTCTGAACAGTTTATCCTTCAGAACTCTGAGAAATAGATGTCTGGTCTTTATACACTACCCAGTCTATGGTATTTTGTTTTAGTGGCTCGAACAGACTAAGACAGTGACCAAATTCAGGCAATTATAATAAAGACAATATATTTGTTATGAAACCTTGGAAAAGACATCTTCTTTCCCTTGAGAGAAAACCATCAAAAGAAAGAAAGAAGAAAAGAAGGAAAGGAAAGGAGAGGAGAGGAGAGGAGAGGAGAGGAGATGAGAAGAGAGGGGAGGGGAGGGGAGAGGAAATGCTTTCCTTTCTCCATAATGACTGAGAATGTAGTTGAGAAGCCTAAAACTGCTGCCTTTATTTTTTTAATCACTTAGAAGCAGAAGAAAGGCCACAAACTGAAGCCCAAAGTTAGACTTGAACCATCTCTGGACTTATAATATAGAAGGAGGGACGCAAGGAAGGAAGGAAGGAAGGAAGGAAGGAAGGAAGGAAGGAAGGAAGGAAGGAAGGAAGGAAGGGAGGGAGGTAGGGAGGGAGGGAAGGAGGGAGGGAGAAAAAGAAATGAAAAGAGAAAAGGAAAGAAAGCTTTCTTTTCCCCCGAGTAACTGTGTATGTAGTTGAGAAGTCTAAAACTGTGGCCTTTATTTTTGCAATCACTTAGAAGCAAAACAAAGGCCGCTAAATCAAACCCAACATTAGACTTGAGCCATCTCTGGACTTAAAATATATGCATCCCTACATTTTCCTGTGCTTGTCAATCTTATATCTGACTTTCTGTCACCTGCAGCTGAAGCCCTCCTAATTAAAATATAAAACTTAAACATACACACACACACATTCCAATTAGAGGATTAAGCATAGATTACGGTTTTGTTCATATGTTATTCTATGCCAATCCCTCATAAAACATTTCTGTGCAGACATTTTATGGTACAGATTGACCTTTAGTATCCTAAAATCTTTCTGTATTATGACACAATTTCTTGTTAGCATAAGACAAACTTAATTAGCTCTGAGCATTCCTGTTACTTTAGATAAATCCAACGGTGTGTCCTTGGGGTAACGTAATTGGCTTCTCAGTATAATGCATATTATACTAATTATAATGTAACTTCTAAACATGACAGAATACATGTGCCTTAAATTAACTTCATTTGAATTTAGGAAGAGTAGGATGATACCTTCAAATTCATATTTTCTTTCAAAGTAGACTTCTCTCAGTTCTTGTTATTTATCCACTCAAATGAATACGCTTCTCTAAGGTAATCGAAGTGGCAAAGAGAACCACAGGATCTGCAGAGTCTGAGAAGGACCGTAACATCAAATTTGATTTAAACATATTTCAAACCATGAGAAAAATAAACGCTAGTTGGATGCCTTTTTGAAAAATACTTTTTCATAAGTTTATTGAAACATTTGAAGGACTTTTATGGATCTTAGCTTTATGATGAATAAGCTGTGCACTTTGCTTGCATACACTAAAAACCACTTAAAGGGGAAGCAGAACTGAGTAGATACGATGTCATTTGAAAACACAGTGCTTGACTCTCCAGTGTGTAGTTGCTTGAAACCTGCCTTTGTGGTATGGGGAATGATTTCATTTACGTAAGGTAAGTATGATGATAAAAGATTTACTTGGTCCCATAAATTTTGCCTATTATCTCTCTGCCTTCAAAAAGCAAAGTTTATGTTTGGTGGTATTATGATCAGACCAACTGTGTTTTGCTGTTATCGTTCCCATCATCAAGAACTCCCATGTTTACAGCAATGATAAGATGGACTCTAATGCAGGTTGCTTGAAAATTTAAAATCAAACTGCTCTTACCAGATGGGCAGCTTGAGGGAACATGATATGACTTGCCAAAGCCCCAGTTGCTTATTTCAAGAACTGTGACAAAGATTCTGAGTTTCCAAACATCAGGGCAGCACAATTCATCACGACTTTTCTAAACATCCAAGTGTATGAGGGCAAAGAACTCTGATCCTAAAATAATTTTAATTATTTTTATAAAATCTTCATAGTATATTACTATTTGTAACAAACTTACATAGAGGCTGCACATATATATAGTAAGTTAGTATTTATCAGCTAGCATTTGATGTTCATGTTGTGCCAACACAAATTACAACCTGTGCTCATTGAAGTTTAATGGCAAACATGGCACACAATCAATAAGTACAAAAGCATAGACTTGAATCCTGAAATTACTAAATCCATGATCTTCTAGTTAAACCTGCTCTAAAAATACATTACTACAAAAGTTTGGGAGAACAGGTGAGGGTCCCCAATTTAATCTATACATATTATTTTCCCTGCTTAAAGGTCTACCTCTCAATCACTGAAAAATTTTCTTTACAAAGACAACTTTTCTTTCAATATTTCTTAGGGTTTATCTTTCTTCTTTCCCTTTCATAAAGCCAAGGGTCTAGATTTCTTTTGGGATGCCATTCAAGGCCACTTATATTTTAGTCTCTGAGCACTGCAGCTAGGCATGTGTTAGGTGACCCTAAAGATCTTGGGCCACATTTGAATAGATAAAGAAATGATGGGCCACAGGTTAGCAGCTTCTATATTTTGCAGAAAATTTTGGAATATAGACACAGGAGATTTTCATTAGTCGCTGTTAGGAGGTGGAACAACAAGTCAAGGAATATCAAGTGGCCATGTTCACATCAAAATAGAGAAAGCTGTTCTTCAGAGAGAAAGAAAAAAAAAAGAGAGAGAGAATATCTGGACCATGAAAAGCCAAAAAAAAAAAAAAAAGAAGCCACTGCTGACTGAGAGATAGATAGAATAGAATCATTGGTTCCTAATTATTTCCCAGTTGCAGGTTCAGTATGTGGTTTCAGTGAACATACATTTCTCTACTCCATGAGAAGTCTCCAAATGTACCCAATAAATTGTCTTTAAGTAAGATGAATACATTTTGTTGCAATAAAAGCAAATCATATCTTTTGAGAACCACACACATAAAAAAAGAGTGACTTTTGAGGCTGAGGTGGGTGAATAACTTGAGCCCAGGAGGCTCAAGTTTGAGGCTTCAGTGAGCTCTGATCACACCACTGTGTTCCAGCCTGGACAACAGAGCAAGACACCATTTCTTAAAAAAAAAAAAAAAAAAAGGAAACTTTTATGTTATATAAATTACACCCCAAAAAAACTTCATAAAAATAATAATATACCTAATAAATTACAGATCTTTATGTAGAGCATATAAACCATCATATTTTCTTTGTGAGCACTGAAAATCATGTATTCCCCTAACATTAGTAAACAGATATAAGAATTAAAATCAAAGAAAATGGTAAAACTAAATAATTTCTGGGGAGGATATTTATTTAAATTCTCAAAATGATAATCTTTATTCAAAGAATACTTACCCTTTGGGCCTGCATTAAATCAGAGTTTGTTGTGCTCACCCATTAATGTATTTAATTATTAATTTGATGTCTATTTATTCTCATGCAATCATATTTTGTTTTAAAGAATGCTGGCTGGATATGTTGGCTCGTGCCTGTAATGCATTTTCAGAGGCCATGGCAGGAAGATGGCTGGAGCCCAGAAATTTAAGATTAGCATGGGCAACATATGGAGACAAATCCTCTCTACAAAAAATAAAAATTAAAAAGAAAATTATCCAGGTATGGTGGCATATGTCTCTGTTCCCAGCTACTCAGGAGTGTGAAGTAGGGGGATTGCTTGAGCCTAGGAGGTCAAGGCTGCAGTGAGCTTTGATCACACCACTGCACTCCAGCCTGAGAGACAAAGGGGACCTTGTTAGGGGGTGAGGATAAGAGGAAGAATGCTTATTCTATTAATAAACCAAGCATCATTGAAAGGAATTGACTATGTAAAAATGAGAAAAAACATAGCAAAATGACAGCTAGATATTTTTGACTAGCTGATCTAAAGAAATAAAAGGACTTGGATTAGCTGAAACAATCTTGGAAAACAAGAATGAAAATAAAGCACTTGCTCTTCCCAATTTCATAACTTACTACAAAACTGCAGTAAACAAAAAAGTGTGGTACAGATATAAGAATTGACATACAGATCAGTGCAATAGAATTGAGTGTGTAGAAATAAATCCTCACATCTATGATTAATTACTTTTGGACAAAGGTGCCAAGACATTGAAATGAGGAAAGATTAGTTTTTTCAACAAGTGGTGCTGGGACAACTGGGTATCCACATAAATTTAAATAAAGTTACCTCACATCATTTACAGTAATTAACTTGAACTCATTATCAACCTACATGTAAGCACTAAAATTTTAAAACTCCTAGAAAAAAAGAAAACATTGGAACAAATTTTCACAACTTCGGATTAAGCAGCAATGTTTTCAATATTATACCAAAAGCACAACTGGCAAAAGAAAAAAATAAATATATTAGACATAATCAAAATTGAACTATTTTGTATTTTAAAGCATGCTATTAAAAAAGTAAATATACAACTCAAAGAACAGGAGAAAACATTAGCAAGTCATATATCTGATAAGGGACTTGTATGGAAAAAGCTTAGAATTAAACAATAAAAAGTTGAATAACTCAATTACAAACTGGGAGACAAATTTGAATGACCCTTTCTCCAAAGCAGATACAGAAGCCCCTGATAAGCACACAGATTCTCAACATTACTGTTGCTAGGGAAATGAAAATCAAAATCATTCCATACCCACTAGAATTACTAAAGTTCAAAAACTGACAATATTACGTGTTGGAAGGATGTGGAGAAACTTGAACCTTATGCATTGACGGTGAGATTTTAAAATCATAAAGCGACTTTGGAAACAGTTTTGCAGTTCCTCAAAAGCATAGCCACAGTTTAAATTTTTACGTGACCCTGCAATTCCACTCCTATTTATATAATCAACAGAAATGAATATCTCCATGCAAAACATACATGAATGTTTATAACAGCATTATTCATAATAGCTAAAAAGTGATACTAATCCAAATCTATCAACTGCAAATAGATACACAGAAGGCTTAGTCCAAATAATAGGAAATTATTTGTAAATAAAAAATGAGTGACTTAATGACACATTCTAGGACATAGCTGAGTCTTGAAAACATTATGCCAAGTGAACAAAAGCCAGTAACAGAGACTACATACTTTATTACTCCATTTGTATTAAATGTCCAGAGTAGGCAAATGCACAGAAATAAAAAAACAGATTTATTTTTCAGAATTTTTGAGAAGGGAAAAATGGAGAGTGACTGCTAATGAGTATAGGATTTGTTTTGGGGTAATGAAAATGTTCTAAAACTAAAACATAAAATTTCAAAAATCTGTGAATATACTAAAAACCACTAAACTGCACACTTTGAAAGAGTGACTTTTGAGGCTGAGGTGGGTGAATGACTTGAACCCAGGAGTCTCAAGTTTGAGGCTTCAGTGAGCTCTGATCACGCCATTGTATTCCGGCCTGGACAACAGAGCAAGACACCATTTCTTAAAAAAAAAAAAAAAAAAAAAAGAAAAGAAAAAAAGGAAACTTCTATGTTATATAAATTATACCTCAATAAAGCTTCATAAAAATAATAAAACACCTAATAAGTTACAGATCTTGACTACGGACCCATTCTATCCGGCCTTAAAACTGAGTATGCCAATCAATATTAATTTTTATGTAGAGCATGAATTTTGTAGATATATTATTATTGCAGTGGCTGCCTGGATAGTCAGGTAACAATGATTACCTCAATACTGAAGATGAGGTGCAATGGCTTTAAGTAAGTGACAACTAAGAAGACAGAACTTTTGTGTTTGGAGACTGTTGGGAACAGGCCCCCAAAACTGGCCATAAAGAAAATCTCTGCAGCACTGTGACATGTTTGTGACAGCCATGATGCCCACGCTGAAGGTTGTGGGTTTACCGGAATGAGGGCAAGGAACACCTGGCCCCCCCAGGGCAGAAAACCGCTTAAACATGTTCCTAAGCCACAAACAATAACATGAGTGATCTGCACCTTAAGAACATGGTTCTGCTGCAGACAACTAGCCAGATCCATCCCTTTGTTTTGGCTCATCCTTTTGTTTCCTGTAAGGAATACATTTAGTTAACCTATAATCTATAGAAACAATGCTTATCACTGGCTTGCTGTCAATAAATATGTGGGTGAATCTCTGTCTGAGGCTCTCAGCTCTGAAGGTTGTGAGACCCCTGATTTTCCACTCCACATGCTATATTTCTGTGTGTGTGTGTGTGTCTTGAATTCCTTCAGCACCACTGGGTTAGGGTCTCCATGACCGCGCTGGTCTCGGCAGGAGACAGGAATGAAAACCAAGCTTTGCTTTTAAAACCAGAGTGTCTTACTACTTCATATGGCTGCTAAGTAGATTTGGTAGTGAATACATTTTTTTGTACTTGTCATTCATATGTTAATAATTTTTACCACTTGGAATTTGTTTCAATAAATAGTGAAATCTTTATTTTGCATGCTAAAGTCTGTGAAAGTGCTTGTGTTGAAATAAAATTTATAGACACATGATGAGCCTACCTACATATAAAATTAATCTCAAGTTTATTTTCTGAAAATGACAAGAATTTTACCTCCCTAAGTCATCTAATTCCACATTTCAATTCCTTAAAAAGAAAGGTCCCTAACAATTACACTTATTTAAACATGGAGTTAACAAAGAAATCAACATATTGCATGCACACACAAAGTGTGTTCCAAACCAATGTATTAAACCAATATGGAAGTGTAGCCATGACCAATATATTTTCTAAATATTGATTTACTGGCAAATCAATATCTTTTGCCTATAGTTTTTCAATTCATATGGAACTCATTCATTATCCTAGCTCACATCCACAGCACAAACAAATCAATGAACTGTGTGCACCAACCAATATATTAAACTTATACTTCAATAAAATTGTTGGGTGCAACTATTTTTTCACATATGTGGCCATCTAATTTCATCAGGCTCTCACAAATACTAATTTTGACTTTTTCAAAAATGCCATTACATTTGGGAGATTAAAATTACAATGTAGGCTTTCTCTCCATTTTTTTTTTTTTTTTTTTTGCGTCAAGTATGTACACTGGATGTTAGGAGATTTTATAGCTCCGTGAATTCTTGATAAGTTAGTAGTAGATACGGAAAAACTAACTTTACCAATTTTTAACTCCAGAATCTAGGTAAAAATAGTATCAGAAGAAAGCCAGGTATTAGAACGGGCCAGAATAGCTATCATTTTCTGGTTCAGATGAGAGCAGCTGTGGAAAGAAAGTCATTACTGCTTTATGCCACTAGGTTATTATTGAGAGATGACTAATTTCTTTGGTTCTTACAAAATAATAGAAGCTCACACTTTCACTTAAAACTAATAGAGATTTTTCATAGAGATCACTAACCTCTTATTTGGTTAGAAATGTGCATTGTTCGTTAATGGGGCTATATTTGTATTTTTCTTTCAAGTTTTTATCACAGTTTTCAAATTGACTTCATATCCAAGATGAAATTGAAACTAAAGTACAGCTCATTACAACTCATGCAGGCTGATAGCTTCAATGGTAAAAGCCATCTGCAGGATGACCCCATGTAACTTCTCTTCCTGGGAGAAAGGACTCCACCTTGACATTGTGCATGATACTTTCTGCTATCTCCACGCCTAATAAATATACCAGACTTTAGAGGCCACGTGTTGGTACATCTTTTTAAGAGATCCAACCTGCTATAAAAAGTGACATTAACCTTTAATTTAATTTCTTTCTCTCTCTTAGTCTAGACTGCTGATTTGCTCACTCAGTATAAAATCATGCAGCGTGTTATTGGAGTGTCATCAGCATGAATAATGGATCCCATGCTCGTAGAGATAAACCTCAAGAAGAAGGGTTACCAATATGGCCTTTATAGTTCACACAGGCATTTTTGAATGGAATGTTCTGGACATTTAAAGCACTGAATGGGACTGGTCTGAAAAGTTATGACCACACTTTAAGAAACGCCATGAATTTTGAACCCTCCAAGGATGGCAAACAGATTACAGGAATATATTAATAAGCATTAGTATGGTTCTTAAAAGTGAACATTGACTTTTCTATTTTTCTGTTAGTGAAATTAAAATGGATGGAGGTTCTTGGCAGTGCATGGTTCCCATAAAAATGGCATCTGCAGCACTGGTTGTTCTTAAGATATTGGATATTAGGATATTCGGCTAGAAGTATAATATTGAATTTCAATTATAAGTGATGTTTCTCAGAAACGTGACATCTACCTGTTACATATACAACTGTGATTTCCTTATAATTATTTGTGTTTTCCTAGAATTCTGCTACCATATTTGTATTTGTTGCATTTGTAAAAAATATACATTTGACTCTTGAATAGAAAGAAAAAATATAGCAGTTTTCCTCTAAATAAATTCACGTAAGTATTAATAATATTGCTTCGCTATTTAACATGGGTGGTTTTATTTTATTCACTAGTAATGTCATATGCCATAGACTGATGGAAAATTCTAGCTATTCTGTGATGCTTATTTTTCAAATTGCATTACATTATTCGACAATTTTTGAGAGTTCAAAGAAGAGTTTACATGGTTACTGGCAGCCCGACTTTCAAAGGCAGAGGAAAGCCTCCTTACCCAATATGAATTATTTCTTCAGCAGAGGTATAAAATAGACTAATGGAAAGTTGACCGAGTCAAAGGAAGGGTAGCGTGCCATGACAGATAGCACCATTTTGTGACTTTTTCAGGAACTTTCCTCCTCCACTATGCTCTCTTTCCTGGAAGGCTGACTTGCAGGGATTGCATGAACATTCTCATACTCTTAATCATCTGGCAGGGGTTCTTACAAAGAGCAGAAGAACAGAAGAAATAGGCAAGTTAAGTCAGAATATTGAGTCCCACCCCACCACCGCACTCCCCGCCCAGCTTTTTCCTTGCAAGAGTACCTCAAGCTAGTCCTGTTTGTCTCCCAAAGGGGACTATTCTTCTCAAAAGAGTTCATACACTATTCTCTTTGTGATAACCACTCCCTCTTCCTTACTCTTTTAAGCGTAGGAGTAATAACACTTTTGCTGCCACAGGCTCTTGATTAATGCACTATTCCTTCTGAGTTCACCACACCTTTATAAATTAGCCCCATTTGTAAATGAACTTTGTTTTATCCTATTTTCAATAGTCTGTTTCCTGTTGGGACCAAACTGATCTCATAGCGTAATTTGAGATCAAATGGTGAGCTGCATGATTCTGCAATTTCTACATAAACTGAAACATTTACACAGACTTCTTAATTTAGTATCTGCAGGATACAAATATCTAAAATATCTACCGAAATGCTTCACTCATTATCCTTCTTTTTATTTTTGTCTTTTTTGATGAACTTTTTTGTTGTCTCATAGTCAAAGTCTATACTTACACAGAGATGAGAAAAATCCAGTCACAGGAAGTTTCTGGTGTCATTGTCTGATACTATTCGCATGCAGAGACATCCTTTCTAACTGAGAAAGATTTTAGACACACATGTAAACTAACTGAATTAAGAGGAAGTCTTTTATTCGTAGTCCAACAAAATAATCAAGCTCGGTGAACTTTCATTTACATTTACCAGGAAATCATAGTAATCTTCAGATATATTTTGATTTGCTGCATATAAGGTTAAAAAATAACTGCTGACTTCTTTCTAAATTTTTGTAATTTGTTCATTAAAATACATTTACAATAAAATTTTTATATAACACAAACAAAAGACTTGTCAACCATCTCTTAACTTTGCTGTTTCCTCACTGGCCACTCTTTCTCATTATTATTTGCTAATTCTTTTTATTACTGACCCCTTAACATTGTAGTAAGCCTTTTTTTATTCATTTAAACATTTCTCTTAGTTTCCGGTACCAATCTTATTACCTTAAATACCTTTTCAAATGCCAACGAATTCCCAAATTTATCTCCACCATGAATCTCTTCCTGAACTCCTGATTCATATATCAAAGTGCCTACCAAACAGCTCCCTGTGGATATCTCATAAATATCTCACACTTAACACTTTCCAAACCAAATTGCTGGACTTACCTCCAAATGTTCCACCCAATGCTTTTCCATCTTTCTGGTTACTCAGGGCAAAGTTGGAAATTTTCTTAACAGCTCTCTTTTCTTTATATAAATCCATTTTTCACATCTACTGCATCCATAAGTATTAATATATTTTCAAAACATATGGAAGATCCAACTCTTTCTCAACATCTCCATTGTCACCACTCTGGTCCAAGTCAACATCACCTCTCTTCTTGATTATTGCCCTGGACTTCTAATTGGTGTCCTGCTTCCTATACCTCCATCTCCCCAAACTGTCTATTATCTTACTGTATTCAGAGTAATTAAGTTAAAACTGAGGTCAGATGATGTCCCTCTGTTGAAAATCATCCAATGACAGTCCCTATATTAGTTTTGTAGGGCTGCCTTAACAAATTACCACTCACTAGGTGGCCTAAAACAACAGAAATTAATTCTCTCAGAGTTCCGGAAGCTAAAGTCCAAAATCAGGTTGACAGCAGGGGTGTGCTCCTTGTGAAGACTCCAATAAATAATCCTTCCCTGCCTCTCTCTCCTAGCCTCTGGCGTGGTTGCTGGCATTTTAAAATTATCATTATTATTATTATTATTTTGAGATGGAGTCTCACTCTATTGCCCAGGCTAGAGCGCAGTGGCATGATCTCTGCTCTCTGCAACCTCTGCCTCCTGGGTTCAAGCCATTCTCCTGCCTCAGCCTCTCAAGTAGCTGGGTTTACAGGCACCTGCCAACGCGCCTGGCTAATTTTTGTACTGTTAGTAGAGACAGGGGTTTCGCCATCTTGGCCAGGCTGGTCTTGAACTCCTGACCTCATATTCCACCGGGCATCCCAAAGTGCTGGGATTACAAGCGTGAGCTGCGCCCAGCCTGCTGGCAATCTTTGACATTCCTTGGATTGTAACTGCATCACACCAATCTCTGCTTGTGAGTTCATTCAGGCTTCTTTCCTGCATCTCCTCTGGGTCTTTATACACAAAAGTCTTTCCCCTTTCTCTCTCGGTTTTTTTTTGTTTGTTGGTTTTTTTTTTTTTTTTTTTTTTTTTTTTTTTTTTTTTTTGAGAGGAGTTTTGCTCTTGTTGCCCCAGGCTGGAGCACAGTGGAGCGATCTCAGCTCACTGCAATCTCCGTCTCCTGGGTTCCAGCGATTCTCCTGCCTCAGCCTCCCAAGTAGCGATGCCTCACGCCTGTAATCCCAGCACTTTGGGAGTCCGAGGTGGGAGGATGAACTGAGGTTGTGAGTTCAAGACCAGCCTGACCAACATGGAGAAACCCTGTCTCTACTAAAAATCCCCTTTCTTTTAAAAAGTCACCAGTCATTGTATTTAGTGCCTATCCTAATCTAGTATGACCTCATCTTAACTTGACTTAAATGCAGAGACTCTTTTTCCAAATCACAGGTTCCAGGTGGACATGAATGGGACTGGGGAGCACTCTGTACATCGTATATTCCTGCCTTTTATTTAGAGTACAGGCATGTAGTTGGGAGTACTGTTGTTCTGTTGAGGATATTGGTAATTTCCAGAGACAGTTTTTGATGGTCATGACCCGAGCTGCTATGGGCATCTGCTAGATACCCACTGTGGGATGTTTTTAAACATCCTACAGTGCACAGGACAGCCTCACAAAATGAAGAATTATGAGGCCCAAAATGTTAATAGTGTCAAAGCATAAAATTTCTCTAGTTTGAGAAACCTCACTCTTGGAGTAAGAGTCAGGAGACTTACAGTGACCTAAAGGTCCTTCAGTAACTGTCTCCTCTTCTCTATCTCAATGATACTCACCTCTTGCTTTCTCCAGCACTCTCTACTGCCTTTTTTGGAATACTTACCTTTCTGATATCAGCATCATGAATTTCCTCATCTCCTTCAGGTCTTTATTCAAATGTCACCTTCTTGATGACATCTTCAAGTCCAATAACCTCATTTAAATTGTCGTGATCTCAAGCACTGCTAATTTCCCTTACCGGGCTCTATTAATTTCTAAAATACTCATCACCTTCTAAGCCATATACTTACTAAGTTTACTGTCAATTTTCTACATGTCACACCAAAACTGTCTTACATAAGAACAGATATTTTTGTGTTTACTCAGTGATACGTCTCAGTACTTAAAATATTGCCTGAAACATGGTAGTGCTCAATAAATGTCTGAGTAATCAATAAAATATTTGAATATCTGAATTAATTAATAAGTGAAAATGCTTGTCATTCACCACACAAAGATAACCACTATATTTTCTAAAAGTGTACAAATAGAACAAAATTGTATACCCATGAAAGTTGACGGTATAGAAGTACATTTTCCTTCAAAAACGTTTTAAATGTTTCATTTATGATTATAAAGAAAAGATACATGATGCTATTTGAAATCACCATTAACAATGTAAAGTACTTATCTCCTGGGGCCATGTGTGTAATTGAGGTGATACACAATTCAAAGCCTTTCTTAACCTCCTCTTGGGGCTCTGATAGTTCTAACCTTATGACACATTATTTTGAATGGCACTGATAGAGGCAAATCACGTTACTCACCAGAACCAAGCCTGACGAGTAAAGAGAGGGAATGAAAAAAATATGTGAAGTATTTAGCGGGGCTATAAAGTAACTGATACCTTGGGTAACACCACCATATCTAAATAAGGGTGCTTTTTTTTTTTTTTTTTGAGACGGAGTCTCGCTCTCTCGCCCAGGCTGGAGTGCTGTGGCCGGATCTCAGCTCACTGCAAGCTCCGCCTCCCGGGTTTACGCCATTCTCCTGCCTCAGCCTCCGGAGTAGCTGGGACTACAGGCGCCGGCCACCTCGCCCAGCTAGCTTTTTGTATTTTTTAGTAGAGACGGGGTTTCACCGTATTAGCCAGGATGGTCTCGATCTCCTGACCTCGTGATCCGCCCGTCTCGGCCTCCCAAAGTGCTGGGATTACAGGCTTGAGCCACCGGGTGCTTCTTTAAACAAATCTCTTTGGAACTCTACTCACTTATTCTACTTCATTCATAGTTTGTATAATGGTATGAAGACAACAGTGGAAAATTACAGAATGTATCAAGAAGCATTGAAGCACAGGCTCCAAATGAGAACTAAAACATTATAAAATTTTATAAATAGTGGTAAATATAAAATATGAAAAACACAAATAAGCTTACAGATATAGCTAAAGAAATGTGGCTAAATGTGGTAAAAAAAAAAGTCATCCTTAGTATACCATATGAAAAATGGTAGTAAATCAAATATCCAATGGGTTAATAAAGATACATTGATCAATAAGTGAAATTAGTCTGGAATTTATTTTCAAAACAAATACAGCAGCTTTCCTTCTTAGGAAATGGTAATTCTCCTATGAAAAGCCTATATTATTCTCTGAGAGTCCAGGCAATTTCTCAAATAGAAGTATTACCTGCACAGATTCTATATTTTCTTGAAAATGTTTCCCTTAGATTTATCCTTAACAGAGTGACTCTTAATTTGAAATACTATAATAATGCAATAGATCTGGTGAGTTCCTAATGCTCAACTCATGATACAATGAACAACAATACGGCATTTTTTTGTAAATGTGAGTATTTAATATATCAAGGACAATATTGCCTCAATGACTTTCAAAGGAGCAAATGATTATTGATTAAATTTTCAAAAGGAATGATTATTAACAATGTTAAATAGCAGCCAAAATGTTGAGCTATTTATGCCAATTTATTTTAGTTCTAAACAAAGTGAATAAGTATTATAGGAAAGACCATGGGTGGTAAATGACATTTTTTATTACTTGGGACATTAGAAAAATTAACTTTCTGGAAAGTTAGAGTACTCTTTGTAAAAAGCATTTATACTGCCTCATGGCATAACTCAATTCATTTTTTTTATTTCTACTAGATAACTGAATGTTGCACTGTTTATGAAATCAAAATACTCTAAAATGTTGCTTTGGTCCTTTTTGGGGTCATTCAGATACTAGCAGCCCATTGAGAAATTTAAGTGAAATTTGGAAGCAAGCAATAAAACATGAAAGGCCTGACAGACTTGATTTATGAGTTCAGATTAACATAATTACAGAGTACATATTTTAGGGATAAAAACAATAATCCTAAAGGGAAACTATCATTAATAAAACAAGTATAACTACTGCAATTGGGTAAGATAGCAAATTACATCATAAAGACAGATAAACAATGGATAGATTTGTTAAGAAAGCTTAACACTGCACTACAAAGAAACATGACCAAGAACATATAGACTAAGGATCGAATATTATAATCTAAAAGAACCTGTACCAGCTGTGAGACATTCTCCCGAGAGAAGCAATGAGGGCCAAAAATATCTCATGGACTTATAATGGAATGAAACTAAGAAATCGGAAATTATTTTGTTTCTGTGAATGATTAAAACTACTTTATACATTGCATTTCATTTATTCTGTTTTTTTTTATTTTTTCAAACCATACTCACATACATACTTGAAAGCACTCTGGGCAGAAGTGAAGTTATTTTACCTTGAAGAGAGGATATTTAAATTCATTGAGCAAAGGTAGATAGTAAATACAACACCTGAGCAAGCTGCTGCTTCTTTTAAATAACAAAAAAGAGAGTATTAAAATCAACATTTTCTTTTGCATTTTTTTTTTTTTGGTTGGAAGTTTGCCAAAGCCTAAAAAGGAAAACCCAGAAATGATCCTTTTAGTAGGTGAGCCGAAAGGGCCACTGCTATGATTAAAGAAAGGACTTGCTCCACCTGGATACATGATCTAACAAGAATTTATAGCTTTTATAAAAGTGATTCCAAAGATGTGAAATCCTACTGTATCAGATTTCTCTTAACCTTTTCAGAGAAATCTTTACATCATTCAAAAATTTCAAACCCTCTTGATCAGCCTTAATTAGGTCATCTCAAACAATGTGAAAGTTTTTTTTTTTCTTTTTTTTTAATGGTGTATAAAAACTTAAGAAGGATAGAGTCCTTTAGTTTGGTTCATCCTCTTTCTTCCTTTCTTTGATGCTAAGAAAAAGTATTATTTGGGAAAACAGATTACCACAGCTATGAACACGACACATGATAATTTATGGTGTGAATTTTTGCTTGTCAGGTTTTACTGGGCTGTGGACAATGGCAGAAACCTGGTAACCCGGGACACTGCTCTTCTGAGCAATCCACTGCAGTTTGGGAAGAAAAGGGAGACTAAATCTCCACTTGTAATTTGTTCATGTAAAATTTCAAATAAAAGAGCTTTTGCCAGCTGAATTTTCTTCGCTTTCAGATGAAAAGATGTTCAGCTTCCCCAATGTTTATCAAATTGGAAGAGTTATTTGAAATTAGAAATTAAGTTCTTACCCCAGCAAAATGGTCCAAGAGCAATGATCTCGTGGTGATTTGTGAGTCTTTCAAGACAGGCATGTAGTTCTCAGGCTGAGCTAGTTTCGCCACAGACGAAGCAGTGGGTTACCAGAGCTGTCCTGCCCCTTGGGTTTTGTGGGAATAGCTTATGCCACCAAAAAGTAGCATTATTTTATGCTTCCTTAAATCTCAACACAAGTTAGTTAGACTGGAGGTATATTGCTGATTTGTTTTCTCCATCTGGTTTTATAGTTAATGCACTTAATGTTCTTAAATTAAATAGTCTCAGGTATAAACTTTAAATAGATTAAATTTTTACATTCCTTAGCAATTGAAATACACATGATTTCTAGGAGTTTCTTTTTTTACTTCTTAAAACATTTGGGCAAATGGGATGTGTTCATCTTTACACATCAGAAATAAAGTACTGGCACACATTTCTAACAGGGTCAAAGAGATAATATTTGGTAAACCAAGGCAGATATTATTTTAAAACACTTGTTCCTGGATTGGAAATAAATTGTGAAAAAGAATGTTCAGTTACCTTTATGAAATTTAACAAATATGTGAACCTTAACCTAAAACTGCCAAGTATTAGCACTGACTTTGGCTAAAGATTTATTTCCTATTTTAAGTTTAAATAAGTTTGAGATTTCAGTATCTGTGAGATTCTCTGAGCTTCAAAGTTGTCAAAACAACAACAACAACAACAACAAAACCTCCCATTCTCAATTTTATCTGTCTCCTGGACTACATTTTAAATCAATAAAAATGTCAATGATTTAGATTAATTTTAAAATTTGATAGTGGTTCAGACAGCTGACTTTGCACAATGAAAACCAATAATTGAAATGAGGAAATGTTGGTTTAAGATGGTTTTTATTTTATAAGTCCAGGTTCACAAATTCCTAGGCTAAAATATTGTAATCCCCATTGATAAAGTAGGTTACTTAAGCTTTGTTTGAGTTCATTAATGCAAATAATAACTTGAGAAGGGGAAGTAAATCTATGTAAATTAACTTATAGTCTCTGATTAGCAAAATTAAAATGTAAAAGTACCATTAGTTGTAATGACTCTCTACATTATTATTTCTATCATATTTTATAAAGATTCTCGAAGTATATTTGTTTGATATGATATTTCAGAGATATGCTCAAGATTTATTTCTTATTATTAATTTCAACCATCTTTATCAGGAGAAACCATTTCTTCAAAGTTTAGGTCACATACACACATACATGATTTATGTATTGTACATAACTAATATATACTATATGTAAAATATACAATTATATATTATAGATGATACTGTATATATCATCTATAATATATGTGTACTATATGTAATTTTAAATACATATTATATATAACATATACGAGATTATAAATACCAATTAATCTAATACACATGTGCTCCTGATGTCAGGTATTGTACGTTGGATTTTTTATCATCCCCTAATTTAAACCATGGCAAAAATTTTGCTGTAAACTTGACATGAATAATATTATGCCTTCAGGAAATAAAATTATATTCAGCGTAACTGTAACTGGTGGATGTTATACATTTATAGAAGTCTGTTGCATGATGTTTTTCCACTTAGTAATTCAGCAGTTTATTGTTACACTTTAGCATCTGTGTGTATCTTCTAAATGGGAGTATTTATCCTTAAAGAATCTATTATCTATGATTGGCACTGAATGGCCATCTTATAACCAACTTGCTACAGCATATATTCTCTGTCTTACGCTACAACAGTCATGTATAAATGCCTTTCTTTGGGTTCCTTTTGGAACACATCTTTTGTTCCTAATATCCTTTTGACAATAAAGGACATAGTTTTCATGGCATTTAAAATAAGTCACCTATTCACTTCTTGAGTGGCAGCTGTAGACTTGCCTGAGGAAAAGGTGGGAGGGAGGTCACTCCCTTCCTGAAACGTGTGACAGCGAATGTAAGGAGCACCTCCTCCCCGATACTTAAGCACTAGAATTTACTTTATGCTCAGTTTTAATACTACTGTGGCTTCACTTTCTTCGGTGACTTAAAGGAAATTTAAAAAAAAAAAAAGTAGGTGAATCTTCATGGCTTGGCTTTAGTTTTATCTCAGATTAGAAAGGTGCTTTCAGTCATTTATTCAATCAGTCAATTACTCAATGCATGCTAACTATGTCCACATGCTTATTAGATGCTGGAAACTATCAGTAACCTGACCCAAGGATCTCACAGTCAAGTGCAATGACAGCCTCCACCTCCAGTCTATCTGCATTCTCGCCATGCTTTTAAAATAATTTGCAGCCACCACCTATGCTAAGCTTTCAACATTCCCGATGTTTCTCCTTTTTATTCCTTTGTATGTCTGGCAAACGTCTAATCGTTCTTCAAGACTCAAATGACTTATGTCCTCCTCCGCAATCTCTATCCCCTGAAGGCCTCAGAACATATTAGGACTTCTTTGCTCTCTGTTCTATAGCCCCTGCATGCACCCGTGGTAGAGAACACTTACCACATCATTTTGTAGCACTCTGTTTATCTGTCTGCCTCCTCATCTAGACAGTGAGCAACTTGAGAGCAGGATTTTTTCTCTGATCATTGATGTATCACCAAAGCCTGTCTCAGAGTTTGGCAGAACATATATTGGAAGAAAGAAAAGAAATGAAGTGAAATGAAATGAAATAGACACCCTTGGCAAATGAGCCCCTGGAGTATCCTTGTAAGCCTCCTATTATGGAATTTCAGTTTCTCCAGAGTGCATATGTTGGTAAGTGAGTGGGTGGGGGTTGCTGTCTAAATATTAAAATAAAACACATTCAAATAATTTGTTTTACTCCCTTTTTAAAACGCCAACAAACACTGCTTTGTTATTAAAGGTATAAACAAAACAAAGCAAAACAAAAATATATCACCAACGATCATAATTAATATCTGGTGTTTGAAATTTCTGCAGAGGCAATTTCCCAACGGAGTCTCAGAGCTAAGCCTACTCCAGCCTCTTGAGACTGTCATCTGGCAATCCAGGTTTAATAGAACAAAGGGGATGATCTATTGCCTGGAGGCCAAATGGTGCTCTTTCAACCTGGTATCTGTCAAGATAGGAAGAAGATAATGCCACTTTACATCATTGACAATGAGAGTGGAGCAGCAGGAAGCAAGCAGGTTGCAAGTGTACAGCTCACATAGCTTCCTTGAGGCTTTCCCATTCTCAGAAACAATGCATGTTTATTTTAAGATTAGCTGCCTGAATAGCAAAAGAATCACACAACACACGCGGGCACACACCCACACACATGCACAGACACACACACACACACACACATAGAGCCAAGCAAAGACAGAAAGAGGTTGAAGGTCCTTTGCAATAAAACTGAAGGTAAATGTAAACTTCTTATCTTAACAAAGTAACAATATCTTAATTTATTTCAATTTTAAAAACATGCAAAAAGTTATGGATGAAAAAGAAAATACTATTTTTAAGAGGAATCTTTTTAATGCAGCACAATTCATTTTAAAATATAAGTATAAATTATTCATAATCTAATCTAATTTAACATGTGTACATATTTATTCATATCTAATTATTCATAATCTAATCTAAGATGAACGCACATTTACATAATAATAAAATTAGAATATAATACTTAATTCAAATTAGATCAATAATATTTTTTGTTTTATGTTAGTTGCTGAATAAACTTTTTACTGCATCCATGAGCCTTGATTTACTTAATACATCCTAAGTAAATTATCCCTCATATCCTAAGTTAATTAAAGAAATTGTTGCATTTAATTTGAGGCTATATTATAGAATCCTGCAGTGACCATCCTCATAATACGTATTTTGTCTCTTTAGGATAAAGTCCAGAGTTAGAGTTCTTTACTCACAAGATGTGATTATTATTAGGGTTTTTGTTTTGCACTCATGCGCTTATCAAATTCATTGAAGTTCTCATGTCAGGAGCACAGGTTAAGTACATCAGCTTTACAAACTCATAGTAATGACTTTTCATTTTACAATAATACATTTATTTAATAAATCTAAACAGTTGTTTGGTTGCTTATATTTTGTGAGTTTTTAAGTTAGGTATAAACTGTCCCTTCATACTGTGCTCATGTATTTATTAGTGGCTAAATGTTATAGAGTTAAGTCTTTATATAGAAGAGATATAAATGGCTTGGAATTTTTAAAGTTTTGAATTTGTATATATTTCAATCTCTCCAAATTTTCTTTGGGAATATTTTCAATATTACACAGCAAGGAAAATTAAATTTCTCTCCAAATCTGATATATCTTATTTTGCTTTAGATAGTCTTGTTTCCTCCTATATTTTGTGTTTAATAAAAAGCTTTGAATGCAACTGAAATTGTAGTAGGATAGTAAAATGAATAGATTAAATATCATTATTTATAAATTTTTAAATTTAAATTGTTAGCCTATTATCTCAGTATCACCTATGACATAATCTTTTCTTGCTTCCTTGTTTTGAAAGCTTATGTTTTTCATATACATTGAGCTTTCATAGATGAATGTAAACTATTTATGGCTTTCTGTTGATGTCTGCTTTCATTTTGTGCCAGTATTATATTATCTTAAATATTATTGAAGTTTTATGGGGCTAGTAGTATCAGACAGTGTTATACCACCATTGTCCCTTAATACCCTTTATGAAAATATTCTTGCCTATTTATTTCATGAGACTACTTTAAAAATACATAATAATTTAAACTACCATCAAATGAAATAATCCCTAGGAGATGTTCTATTCTTTCCAAGATGGAATCAAGCATCAAACTGCAGTAAACGAATCACAGACTACTTTAAAGTCTTAGATTTAGCTTTTATAAAAAAAAAAAAATTTAAAAGGTTGAAATATAACATTTTCAGAGTTTCTTCTTCTGGATTTATTTCATAGGTTCATAAATTTAGGAGTTTCTTTTTGGAAATGACATTCAGGAAAAGTCACTTAAGAAAGTCTGTTGTATTGCTTTGTAGTCACATTTAGATTTTAGTCCCCTTCTCTCTAATTACTACTTATCTTGATAATTTCATGTAATTTGGCAGACTGAACTGCAAAGGGCTATTTGTTTTTCATATTCATTAACTGTATCAAAATATTATACTGAAGTATATTTGGCTGAACTAGAGGTTTCTGGTATATTAAACTCAACAGTAAAAATTATTTCTAATCACATATTATGTAATCAATAACATACTAAAGGCATGAACAGCATAAATAACACAAGCTGAATAACATAATACACAGCTAACAACTTTCATCTAAAATTTTTCAGTAATCTGCATTACACTAATAAAGACAAAATTATGTACATATTTAGCCCTTTAATAGTTAATGTGGAAATGAACAGACATACAGAACATACTAAAATTTAAAAGTTAAAAAGAGAATATTTTGTGAGACTTGTATTTAAATAAATTTTCTGTAATCTATGAATAGAAATTGAAACACAACATACTTTGACAATAGATGTTTTGGCATTTTCTGTATTTCCTTCTATGGATCTATAAAGTACATTGTGCAAGCAGCACCCCTTAGATATTTGTCAAGATGGGTCAGGGAAACAAGCCAAGATAGAGAACTACTTCTTCTATAAGGACAGTTAAAATCATTATGATAGTGGCAGGAGGCAGACAAATTCCGAGGCAGACAAATTCCCAGGCAGAAAGGGTCAGGTACCCAGTGAACTCAACTTTCAAGTCAAAAATAAGCTTGAAGCCTGAAAACCGGGCTGCCCGTTCTGGGTAAAGTTCATGATCTGCTGTGAGAACTTTCTTGATGCCTTTTCACCAATCAAATGGTGCTTTTCCCAGACCTGCTGTATTAGTCTGTTTTCATGCTGCTGATAAAGATATATCTAAGAGTGGGTAATTTATAAAGAAAAAGAGGTTTAATCACTCACAGTTCCATGCGGCTGGGGAGGCCTCACAATCATGGCATAAGGTGAAAGGCACGTCTTACATAGCGGCAGGGAAGAGAAAATGAGAATCAAGTGAAAGGGGCAACCCCTTATAAAACCAACAGAGCTCATGAGACTTATTCAATGCCACGAGAACAGTATGAGGAAACCGCCCCCGTGATTCAATTATCTCCCAGTGGGTCCCTTCAATTTAACACTCTGAAACTGACAATGCTTACTTCTGTATCTTTACTCATACTTGAATAAATAGCAAATTCCTAGCAAATTATATAAATCCAAAATTAGGCCAAAAAGTGTATTTATGATAAGGTTTATGATAATGTTGCTTAATTGTGTACTTGATAAAATTAGATTTAATCATTGGTTTGTGATTCTAATACAATTATAAAAGCCAAGCAAATTCATGAATTAAATACAAATTGTACAAACACTTGAAACAAGAATTTAAGTTTAATATGATTGATAATTTTGTTTCTGAAACTACATCAGCTCTCATTAATTGAATTAACTTGATTTGCTTATCTTCAATGCCATGGACCAGATTAATTCAGTTCTACAGTCATTTCCATGTATACAAACTGCTTTAGAAATTTTATTCTTAAAGCATACATTAGCACACATGGGTTTCAGTTGGTGCAATGGTGTTGTTTATGTGTTTAGTCTCCCTAAGTTCGTTTCCGTTTCCCTGTGATAATTAAGTTGCATATTACTCCACAAAATTTTGGAGAGTTCCAAATTTGGGGTCCTGAAATGATTATTTAGGGAGTGCTATAAAAAATTAGAAATTGGGGGCTGGGCATGGTGGTTCATGCCTGTAATCCTAGCACTTTGGAAGGCCGAGGTGGGCAGATGACCTGAGGTCAGGAGTTCGAGACCAGTCTGATCATAATGGTGAAATCCCACCTCTATTAAAAATACAAAAATTAGTTGGGCATGGCAGCATGCACCTGTAATCCCAGCTACTTGGGAGGCTGAGGCAGGAGAATCACTTGAACCCAGGAGGTGGGGGTTGCAATGAGCTCAGATCATGCCATTGCTCTACAGTCTGGGCAACAGAGCAAGACTCCATCTCAAATAAAATAAAATAAAAATAATTTAGAAATTGTTATGAACTAAATATTTTACTTAAAAGACACAGAGTGGCAAGCAAAATTTAAAAAATAAGACCCAATTAGCCAGGCATGGTGGCAGGCTCCTGTAATTCCAGCTATTTGGGAGGTTGACGCAGGAGAATGGTTTGAACCCAGTAGGCAGAGGTTGCAGTGAGTGGAGATCAGGCCACTGCACTCCAGCCTGGGTGGCAGTGCCAGACTCCATAAAAAAAAACAAGAAAACCCAACCATTTGTTGTCTTCAAAAGACCCATCTTGTCTTGGCACCTACCGGCCCAAAGTAAAAGGATAGAGAAGCATATATCATGCAAATAGAAAGTTAAAAAATGCAGAAGTTGCTTTCTTATATGAGATAGAGTAGAGTTTAAACCAATAAAAATTAAGAAGGACAATGAAGTGCATTAAATAATGATAAAGAGTATAATAAAAAAATTTAACTACCTGAAATATATAAAATATATATATATATATCCAACACTGGAGCACCCAGATTCATAAAACAAGTTCTTAACCTACAAAAGACTTAGACAAACACACAGTAACAATGGGAGACTTCAACATCCTACTAACAGTGTCAGACACATCACCGAGGCAAAAAGGTAACAAAGAAACTCCAGACGTAAACTCAACACATGACCAATCACACCTAATAAATATCTACAAAACATTCTGCAAGCATATACCTTCTTCTCATCTGCACATGGAACATATTCTAAGATCAACCACATGCTCAGTAATAAAGCAAGTCTCAATAAATTCAAAGTAATTACTATTATATCAAACACATTTTTGGAACACAGTACAATAAAAATATAAACTAATATCTGAAAAATGTAAAACAAATACATGGAAACTAAACAACTCAGCTGCTGAAGAACTCCTGGCTGAATGCTGAAATTAAGGCAGAAATCAAAAAATTATTTGAAATTATTGAAATACAGATCCAAGTTACCAAAATCTCTGGTGACACAGCTAAAGCAGTAGTAAGAGGAAAGTTCATAGCTTTAAATACCTTCATCAAGAAGTTAGAATTATCTCAAATTCACAACTTTGCAAAAGATCAATATCACCAAGATTTGTTTTTTCAAAAAACAACTTAATTGATAGACTGCTAGCTAGATTAACAAAGAAAGAAAAAATAGAAACAAATGCAATCAGAAATGACAAAGATTAAATTACAAATGAACCCACAGAGATGTAATCATCAGGAAATACTATTCTATGCACACAAATTTGAAAATATGAAGAAAATGGATAAACTCCTGGAAACACAACTCCAAACATTGAATCAGGAAGGGATTAAAACTGAATAGACCAATATGGGTCTCTGAAATTGAATCAATAACAATAATTTTTTTTAAAAAAATCCAACCAACCAAAAGAAGCCCTGGGCCACATGGATTCACAGCCCAATTTTACCTGATGTAGAAAGATTAACTGATACAAATCTTACTGAAACTATTCCCAAAAATAAAGGAGAAATTAATTCTCCCTAATGCATTCTATGAAGCCAGTATCATTCTAATACCAAGATCTGGCAGAGACACGATTAAGAAAGAACACTTCAGGTCAATATCCCTGATGAACGGCCACAAAAATACTCATCAAAATACTAGCAAACTGAATTCTGCAGAATGTCAAAAAGTAGGCTTTATTCCTGGGATGCAAGGTTGGTCTCACATAAGTAAATCAGTAGATGTGATTAACCATGTAAACAGAATTAAAAGCAGCAACCACATTATCACCCCAATAGATACAGAAAACGCTTTCAAGAAAATCCAACATCCCTTTACAATTAAAAACTCTCAACAGACAAGGTGTTGAGGGAACACGCTTGAAAATAATATAAATCATCTATGACAAACCCACAGGTAACGTAAGACTGAATAAGCAAAAGCTGGAATCATACCTCTTGAGATCCGGATCAAGAAAAGGATGCCCATTCTCACCACTCTTATTCAGCATAGTACTGGAAGTCCTAGGCAGAGAAATTAAGCAAGAAAAAGAAATAAACGGTTTTCAAACAGTAATATAAGAAGTCAAAATATCTCTTTTCTCTGACATTATAATTCTATAATTAGAAAACCTTCAAGATTCTGCCAAAAGCTACTAAACTGATAAATAATTTTAACAAGGTTTCAGGATATAAATGCAATGTACAAAATTTAGTAGAATTTATATATACCAATAATACCTATCCTGAGAACCGAATCAAGAGCACAATCCCATTTATAATAGTCACCAAGGAAATGAAATACGTAAGAATGTAGCTAACCAAGGAGGTGAATGATCTGTACAAGAACTACAAAACACTGCTGAAATAAATCAGAGATGACACAAATAAATGGAAAAACATTCTATGCTCATGGACTACAAGAATCAATATTGTTAAAATGGCCTTATTGCCCAAAGCAATTGACAGATTCAATGCTTTTCCTACCAAACTACCAATGTCATTCTTTACAGAATAATAAAAAAAAATTCCAAAATTTATATGAAACCAAATAGAGCTTAAATAGCCAAAGTAATCCTAAGCAAAAAGAACAAAGCCAGAGACATCACACTTCCTGACTTCAAACTGTACTATAAGAGTACAGTAATCAAAAAAACCATGGCACTGGAACAAAAACAGACACTTAGACAAATGGAACAGAATAGAGAATCCAGAAATAAAGCCACACACTTACAACCATCTGATCTTTGACAAAGTTAACAAAAATAAGCAATGGGGGCCCTATTCAATAAATGATGCTGGGATAACTGGCTAGCCATATGCAGAAGAATAAAACTAGATCCTTAGCTTTCACCTTGTACAAAAATTAACTCAGGATGGATTAAAGATTTTAATGTAAGACCTCAAAAACTATAAAAATATTAGAAGAAACCCTAAAAAATATCCTTCTCGAAATTGGCCTCGGCAAATAACTTATGACTAAGTCTCCAAAAGCATTTGCAACAAAAACAAAAATTGGTAAGTGAGACATAATTAAACTAAAGAGCTTCTGAAGAGCAAATGTAACTATCGATAGAGTAAACAGACATCTTACAGAATGGGAGAAGATATTTGCAAACTATGCATCTGATAAAGGCCTAATATCCAGGAGCTATAAGGAACTTAAATCAACAAGCAAAAAACAACTAACCCCATTAAAAAAAATGGGCAAGGAAATTGAATATGCACTTCTCAAAAGAAATCATACACATGGCCAAAAACATATGAAAAAAAAATGCTCATCATCACTAATCATTAGAGAAGTGAAAATCAAAACCACAATGAGGCCAGGCACAGTGGGTCATGCCTGTAATCCCAGCACTTTGAGAGGCCAAAGCAAACAGATCACTTGAGCTTAGGAATTTGAGACCGGCATGGAGAACATGGTGAAACTTGGTCTCTACAAAAAATACAAAATTAGTTGGGCATGGTGGCACACACCTTTACTCCCAGCTACTTGGGAGGCTGAGGTGGGAGAATCACCAGAGCCCAAGAGGCAAAGTTTGCAGTGAGTTGAGATCATACTACTGCACTCCACGCTGGGCAAGAGTGAGACCCTGTCTCAAAAAACAGCAATAAATAAATAAATAAATAAATAAATAAATAAACCAAAACCAAAACCAACAAAAAAACACAAAACACAATGAGATACCATCTCACACCAATCAGAATGACTATTATTAAAAAATCAAAACAGAAGATGCTGGCAACGCTATGGAAAAAAGGGAACATTGATAGAACGTTTATATACTGTTAGAGGGAATGTAAACATTTTTAGCCACTGTGGAAAGCAGTTTGGAGATTTCTTGAGGAATTTAAAACAGACCTACTTTTCGATCCAGCAATTCCATTACTGTATATATACCCAAAGGAAAAAAAATCATTATACCAAAAGACACATGCACCTGTATATTTTATCATGCTATTCATAGTAGCAAAGACATGGAATCAACCTAGGTGTCCATGAGTGGTGGACTGGATGAAGAATATGTGGTACATACATGCCACATAATACTATGTAGCCATAAGAAAGAATGAAATTTTATCCTTTGAAGCAACATGGGTGAGGTGGAGCCCATAATCCTAAGTGAATTAATGCTGGAGCAGAAAGCCAAATACCTCTTATTCTCACTTATAAGCAGGAATTCACGTGGACATAAACGTGAGAATAATAGACACTAGCAACTACTAGAGAGGGCAGGGAAGAAGGGGAACATAGGTTATGCTCACTACCTGGGTGCAATATACCCATATAGCAAACCTGCACATGTATCTAACATAAACATTGAAATTTTAAAAATAGAACATTTCAGTACAAAATTAGATTTAAAAGTAATTACTATTAGTGAAAATAAGTCACAACCATATGGAAATGTGAAAAATGCTGACAAATATCACAAATACAGAAATTCCTGTTAAGATGAGTACTTACTATGGGTCCTAATTTAGTATGACTGATGTCCTTATAAAAAAAAGGAGATTAGAAAACAGAGTGAGAGATATCAGACAAGCTCCCACAGAGAACAAGGACCACGTGAGGACACGGTGAGGAGGCATCCATTTGCAAGACAAGAAGAAAGCCCTCATTAGAAGCCAACCCCACTGACACCTTAATTTTGGACTTCTAGGCCCCCAAATCATGACAAAATAAATTTTTGTTATTTAAGCCATCCAGTCTGTGGTCTTTCTTATGGCAATTCTAACATTCATAAACCACATCTATACCCCAACAAGCCCCACTGCCACTCCACTTGCTACCTGATGTGAAATGAGGTATTACAGGAAAGAAGTGGCAGTAGAAAGAAAAAAAAAAAAGTCCTGTTAAGAAATGTTTTAAAATACCTTACAGTTGTAAATTTTCAGAAATATATTGACAGTATGTACCTAATTCCTTCCAATGGTCATGGAAGCAATCCATGCAAGTTAAGGGCCCTGGAAGTTCAATACCAGCTCTTTTGTGAATATGCTCCCAACTCTATCATATGAAGATGCTTCATGTTGCCAAATCAAAATTTCAATGTATTAAATTACTTAAAGTCATCAAATTAAAAGATATTGCAACTTCAAATTACCACTGAAAAATATATACTATGTCTTTATAACTGGCAAATAATTTTGAACATTTGCACTGGAGGAGATGGACATCTTTTGTCATTTTATCAGTAGGCTATCCAAACAAAATGGCAGACAGATACAAGCTGACAAAATATACTCTCACTCTAGGTCAATGCCAGTATAATAAAAATTACAAATGAAAATCATAAAATGAGTGGAAGTATTAAGTTATAATATAGTTCATCAAGAGGATCCAAAATATGATTATAACATTTTAAAATAATCATCAAAGTAGAAAAGGTAAATTAAAAACAAATAATTATAAAGGGAAATTTGTGGTCCTTGGACCTACTATCTTCCATTTGACAAACATTGCCCTGGATTTTGTTTCTCTACTTTTCTTTTCTAGGCATAACTAATTTGTAATATTCCTTCCTGCTGATAGTTTTTAAATATTGAAATTTTGTTTATGTGGCATTTAGGACAAGTCTAAACACCTGGATAATTAAATCCAGAAAGATCATCAAAGCATGTTTACTCAGCTTTACTTTAAGTTACTAAATTTGTCAGCTTTCCTGGAAAGATATATCAGGGATGAATACTACTACAATTATAATCTGCAAATATTTATAAATGTGTTGTTTGTAGAACACAGTGTTGTTTTTGTAATACTGAGAAGAATTAAGTTGGATTAAAGCTAACAGTGCTTAATAGGCTGAGTAGATCCCATAGAGATTGTGTTTCTATATGAGACAGAATTAATGATGTTCAAGAATTAAAAAATGTGCTCTTCATTACACCCGAGCCCATCATGAGCATATGGCATTACACTGGACATTACCAACATCTACATTTCTGAAGAATAGACAAAAATAATAGACTTATAACATTGTAAGTCATATATATTTATTTGTTACACAAAATAAGAATATTACAGATCATTGTAATTTTTAACTCTGAATATTATCATCTTTTTGTAGTTTTTACATTGGTATAGATCTACTTATATATTCAATTAATATTCATTACTGTGTATACATTATTCCATTTTCACACTGCTATAAAGAACTACCTGAGACTGGGTAATTTATAAAGAAAAGAGGTTTAATTGACTCACAGTTCCACATGGCTGGGTAGGCCTCAGGAAACTTACGATCATAGCAGAAAATGAAGAGGAAGCAAGGCACATCTTACACGGCAGCAGGAGGAAAAAGAGTGAAGAAAGTCATGCACTTTTAAACTATCAGATCACTCGCTATCACAAGAACAGCATGGGGAAAACCTTCCCTATAATCCAATCACCTCCCACCAGGTCCCTCCCTCAACACATGAGGATTACAATTTCAGATGAGATTTGGGAGGGGACATAGAGCCAAACCATATCATTCCACTTCTGGTCCCTCCTAAATCTCATGTTCTTTCACATTTCTAAACCAATCATGCCTTCCCAAAAGTCCCCTAAAGTCTTAGCTCATTGCAGCATTAAATCAAAAGTCCAAGTCCAAAGTCTCATCTGAGACATGACATATCAGGATATATGTTTTAAAAATGCAAACATACAGATGATATGATAGTAAAAATATATGCATCACAGTTTTCCTCTACTGTCAATACTCAGTGGATGGCTGACGACCAATGAGCTTAACAGCTTTGGTAATACTCCTTGCTTAAGAAATGTTCTCAAGCTGGGCAATGTGGTGCCTGCCTATAGTCTCAGCTACTCAGGAGGCTGAAGCAAGGGGATTACTTGAGCCCATAAGTTGAGCCTGTAGTGTGCAACGATTGTGTTTATGAACAGCCATTGCTAGCAACACTCCATTTCTTAAAAAAACAAAAAACAGAAATAAAGAATGAAATATTCTTTAAAGGGGGCGGAGCAAGATGGCCGAATAGGAACAGCTCCAGTCTCCAACTCCCAGCGTGAAGGACACAGAAGACTGGTGATTTCTGCCTTTTGAACTGAGGTACTGGGGTCATCTCACTAGTGAGTGCCGGACAAACGGTGCTGCTCAGCTGTTGCAGCCCGACCAGCCAGAGCTAAAACAGGGCGAGGCATCGCCTCACCTGGGAAGCGCAAGGGGGGAGGGAATCCCTTTTCCTAACCAGGGGAACTGAGACACACAACACCTGGAAAATCGGGTAACTCGCACCCCAATACTGCGCTGTAGGCTAACGGGAACACCAGGAGAATATACCCCACGCCTGGCTGGGAGGGTCCCACGCCCCCGGAGCCTCCCTCCTTGCTAACAGAGCAGTCTGCAGCGATCTAACCGCAGGGCAGCAG
>NW_012116265.1:9313213-9327139 GCF_000951035.1 Colobus angolensis palliatus | reverse complement strand
AAAAAAAAAAAAGAAAAGAAATATTCTTTAAAATCTCAATTAAGGAAATGTAACCACTTTCAGATAAAACTATCTAATCAGCCACATATTTTCATTAAAGATATTTTTCACAGTTAATATGTATTTGATGAAATGCAAAGTATCTCGTGTAATATCCTCAAAAGCCAGATATACATATTTTTCTTTCTCAGCTCTCTCTTTTCCACCCTTCTGCCATCTCTTTTTCTCAGTTCTTTTTTCTTAAGAACTTTACAAAAAGAGAAAATGGAATGGAACATTTAATATGGAAAAATATAATCCAAATCAGAAAATACTGCTCCAAGTGAAATGGTACCCAAGAATAATGGACACTTGGTTACTTTTAAACTTGTCTGAGTATTTTAGAATTATTCACCTCGGTAGCTTCAGCAGTCATAGTCCCGCTGCTAGATTCTTGAACAAATAGATCCATCCTTGACAACATCTGCATAGCTTCCTGGAGCACTTTGTTGAGAATGATTAGGCAAGACTGTATCACACTGAAGGAAAAAGCTCTATGATCTACCAGTGATGTTTTCCATGGGTACTGGACAGATGAGTTATGTGTTTACTTGTCTGTCAACAGGAGATAATATTTGTTTTGCCTACTTCACATTGATATTCTAAGAAGTAAATGAACTAAAATGTGATCATAACAGCAATCTACCTTTAAATATATAGAGAGTACTATTTGCAAATCTCTTTTATTTCTAAAATCCTTAGCCAAGGACACTGAATTTACTGTATGTATCCTGAGAATAAGAACAACTAAGACAAGCCACAGCATTAATGATTAGAAACTGAAACTTGCCTTTGTATTTGTCAGATTTTTTGATTGCTCAAAGAAGAAAAAACCTAACTATAATGGCAGCACATGACAGTGAAGCTATCCAGCTTTCCCACCGTGTTGCTCTGTCAAGGAGCCTCGATCTCATTTAGATACATATTCATGGACATTCATTCCCTCTGTAAGTGTGCTCGAACCCAGAGAGAGAGGATTCCTATGCCTTAAGTTGTAAAGCAAATGATTCTCTCCATGTAGCCCTGAATATAGTACATGCAATTCTCCACAAAGGCAATTTTCTTGCCCACTAAGGAGCAAATGCCAGTGATGTTCAATCACGTTTGAACAAAAATTTCATTTTTGTAGAAGTAGAACAGAACTTAACATTTTCCCCTATAAATGAAGCTATTGTTTTTATAGCACTAGAATTTGAAAAACCAAAAGAAAGTCATGTTGTATGTGCCATCAAGGATTTCGTTGTGGCCACATAGCCTCACATGATCTCCTTCTTAATCCTCTCTTTCAGCAACCCCCAAGAAAAAAAATGTCTACAATTCTGACACTCATCTAATTGGATGAATTAACTTATTGGATTAAATTTACCTAACTTATTTTGAATTTGTTGGCATCTAATATTTCCCAGTTGATATAAGTTACCTGAGAGCAAGGCTATTATTACTCATTTCTGCCTCATTTTATTTTAACCTATTAATTCACTCAGAGACAACTACAAAATAAACAATGATTCACTTGTTTTTTCAACAAGTGTGTTCTGATAGTCCACCATTTGTGCAAAGTGCTGAGGATACAGTGGCAAATATAATAAATACAGCCCATAATTTTATAGAGGTTATGCCCTTACAGATGCTATGCAGGTATGGGGATGGACATCATTTAAAATGAGGCTGAATTAGAAGATGATTTTTAGACAAATGTCTTAAGCTAAGATTATAAACATAAAATAGAGTTAAGAGGACTAAAAATACAGAAGGTATATTTGACAGTTAACTTTAGGTGTAAACTTGATTGAATTGAAAGATGCCTAGATAGCTGGTAAAGTATTGTTCCTGGGTGTGTCTGTGAGGGTGTTGCCAGAGGAGATTAACATTTGAGTCAGTGGACTGGGGAGGAAGACCCACCCTCAATGTGGGTGGGCATCCTCCAATCAACTGCCAGTGCTGCTAAAACAAAGCAGGCAGAAGAAGATGGGATAAATTGGCTTATGAGTCTTCTGGCTTTTATCTTTCTCTCATGCTGGATGCCTCCTGCCCTTGGATATGAGACTCCAGGTTCTTCAGCCTTTGGACTCTTTGATTTACATCATTGGCTTGCGGGGAGCTCTCAGGCCTTCAGCTGCAGACAGAAGGCTGCACTTTCCTTTCTACTCTTGAGGCTTTTGGACTTGGACTGAGCCACTACTGGCTTCCTTCCTCCTCAGCTTGCAGACAGCCTTTCGTGGAACTTCACCTTGTGATAACGTATGTCAATTCTCCTTAACAAACTGCCTGTCATATATACATCTATCCTATTAGTCTGTCCCTCTGGAGAACCCTGATGAATACAGTATATATTTTGTGAGAAGGGAACATCATATAAAGACAGGTAGACATAAAACACCAGGCATTCAGGCAACTTTATACACCTGGAGGAATAAAATGTCTATGAGGGAAAAATGTCAGGATACACTGCTGACCAGAGCCAGTGAGGGCTAAAGAGTGGGATCTGGCACCAACAGCTAGAGCATTGTCTCACAGGATACTGGACTTGGATAGTGATAGGCTGAGATCAAAATGAGACACAGGATACTGGACTTGGATATTGGACTTGGACAGGATACTGAGATCAAATGAGAGAACTCCACAAGCTGATCTGAGCACAGACAAAATTAAAGAAAACTACAAAAACCACAAAGAGGACTAAATGTTACTTCCTAATTAAGCTGAATGAGTACTTGTTTGCTCTTGGTTTTTTGTTTGTTTTTGTTTTTTTTTTTTTTTACCAGTTATAGCTTTAGCCCTCTTTTCCTCTTCCCTCTACCTAGGTGGATTGTTAAGATGCTATGTCAACAAGTTATCTTTGCTTTTTAACAGCACTCAGTCTGGAATAGATTCTTCCTTCCTTGAAGCTTTCTTCAAATCACATAACACAGGCCCAAATCCTATAACTAGCCTATTCTACTACTCTCATGCATAGACAGTCCAGCGGTCCCATGGTGTGTGTCCTCTCTTGTTGCAATGAGTAATTGAACCAACTCTGTTTGACTATAGCTGTATTCTTGGTTGTCTTTGGCTGCTGAACATGATATGGTCAACACAATTGATTGGCACCTGTCGGTGGGTGGACATTAGCCAATGATGGAAGACATTAGGAGGACCCCCAGATTTCCTGGGGTACTTTTAGTGTTACTGTTCTCCAGGATTCAGCATAAAGACAGCACAAAATGTTTAAGGGTATAGAGGAAAAAGGAGGAAGAGAAAAAGGTTTTTGATTTTTAAGCATTTGTGTGATATCCAAACAGTGATATACAACAGGTATTGGAGAGTCAGTATAAAATAGTAATCAAGTACATGTGATATCAAATTGCAGTCCTATAATTACAAGAGAAGAATAAAGTTTATTTCCATTGGTCTTAAATACTTCTATCTTAATGCAAAGGCTGAAAAAATGAGTACTATTTACTTAAATGATGCAGCTATAGTCACAGTGAAAATAAGGAGTATGGCTATGACAGATGGCTGGGGAATTAAAACTTTACACGATAAAGTAACATCTTTTCATTTAAAGCTCATTGATTTTTAAACTGTTTTTAATAATGGCCCCTGCAATTTTACAGATATTCTTTTCAGAAAGAGCTTGAACACAAAGACTTAGAATAACCAGAGAAAGACAAACATTATGCTCATAATCAGAAGAAATGAGGAAGAGTAAATGTAAAGACAGAAATAGAGGGACTTCAATATGGTTGAATAAATACATCTGGGACTTCCTCTTCCACAAAGAACCATAAAAGTGAGCATATAATCACACTTCAAATAGATCATCTAAGATAGAACACTGGAATTCAACAGAGAAATGACAGAAAACACAAAAAACAAGGAAGGAGAAGGACGTGAGGCAGCCTGCTCAACAGGGACTAGCTGTGAACCTAAAGTGGCTCTGGGGAAAGGGTGAAAGAGAGAACCTCAGTGGTCCACATTTCCACTATAGACTTCTGCAGGCCTAGCCATGGTAGACCCCCCTTGACCCTTGTGTGTCCTGAGGTTAACATAGGGAGCTGCCTAGAGACAGTACAAAGGCATTGCTCCAGAGAGGAAGCTCACATTGGGTCCCACACACCCCTGAGTTCTATGCAGCTACAGCACAGTGCCATTTTAAGGGCAAAGCACTCATCAGGCTGAATTCTGCACTAGGAGACCAACGGACCCTGCACCTTAACACCCTTGGAGCCCCATTGATATTCCCCACTTGCAGCCACTTCTGCTGCCAGGAGCTGCCACCAGGACCAATGTAAAAGCCATGGACAGCAACCCTGCATCACCCTAGCAGAGGGGTGGACATGACAAAGAGCTGCCTCACTTGCAGCCACTACTGCTGCTGAATGTTGCTGACTGTTGTTGTTGCTGCTGCTGCTGCTGGGACTGAAGAACAAGTCACTGGAAGTGGCACTATCCCTGCAGCAGAGAGACAGCTGCATTTTGATGTGCTCTGAGGGCAAACGTTACTGCCTACAGCTGCTGCTCTTGTGGGCTGCTGCAATCAGGGCCAAAGCATGAGTAAAATGTGAACACCCAGCTTCCTGCCTAACACTGCTGCCACTGAAAGCAATTTCACCCTCCCCAGTGGCAGGGCTACATTGCAGATGCTAATTCCCCCTTCTGAGCATTCTGCTAGCAGATTGGAAATCATCCCATTCCTTTCCAACCCCAGCCAGCACCAGTACACACCACGAGGCTGGGGGGGTGTTGTGAGGGAAAGTCTGCCACTCCAGACTCTGTCCCCCACACCCCTGCCCAATACCTGAGCATGCTCTTTGAGGTACGGAGATGCCCAGTCCAGTTCATCACCATTGGAACCTGAACACTTCTCCCAGAAGCCTGAAGTAGGGCCCCCCTGACCTCTTGCTATCACCATAGATGATACTTTCTCACTTGTTCCATCTGCTGGCCCGGGAACTGGCTCATTTAGCCTGTCAAAAGCACTGCCAAAACCAGCACCAACACAATCCACTTGGGACTCACAGGGCTGTTTAGCCACTTCTGCTGTCATCACCTACACCATGCCTCCTGCCCAGAGGCTCAAGATACAGTTCCCCCCACTGACCCGCTGCTGTCAGTTCCTGCACCTGAGAAAGCCACTTGGAGGCCCAAGAATCATTCTTCCTGAACCACTAACAGCAGTGCTAGTGTACAATGCTCTAGGGTCCAAGGAAAGGCACACCCAGCCCACTGCTCCCACAACTGGTGACCAAAGACTGATTAACCTGGCATCCCAATCTCCAGGAAAATTTCACCACAGCCTTCAATAACAACCATACCTGAGCCACTGAGGAAGTTGCAGATACCACTAACCCGTTTTATAGCAGAAGAAATCGTATGGAGACTACAATATTGTACACACTGAGAATCAAACCCAAAGTCTCTGACCCAGCCAACACCATAGATACATTATTAAGAAAAAGTCTTCCTTCATGAAAACAAATTCAAAAAATAGGAAGAAGCAACTGTTATACCCAATGTGCAGATATCAATGTAAGAACACAAGAAACATGAAAAAGGAAGAAAATATAGCATATCCAAAATAATAATAACAATAATAATAATTCCACAGCAACAGATTCCAATCAGAAAGAAATTTGCAAAATCCTGGAAAAATATTTCAGGCCATTAATATTAAGTCCTGACGAAGCACCGTGAGAGAGTCTAGTAAAAAAAAAAAAAAAAAAAAAAAGCAAAAAATAAGTAGATATATAGATAGAAACAAGAAATTTATCAAAGAGACAGATACCATTAAAAAATTCTGAAGCTGAATAATTTGTTGAGTCAAATACAAAATACTTTCAAAAGCTTCAACAATAGACTAAATTAAGTAGGAGAAAGGAACATCAGAACTTGAAGAAAGATCTTTTGAAATAACCCAGTCCAACAAAAATTAAGAATTTTTTTTTCTTTTTTAAGAATGAGCAAAATCTCCATGATGTTTAGGGCACAGTAAATTGATCAAATATTCAAATTTTGGTGTTCCAGATGGTGAAGAGAATACAAAAGGATTCCAAAACAAACAAACAAACAAACAAACAAAAAACCTAATGAAATAATAGATGAAAATTTCCCAAGTCTAGCAAGAGATTTAGATATCCCAATACAGGAAACTCAGAGATTCCCATGTAGATAAAGTTCAAGGAGCTCTTTTCCACAATACTTGACAATCAAAAGTCAAAGACAAATAGAGAATTTAAAAACAAAAAGAGAAAAGCATGTAGTCACTTATAAAAGAACCTCCATCAGACTAAAAGTGGATTTTTCCACAGAAACATTACCAGCCAGGAGAGAACGAGATGAAATGTTTCAAATGAGGAAAGAAAAAAAAAAAAACTGCCAGCTAAGACTATACCATCAAGGTTACCCTTCATAAAGAGAAAGTCTTTCCCGGACAATCAAAACCTGAGGGAATACATGATCACTATACCAACCCTATAAGAAATGGTTCAGCGAGTTCACAAACTGAAGTGAAAGGATAATACATACCATCATAAAAACACATGAAACATACAAAAACCATTGGTAGAAAAGAGTCAAATAAAATCAGAAATAATAAGAATGCATTACAACTGATAGCACAAAAATACAAAAGGTCATCACAGATTATTATGAACAACTATACATTAAGAAACTGAAAAAGCAACAGAAAATTGATAAATTCCTGGACATATGCAATGTGCCAAGATTGAATCACAAAGAAATAGAAAACCTGCACAGACCAAGAATGAGAAAAGACTCAAATATTTCAAATATTACACTAGGGAAAGCCACCAAATCAAAATGATAAACAGTAAGAAAGGCGCAAAAGATATACAAAATAACTAGACATAATTAATAAAATGACAGAATTAAGCCCTAACACATAAATAATAACTTAAAATACAAATATATTACATTTTTCACTTAAAAGATACAGACTGGCGGAATGGATTTAAATAATAATAACATGACTCAACTATATGCTGCTTACAAGAAACTCACCTCACCTAAGTGAGTGAGACTGAGTATAAAAGGATGGAAAAAGATATTCTATGCACACAAAAATGAAAAACAAACAGAAGTAGCTGTACCTATACCAGATAAAATAAACTTTAGGTCAAAACAGTAAAAATAGACAAAGAATGTCATTGTATGCAGCAAGATAATTCTAAATATATATGCTCCTAACACTGGAACACACAGATATATACAGTAAATATTATTAAATCTAAAGGAAAAGATAGACTTAAATGCAGTAATATTTTGGTACTACAACACCCTGTTCTTAGCATTAGACAAATCTCTTAGATATGAATTTCTAAGAAACTTTTGATTTAGACTGGATATTAAACCAAATAAACCAAACAGACATTTACAGAACATTTCACCCAACAGCTACAGAATACACAATTTTCTCATAAGCACATGGAACATTCTTCAGGATGGAACATATATTAGGACATAAAACAAGTATCAACAAAATTTTTAAAACTGAAATCATATCAAGTATCTTCTCAGATGACAATGGAATAAAACTAGAAAGCAATTATATGAGGAGCTCTGGAAACTGTACAAAAACATGAAAATTAAACAATAAGCTCCTGAATGACTATTGGGTCAAGGAAGAAACTAAAAAGGAAATGAGAAGCTTATTGAAACAACTGAAAGTAGAAATACAATGAACCAAAACCAATGGGATACAGAAAAAGCAGTAATAAGGTGTGTTTATGGAGATGAAGGCTTATGTCAAAAAAGTGGAAAGATTTCAAGTAAACAATTTAATGAGGTACCTGAACAAACTGAAAGAAAAAAAAATCAAACCCAGAATTAGTAAAATAAATAATAATGAGAAGAGCAGAACCAAATGACATGGAGGATAACAAGGTCAATAAAACAGAAGTTGGTTTCTTGAAAAGATAAACAAAATCAATAAACTACTAACTACACCAACCAAGAAAATAAAAGAGAGAAAAGCATCAAATAAAAAAATAGAAATAAAAAGCAGACATTAAAACTGACATCACAAAAATACAAAAGGTCATCACAGATTATTATGAACAACTATATGCTAAGAAACTGGAAAACCTAGAGAAAATTGATAAATTCCTGGATATAAGCAATATATCAGTATTGAATCAGAAAGAAACAGAAAACCTGCACAGACCAATAATGAGTAATGAGAGTGGATTAGCAATAAAAAAATCTCCCAACAAACAAAAGTCAAGGACCACATGGTTTCACTGCTTACTTCTACCAAATGATTAAAGAGGAAACAACATCAATTCTCCCCTTTTCAAATAATTGAAGATGAAGGAATTCTTTCTATGAAGCCACCATACACTGATATCAAAACCAGACAAAGATAAAATTTAAAAAAATACAACTGCAAGCCAACCTCCCTTATGAAAATAGGTGCAAAAATCTTCAAAAAATACTAGCAAAATAAGTCCAACAGCACATTAAAAAACAAAGAAAAGATAACACACAATGCTCCACGGAAATTTATCTCTGAAATGTAAGAAAGATATGCAAATCAATAAATGTGATATATGACATAAATAGAATACAGCATAAAAATCGTATGATCATCTCAATAGATGCAGAAATGGTATTTGATAAAATTTGACATTCTTTTATTAGTAAAATTTTAATAAACTAGGCACAGAAGGAACATACCTCATGGCACCGAATGGGGGAAATTGAAAGCTTTTCCTCTAAGAAATGGAAAAAGACAGTCATGCCTACTTTTACCACTCCTATTTGGCATAGTACTGGAAGTCCCAGACAGAGCAACCAAGCACAAGAAAAATAAAAGGCATCCAAATTGGGGGAATACACAGGAACATTTCATTTTTGATTGGTATTCAGTGCCAATTCTCAACCTCCAACTGCCCTCTTACCCATGTGAGGGCATTTTTTATAACAATTCCAATTTTACCCTCATCTATGCTTTTATTCGTTGCCCGGAAAAGTTGTATACAAAATAGTTCTGAGCTTCAGGGATACACAACCAGAGGAAGTAAACTCATAGTTGTATTCTGATCTAGGGTAAAGATGTGTCATTGAGCCTCTGACAAATATCACCATGCCAAGCTTTCAATGCAGCCCACCCCTCATTTTATGCTCCAAAATTCTACACACTGCACCTGGAAGATCCCTGCAGTAAAACTCAAGTTCCCCCTTCACTCTTTTTATGACTCTTTGGCCTTTCTGGAGGGAAATGTCAATCAGCTGCAAGTACTATGCAATACTTTGATAAAACATATGAAGAAAAATCTAGAAAAAAGAAATTCATCTCCCTTATTTGACAAACTATTTTTTTATCCATCTGTCTTTGACACAATTCAAAATAGAATGAGACCTGAGATAAGTACTTCTAAATCTATTCACTGTAACAGAGACACACATTTTTTTCCCTTCAAAAAGTTATTTGAGTTGATGCGTAAGCACACCTATTAGATAATTTTTTTGACTTCCTGTAGCAACACTTCCTGCTACATAATAGTGACACAAATAGGCCAAGCGAAGCTTTTCTAAGCTCTTTGTTCTGAGTATGGGTATGCATGTAAGTGTATCTGAATTTTTGGCTGAGCTTACTCTTAAGTTTTTACAGAGTGAAGTCATTTTGGCTGCTAATTCAAAGCAAGGAAAATCTAGACTATTTTGGTTTGGGCGTGGAAGGCAAAGAGGAAACAATGTCTTTCAAGCATTTATAATACATCTTAGCAGGCAACACATTCGAGAAGATTCATAAGCATTTCTTGGATGTATAGAGTAGAAATCAATCACAAAAACATATGCTGAATGTCCAAGATGTGCCAGCTGCTGTGTTTTACACTATTGGAAACATATGGTAAATATACTTTCTTCAATTAAAGAAATATACTACACTCCTTTTGTAGTATGAGCATTCACGGTATTTATAATAACTATAATTGAGCACGCATTGTGCCCACAGCACTATTCTAGTTGATCTGTTGGTGCCTCTCAGCCTCTGAGAGGTTTCTTCTACCTGAGCACTGATAGAAACAGGAGAGGGTAAATTTATTTCTCATCAAACACATGAGTGTGAGGGACTCTGTCACTCCTAGAAATGTTAGCTCCAAAATGAAATGTTTTCAAATTCTTTTATTTCAGCTTCTTTAAAATTTAATTCTGCATTAAAACTATTCTATCAAATGTTAGTTTTTTTGTTTTGCTTTCACATACAAAGTTTCTTTTCCTTAGTCATTATTAAACATAATTTTTAAAAAAATATTCAAGCAAAATTGAGGCTCCTGACACTATGCCTGGTGGTTTTACATATCCCCAGTGTCTCAATTAAATGTTTCCTCATTAGAGTCTTAATTTTTTACCACAAATTAGATAATGAAAACTTATAAGCTTATGTGATTTGCTTAAAATTACAAAACAGGTGAGTGGAAGGCTGAGAACTAGAAATATCACCTATTATTTTTCTATGTCATTATAGGGTAATCTGAACACAGAAAAATGAGATGAGAAAAAAATAAAGGGTGATCTGGAATGAATATCCTCGTAAGTTGTAATGAGCTGGAAAATTTTTCAAACTAAAATGGAAGCATAGTGGCTATGATCTATTCTACTCAGACAGAAAGCCAAGATCTTTCTCACCATGAAAAGAAGATGCTTTTTGTATATAATGTTCTGATGCTTGTGTAAAATTTTTGCATGAAAATTAATACAATCTCTAAATCCCGTATGTAAATATTTACATAAATGTTCAGGTAGACTGGAACTTTGTTTTATTTACTGCTGTGCCCTCCCATCTAAAGCCATGTTGAGTGATTGAATTAATGATTATTGCCTTGGTTAATAATACAACATGAGAATAACAGAGCATTTAGATAAACTTACATCCAGAAAGTAGTTTTATATTAAAGTTTCTTGTTGGTATTTTAAATATTTTTTGGTCACCCATCTCTACTGTTTAATTTACTTCATCTAATCGGCATGTGTAACCAAAAGAGCTTGATTCATATTTATAATCTTATCAGAAAAAAAAGTGTAAGATGTGCAAAAAGAATCAAGTGTAAATTGACAGTAGAAAAACACATTTTCACAAGCTGTTGATTTCATGTAGATGTTTGTAATAAAAGCAGTTATCCCAAATTAAATTGCTCTCAGTATTTGCTTTTATCTAGATATCTAGGGCAGTAGTTTGAGATAAAATGCTGGGATCACTCTATCTTTTCATTGTTTTCCTCTCATCTCAACACAGTTCCATGACAGATATTTATTAAATATCGAGCCAAGAAAAGAGGATGAGACATTCTTAAGCTTCCAAGAACTACTAAGAATAACTCTAACTCACATCTAGGAGAACATGGTTTTTTAAATGTTCCTATTTAATTTTATTCCTTTAGCTTTCAGCCTCCATTTCTTCTTCCAAATTTCTTAACCCTTCTTCTCATATTTGGTCTCATCCAAACTAATTTATCAGATTCATTTTTTCAAAATCTTGAATTTTTATGATATTTCTCACCCATGGATTTTCAATGGCTCTCCATGACTTTCACAAAGTGTTAATTTCTGAAGTCAAACATCAAAACTCTCCCTAATTTAGTTCAAAATTATCCATGCAACTGTGGGTCCCAGAGCAGCATCATGGAGAATTCCTAGTTCACTGACCCTAGGAGGAGCCTATTATAGTGACAAAACTCCACGTTTATTCTCACCCGTGTATTTTGTTACCTTCCAAACATCCTTCATTCTCCCCAATAAACTATCTAAATATTTCAGATCCTCTTCTAGGCTACCTTATTTTCATTATAGTCTTTTCAACCATGCCAAGTTACAGCCTTTCCCAGCCTTTCAAACTCTCAAAATTAGTTGTCTGTAATATACTTCTTATACCCATATATCGGCACTAATAGACTACTCCGTATTGTTTTAACTTTGTGTTGATACATCTCAACACCTGTGCAAATGAACTATAGATTCTTTAAAGGAAGGGACATCTTCTTAGTGCTTTTGTTTGTCATAGTATTTATTCGAATGTTATGAAGATAGTAGATCCTTAAATGTTTGTACAAATTTGATCTTTGAAAAGACAGAATAGTATTCTGAAACATTCGCCTAATCACAGAATCAACCACTGTGGCAAGAAAATGATGGTAGGGGACTGGGATAGAATCAACATAGATGTTTGAGTGATGAAACTTGAATCAAGTGAAGGCAGTGGAAATCCAGAGAAGTAGAGGTTCTTGAGAGATATCCTGCAGAAATATAGTAGAAAAAGCAAATGCCTATCTATTACATTTCCAGCTACCTTATCTTAATTCCAGGAGCTTCAGTCCTAGTTGAAATAATTTTGGTCAATTTTCCTCAATAAACCACAATTTTAACTTTCCAATACAGCTGTAATATACCTAATTGACAGTATAATTTTGAGGATCCAGTGTTATAGTATATGTAAAACTCTCATTACAGCATTTGACACAGCAGAAGATTGTTACAACTATTTGTAAAAGTGGGATCCTAAATTGAGATAGTAGGTACAGATAATAAAGTCACCCAGTGACGTTTGACATTTCAAGAAATGTATGCTTCCCATTTTCTTCCTTTGTTTCCACCTTATTACTGATTCTAAATTTTAGCTAAATAAGCACATTTCTCACCTTTCTTATCTTTTAGAGTTTATATAATCTTAATTTGTACAAACAATTTCCTAAATAATCAATTTGAAATGTTTCCACTGAGAACAAACCAAGATACAAGATATAAGGGATCTGTAAAGATCATAGTAGATCAATAGACAAAAGACAGAGAGGGAAAGAGATTCTAAGATGGTGCTACATACAGATATTTTAATGAAAAACAACTACATTTGTTTTATATTTTCAAAAGTAGAACATACACACATGGATGAGGAGGTGGGATGATTGGGATTTATAAGGTTCTGTGCGTAGTAGATACCTGGACTACAGGAGTTAAGAAGAAATTACTTAGGCAGATAGTGAGGGTACAGTAGCCTTTGGTAAGGTTTTTCTCTTTAACGAAAAGCAGCCCTAAATCATTTTCTAACAAAGAGCAGCCTGGAAAGCTGAGCTGCAGACATAGATAAGCTGGGAGCTTGCACCAGTGAATAGCAGGAAGGAATAGGGCCTAGAAATGTTCAAGATGGCAGCTCTGACTGGGCACGGTGGCTCACGCCTATAATCCCAGCACTTTGGGAGGCCACGGAGGATGGATTGCTTGAGGTTAGCAGTTCAAGACCAGCCTAGCAAACATGGCAAAACCCCTTCCCTACTAAAAATACAAAAATTAGCCAGGTATGGTGGTGCGTGTCTGTAATCTCAGGTACCCAGAATGCTAAGACAGGATAATTGTTTGAACCCAGGAGGCGGGAGGTTGCAGTGAGCTGAGATCTTGCCACTGCACTCCAGCTAGGGTGACAGAGTGAAATTCTGTCTCAAAAAAAAAAAAAAAATTGGCACCTCCATCTTCCTTTCTGTTTGTCAGCCACATGTACTGTAAAGAGCAGACAAGATGGCCCCAGTCAACTGGAAAGCCACATGTACTGTAAGGAGCAGACAAGATGGCCCCAGTCAACTGGAAAGTCCACTTGCATAAGATTAGGGTGGGGTGACTAGCCTTCCTGCGCATTACTTAAGCATCATACCTGATTGAAGCAATCTGTGAGCCCTATGTAAATCAGACACCGCCTCTTTAAACATGACTATAAAATTCGGCACATCAGCTGGGCATGGTTGCTCATGCCTCTAATCTCAGCATTTTGGAAGGCCGAGGTGGGTGGATCATTTGAGGTCAGGAGTTTGACATCAGTCTGGCCAACATGGTGAAACCCTGTCTCTACTAAAAATACAAAAATTAGCCGGGCGTGGTGGCGCATGCCCGTAGTCCCAG
>NW_012116265.1:9301036-9313003 GCF_000951035.1 Colobus angolensis palliatus | reverse complement strand
ATAAAATAAAATAAAAGTTGGCGTATGTGCCACCCACTGGTCCTTTCCGCTCCGAGATCCCTCTCTTTCTCTATAAAGAGAGCTATTTCTGTTTCTCCTATTTTCTTCTGCCTATTAAACCTCCACTCCTAAACTCCTCTTGTGTGTTTATGTTCTACATTTTCCTAGCATACAACAATGAACCCCTGGGTATATACCCCAGACAATGTAGCCACTTTAGTACTATGAAAGCCCTAAGCTAAAATGAGAGGAAGGTTTTCTCTTGATGGCAATCTACAATTTAAAAAAGAGAAATTACTCTAGGAGGACATTCAAAATAAGGAAGAACAGAGAGAAAGGAAAGTTCTCTCCAAGGGTCTTTTTTATCTACGGCAGTAGCTTATTCTCAGATTCTAGAGGCCACCAGTGTTAGTGCCCACCTCTCATTTACAAAGGCAAAAATGATGAGTTGAGACTATTTGATGTTTCCAATCTCCCTGACTTCCACTTCTGCTATCTTCCTGACTTTATTCTGGCTTCTGTGGCTTTTAAGGCGTCTTATGACGCCAGTTGGCCTACTGGGATGATGCAAAATAATCTCCTTATGTTAAGGTCAAATAAGTAGTCACATTTATTGCATAGGCAAAGTCCACTTTGTCAAGTATGTAAAGAGTATAACATTATCAAGATCAGAATATCATGTGGGCCCAAATTCTCCCTATGTCATTAGTGAAGAAGGAGGACTGATTTTGGAGATGATAATGTGAAGGTAAAGAGTGAGGGAAGAGAAGGAGAATGAGTTGAAAGAAGCTGGTTGGCATGTTCTCTCCCTGTGCTTCCATTTAAAGAGCAAAACTAGCCTTTAGTATTAAGGAAACATCTCTGAGGCATGGACTGCTGAGGCCTAAAGTCACAATTTTAGGATGCAGGAAAGAGTTTCTCTCTCACACTGTCTTGTCTCCCAACCTAGAGAATGGCCAGAACTCTTTGGTTTCACTTTCTCGATAAGCATTTATTTCTCCTGTTTTTTAATTGTTGAGTTAAATGTCAGATGCCATTTCATGAGGCCTGTTGTGTCAGGATGAGGTGTTTCCGTGGCAGAAGTCAGAATCCTGGAAGGTAGAGAGGATGCCAAGACAGCAGCTGGATGGAAAAACTGACCATCACTGCAGGGTCTGCAGCCAGCAAGAAGCTCAGTCAACCAGGGTAGGTGAGGGGACCCTGAGCAGGCCCTGAGTTACACTTGCAGCAAAATTCAGCTACAACTGGAACAAGGCCAGAAGCCCCTGGGGAAAAAAAAAGAGCTAAAACCTAGAGGATGTGGTAATTAAGAACAAGTTGTTTATGAATGTTGCAAGGATGCACTTTCTCCTCACACAGTAAATTCACATGCTGTCTTAAGAAAAAAAAACAGAAAAAGGAGTGGCTATCTAAAAGACTTTTCCCCAAAGTCTAGCTAAACATTTCATGAACAAACAGTTGAAATAATCAGAATAGATTAATTTTAAGTTAATTTGAGCTTTTAAATAATTTGTTCTCCTGCTTATCACTGGGTAGAGGGCTTAGGACAAAAACTAGTGATTAGCATGGTAAGCCTAACTCTTAGATTATCTTTAGCAGTTAAGAGTAGAAAGTGTTTTCAAAGGGCAAGGAATATCCTATCCACAAGTTTTAGCACATTGTAGACTAATTGCTGCCACTACATTGACAGTTATAAGTTAAATATTTATTATCAGAATTGACATAAAATTGTTCATAAACCTTATTTTCTGAGTTTTATAAATTTGATGGAGTTCCATTACAGAGGTGTTCCCCTTAGAACCAACATCAAGCAAAAAGTGCCTAATTCAGAGACTGGATACAATGTTAGTGACCAATCCATGTACTCACACTCAAGGGTCTATGCTACAGACCTTTCTGGATATTGATAGCCTATGAATGTAACAGGGTTGAGTGTATAAAAGACAATTAACTCAACCACACGTCATTAATATCTTTAACTTTATTGATAAGATCCCATCTTAAACATTTATTATTCTATTTTAAAGGCCACTAATTTTACCAATAAAATATCATTTCTCAATCTGCTGGCTGAAGGATTTATAATAGCTCCCTCTGAATTGTGTGCTTCCAGATAAAAAGGGAGAATTAACTGCAAAAGTGTAAATTCTTGATTAAGGACAGTGACATATTTATAATTAAATCTCAACATAATCAGTCTGTATGTACTGTGAAACTCTGTAACCTGACACATTTAAAGTAAGTTATGAATAACATCACATATGGTCTCTTAATGTGAATTAATCTGAAAATGACTAAAATTGGATGTTCATGGAAGACCTCTGTGAAGTTCCATTAAAAACTTAAATGTAAATTACTAGAAGTAGTTGCAGAATGTGCAGAGTAAGATCTAAATGAATGAAAAATAAGGCAAAAGCTCTCCGCAGAAGCTTATCTTATTTGGGAAGCAGGAAGAAAAGTAAAGGAGAACAGGGGAACAAGGAGAAATTAGTAAGGTGGTATGAAAGGAAATAATAAAAGAATGCAAGGTAGGCTAATTCCTGTAGGAGGACCTTGAAGGCCCAGGAAAGAGTTTGCATTTTGCAACGAATGTAATAGAAGAGCATTGGACATTACAAGCCAGAAATAATATAATATTATTTATATTAACAGAGGATTATTCTGGCTTCTATGGACTGTAGCAAAGTGATATTTGAAAGGGAAAAGTCAGTTAGAGTTGGTTGCTGTATTCTAGTGGAGAAATAATCGCTGTGTGCAGTAGCACAGTAATAGAGGAAGTAGGAAGTAGCAATTTGATTTTGAATAAAATGTAAAACTAACATGACTTGCTGATGAATTGGATGAGGGGGCAGTAAAAATAGTAAAGGAAACAAGAATAGTTTAGTTGTGCATTTTAAAATAACTGAAAGAGTATAACTGTATTGCTTGTAACACAAAGGATTCAGGTGATAGATACCCCATGTAACCTGATGAAATGATTACACATTGCATGTCTGTATGCAAATATCTCATGTAACTCATAAATATATACACTTACTACATATCCACTAAATCAAAAATAAAAGAAATTTTTTAACAATTAGATACTGAGAATAATAAGAGACCTGTCTTATTCCTCAGTTAATGCCAGGGAATGACAGCTGGACTGTAATGGATAAAGAAGGTGCATGAAGAAGCAAAACAGATAATTCGAGTTTGGGATCTGTGTAGCTGTATGCTATTTGGAGCCTTAATTGAGGTGGGATGACAGAAAAAGACACAGGGCTGGAGATAGGCAGGAATCCAGTGTTTTAATTTTGACCTGTTGAGTATGAGATACCAATAAGACATCTAAGTGGAGAAGTCACTTATGCAGTTGAATATACAAGTCAGATGCTCAGGGGAAGTGTCACAGCCAGAAATGTAAAGTAGAAGATCATGGCTTCTTGTCCACTTTGGCAAATATAAGACTTCTACCTCTAGTCAGAAAAGTCATCCAGCTTTATTTCTGGGAGACCTAAGGACATCTTACTTGAACTTACACGTGGCTCTCTTAACAGGAGATGTCTGCTCTGCTCAGTTTTTCTTTATCCCACTTTCCATTCCCATTGAAGATACATTATAGGTGTTTCCAATCACCTACCAAACTGGCTCATACCCACCATGAGCCTACTTATATTCAGGTTAAATGTAGTGTCTACCCATGTTCCCAAACTTTTGGTACCAGTTATACTACAGCTTCAGGATGAAACTGTACATTGCAATCCACTACACAAGTAAATTATCACACAGAAATTTTTTTACTCTATCATATTTTATTAACATACGTTTGTATATTTCTCAGCATCTTCTTTGACAATTAATAATATTATTTACTATTTACATTTTTTCTGCAGTTCTTTTCTCTATTAAGAATCAACTAGCGGCTCACGCCTGTAATCCCAACACTTAGGCCAAGGCGGGCAGATCATGATGCCAGGAGATCAAGACCATTCTGGCTAACACGGTGAAACCCTGTCTCTACTGAAAATACAAAAAATTAGCCAGGCATGGTGGCGGGTGCCTGTAGTCCCAGCTGCTCAGGAGGCTGGGGCAGGAGAATGGCGTGAACCCAGGAGGCGGAGCTTGCAGTGAGCAGAGATGGCCAGACTGGGCGACAGAGCGAGACTCTGTCTCAAAAAAGAAAAAAAAAGAATCAACTAGGATGCCCTAATCTTGCTTGGGGGAGCAAAGATAGGCCTGTTACCACATTCAATGGTTGTCTGAAAACATGAAACCTTTCTGATAATGTTTTAATATCAAAATGTTTTATTCTTTATCTTTCTCTAGTGGATATTTTGAGTACTATTATTTGTGTTTGTGTATTTATGTACTCTTGAGAAATATTGAAGTTTAATCTGTGGATATTTGTGTGAGGCCATTATTGTGTTGCTATAAAGAAATACCCAAGACTGGATTAAAGAAAAGATAATAAATTGACTCATGGTTCTGCCAGCTGAATATCCTATGCAGCATGGGGCCAGCATCTGCCTGGCTTCTGGGATCTTTCAGTCATAATGGAAGATGAAGTAGGAACAAGCATGTTACATGGTAAGAGTGGGAGGAAGAGTGTGAGTGGGGGAGAGGTGCCACATATTTGCAAACAACCATATCTCATGAAAACTCATTTGCTATCACGAGGACAGCTCCAAGTCAGAAGGGATCTTCGTTGATGAACCAAACACCTCCCAGCAGGCCCCATCTCCAACAATGGGGATTATATCTCCACATGAGATTCAGAGAAGACATCCAAACTATTTCAGTATTGTATAGTTTTTGATATGCCTTAAAGCTGGCTTTGTGTTCAAAGTACAAAAAAGTACAAAGGTATTTATAAATCACATATAATACATACACAAGAAAATAAATACATTCATTAGAATAGCATATAAATTATATTTTAAATTCTCTATACCAAAGTAATAAGACCACATACTTTGTTAAGTATTTCCTGGAAGACAATATTATTTTATTGAGTCAAGTGACAAAGTAACTTATTAAGGGAAAAGAGATACTATAAAATTTACAGTCCATGTTTCATGTTTCAAAAATCAAAACTTCATTGAGGGAGAAAAATTATCAAGATATTTAACCCAAGCTATTGTTCAGTTATTAATCTTTATTATTTATTAGTTAGAGAAACAACATAAATGCTCCCTCTTAAAATAGCAGAGTCATACACATTGATTTATCAGTTTCAGATGTGTTATAGTTGAGATGCTTATTAAACATGAATAGGAATATGTTAAGAAGGAAGCTACAAACAGAGTTCAGGTGGGAGGTCTGGACTACAAATATAAATTCAGGAATCATTAGCATATATGGGATTTAAGGTCGTGACACTAGATGAGAGTGGAAAGAAAATGTGCTATTGATTTAAAAAAAAAAAAGGAAGAGGTGCAAGGTTTAAGCTCTAGGGCACTCTGATGTTAGGAGATCAGGGAGAAATAAAGAGACTAATAAGAAGCATTCAGAGAAGAAGAAAAAACGGATGAGTGTGTTGTCTTGGTGGCCAAGTAAATTCAATGTTTTCTGTAGAAAACTGTGAGCAACTGAATTAAATGCTACTGACGATTCAAGTAAAATAAGGAGTATTTCAGCTTCCCAGGGTTGATGTGGTTACTGCCTCACACTTCTGAAGTCTAGAGGTCTGAAATCAGGATGTCAGCATGGCCCTGCTCCCTCTCAAGACTGTAAGGGAGATTCCTTTCTTGCTTCTTCCAGCCTTTGGTGGTTGTTGACAACCCTTGGCATTTTGTGGCTTGTGGCATCATAACTCCAATCTCTGCCTTTATTATCACTTAGCTTTTTCTTCTGTGCATTTTCTGTGTGTCTCTGTTTTCTCTTTTTCAAGAACAGTAGGCATTGAATTAGGTCCCACTCTAATCCAGTATGAGCTAATCTTAATAATTATATCTTTAAAGACTCTCCTTTCAAGAGGTCACATTTTGAAGTTCTGGGTAAATATGAGTTTTGGGAGACTCTATTCAACCTAGTATAAGGACTAAAAATTAACTATTGAACTTAGCTATGTGGAAGTTATTGGTGACCTACACAAGGAAAAATGGAATGGAGTGGAGTGGAGTGGTAGAGGGAAAAACATATGTACTAGTTTGGGTTCAACAAGATAGGTGGGAAGAAATTAGAGAAAAGGAGAATAAACAATATGAGGCAAAGGAGGGCAAAAAAATCACACATAACCTACAAGATCAATGGAATCACAAGAGTTTTGTTTTGCTTTATTTAGTTTGGTTATGTTTTGATTTTCTTTTAATCTTGGTGAAACAATATTTTTCTATCTTAGTGAAAAAGATGTGATACTGAATGGAACACCCTTTCTTAAAAAAAATAGAAAGATTATGGCTGAAATAGTTTCCTTGAGTAAGCAAGAATAAACGGGACCCTGTGCTTATGAGGTGGCATGGTCTTAGCCAGGAAGAGAGGCAATTCATTGTGTGCAATGAGAACATATCAGCACAATGGCAGGAAAATGGGTAGATGAAGAGATACAGCTTGTGGATATCTCCTCTGATTGCTTCAAATTTCTTGGGAAAATGGAAAGCTGTTTACCAGTCTTACCTGGAAATGCCTGGAAATACAAGAGGAAGCAAGATTTACAAATATTTAATAAAGACAGAAGGGATACATGTTATTCTTATAAATTTACAGACAGAAATTAAGGCATAATAGGAATAGGCTCATGTGTGATACAAGTAGTAGGGAATTTTCACAACTCTCAATAAAATCTTGAAATGGCTAATGAAGATAAAGGCTGATTAAGACGATTAAATAATAAGTAAATTTAAAAGTTCTTTCTAAAATTGCAATCTGAATACTTTTATATTCCAAATATTAGCATATTGATAGAAATAAAGTGAAGAGATTGTTCATCTCAACCCAAATAGAATGAAAATGTTTATGGGTTTCTAATTTCCAAGACGGTATCAGTAAACATAGGCAGAATTACTCAAGCATCTTAACTTCTTAAAATTCTTTGGAATGTAATTAAAAGTATACAATACAGAGAGAAGAAAACACTTGAACCTTATCTAAGTTGTTTGACTTATTTAACAGTTTTTTAAAAAACTAATGTGATACATCTGTAACATAATCAGAAATACAATAGTTAAATTTGGCATTGTTAGAATAGTTATTATTACTGAATGACTGTGTGCCCTTAAAAACAGAGGAATACCTGTGAAACCTCAGAACAGGACGACCTCTTAAAACTACTATTGTTCACTGTTCCAAATAAATGTATCATGGAGTTGAGATAAATGTTAGGTCACTAATGGCATACCTAACAATCTGCTAACTTTTAAATGTAATAAAAATATGTCTTTATTAGTCTTATAACAAACATTAAAAAACCTCTGTTCCACTAGTCTTAAGGAATAGATCACATGTATATTACATATGCATGCATAAATTTGAGTCTCCTATTTTCTATTCTGTGGGTTCAGTAAAATTATGCAGCATAGGTAATTACACAGACACACACATACACATTTATCCCACTTAATATGGCTATACAAAGGATTACCTAGATGACTTGATATGTGATTGACAAGATGCATATACCCTTATATTTATATATAAAGATATAATAATATAGCTCTGGGTACAAAATAAAAATATAAGTTTAGAGACATATATAGCTACACATACACATATATATACATGTACATACCATATGTATATTAATATGTCTTTTTATCCATATTAACTAATTTATTGACTGAATCTTTGTGTTCCATATAATGATACACATATAATGTTTTGAAATCCTACCACCAATGTGTTGATAGTTGGAGGTAAGGCCTTTGGGAAGTGATTAGTATCTGATGGAGCCTTCAGGAACTTGATTAGTACTCTTATAAGCATAACTAGAATGCTTGCTTCTTCTCTCTGCTTGACTCCCCATCATGTGAAGATAAAATGAGAAGATGGCAGTCTACAAACTGGAAGACAGTCCTCACCTGATACTACCCCATGCTGGTACTTTCATCTGGGACTTTCAACCTCCAAAACTATGAGAAGTAAATTTCTGTTTCTAAGCCACCAAGTGTATCGTACTTCATTATAGCAACCTCAAACTAAGACAGACTCTTAAAATATATGAATTGAAGACTAAGCTCTGAATTTTTTTATCTTGCCCAAATTCCTATCTGACAGGTCTAGGGAGTCATGCCGTACAAATCATAAATTCTCATCAGATGGGTTTTATTTAACCCTATATTGTGACTTACTTTAGAATCTAACTGTGGCATAGCATTATGTGACAAAGAAGAAAGGCAACACATTTTACTCCAAAACATGTTTCTTTGCCATATTTTGAAATGGCCTTGCAAAGCTGTCCTTTGTGGGGGGGAAATTGCATCTGTAAAGAATCTCTGTTAACATGGCTAGATCTTTTTCTTCCAGGACCTCTCAATCCTGAAGAGATTGGTTAAGAGCCTAGAACCTTTTAAAGATCTGAATAGGCAACACTTATCATCTATCATCGCTAAGGGCAGCCACTTTAAGACTTCAAAAGAACCTTGGTCTTCACAGTCTTTTATCTTAACCTGAACATTTTCTTTCTAACTATCCCAAGTCTTTAAACAAACTCAAACTTTCTGCCTTTCTGGAGCAAACCAATGTATTTCTTAAATATATTTGATTGATGTCTTATGCCTCACTAAAATGTATAAAACCAAGCTGCACCTCAACAACCTTGAGCACATGTTCTCAGGACCTCCTGAGAGCTGTGTCACAGGCCATGTTCACTCATATTTGGCTCAGAATAAATTTTTTCAAATATTTTGCAGTGCTGGATCCTTTTCATCGACAGGATATTAACTTGATGCAAAATATATCCTTTTTAAAACATGAGAAATGTCAAATAATATGTACTTGTTTTACAATTATAAGGTCATTTCTTCAAAAAATACAGATATTTTAAAACATTATGGATGATTTTGTAAGTCAGAGTATCTTGTTATGAAGGCTTATGGGCCAGTGTGTATTTGGGACACTGTACAGAATACACCAACCAACACAGAAGCCTGTATTCAGAAAAAAATACATGTCTACAAAAAAAGTCAATTACCATTTAAAAAATAGTAAACTTATTTTTTAAAGGGGTCATAGGCTGTCCATAGGCAATCTTTATTACTTTGGTAGTGAGCATAAGGCAATGAGAATTTAGCTATCAGGGACATCTGGACCTTGCTCAAAGAACTTATTTTCAACAATGTAGAGTACAACAATCAACACAGCGAATTTGTGCTGTAGAAATAACCACAAGAAATATTAGCACTTCAGATAAATTTTAGTAAGTGTTTAACATATTTTTCAGAATCTACCTAGTTGCTTAGCTTGGAAATTTGTTAGGACATGTCTGAATAATTTATAGGAGAATATACATTAAAATATTTTACTAATGAGCAGAGCGAGTGGGAATAAATGTGTGACACCTGTAGGACATTATGCCATTTTTGTGTGTGGAAAATTGCACAGGATTCTGACACTTTTAGTACACTGTTAAAGAGGTACTTCACACATTATGCCATTGACTTTCCAATAAACCATTAAATACCTTTTTATTCCTAACATAACTATTTAACTGCTAGACCAACATAACCCTGCCGGAAGCCTCAGTAAATTGTGCAGACGTTTCTACCCCAAAGAGGTAGGATTCAATAGCCTGGGTACAAAGTTCATTAGGCAGTGTAGATTTCAAGCAAGGTGTTAGTGTCTTCTGAATTGCAGAAATAAAACAACTTTTTTCATGTAGTACTGGTACTCTCTTCACACTTGCCTGGTTATTACAGAATAGACACAACAAACTCAGGATTGAGAGTAACTTGAAAGTTAGAAACAGAAACAAAATCATTATAATTTCAGAGGAGATGCAACATACTCCATCTTTCCCCATATATCATTGGAAAGACCAAAGAAAATAATACATAAAATACAGAAAATTCATTAGTGCTCTTAAAGTACTCTTCTCATCTCTTCCTAATGTAGCCGGTTCATCAGTCTGATTCAGTCACTCCTTCTCTTCTCTCCTATCTACTCCTAGCCTGCCCCTAGCATGATGCATTTCATTGTTTGGATTTGTGTTCTCTTTGATTATAGGTAATGAATTCAGAGGGCCTCTTATTAATTGAGTACCTTTAACTTGGTAAGCATTAGAAACTCAAAAATGAGTGACAGGCCAGGCATGGTGCTTCATGCCTGTAATTCCAGAACTTTGGGAGACTGAGGCAGACAGATGACCTGAGGTCAGGAGCTTGAGACCAACCTGGCCAACATGGTGAAACCTCATCGCTACCAAAAATACAAAAATTAGCCGGGCATGGTGATGGGTGCCTATAATCTCACCTACTTGGGAGGCTGAGGCAAGAGAATTGCTTGAACCCAGGAGTCGGAGGTTACAGCGAGCCAAGATTGTGCCACTGCACTCTAACCTGGGCGACAGAGTGAAACTCTCTCAGAAGAAAAAAAAAAAGAGTGACTACTGGATAAATTAACAAGGAAATGTATGAATACATGAATACAATAACAAAACATATACTGATGAATAGAGTTGACTCTTAAATAGAACAGATTTTGAACTATGTGGATCCACTTATAGACAGATTGTTCTACCACTGTCATGCTGAGACAGCAAGACCAATCCATCCTCATACCCCTGCTCCTCAGCCTAGTCAATGTGAAGACCATGAGGATGAAGACCTTTATGATGATCCATTTCCATTTAATGAATAATAAATATATTTTTTCTTTTGATTTTCTTAAGAAAATTTTCTTTTCTCCAGTCTACTTTATATTGAAAATACAGTATAAAATATTTATATATAACATACAAAATACATGTTAAATGACTGCTTGTGTTATCAACAGGGCTTCTGGTCAACAGTAATCTATTAATAGTTTTGGAGGAGCCAAAAGTAATACATGAATTTTTGACTATGCAAGTGGTGGATACCCTAATCCTCACATTGTTTAAGGGCTAATTGTAAAGCCAAAAGGGTAGGTGGGTTTTGTTTTTCAAGTAGAAATATTTGTGCTCACAGTCTTGAGATGTATCTCTGTATCCCTTGTTAAATTAACTTTCTCACCACCTCAATTCTTCAGTACCAGCATTTTTCTTTATTGCATCTTTTCTATATGTTTCCATTAACTCGTGTGTGTGTATTTCTGTCTGTCTGTCTGTGTGTGTGTAAATCCAGGAGAGCCAATGGTACAGTTTCAGTCTGAAGGCCTGACAATTAGGATTGCTGATAGTATAAATTACAGCTTGAGTCTGAGTGTAAAGGCAGGAGAAAACCAATATCCCAGCTCAAATAAGGTTAGACAGAGTTCTACCCCTCTCTCTTCTCTCTCTTACTCATACTTTTTCTATTCAGGTATTCAACAGATTGGATGAGATCCACCCATATTGGGGTAAACAATATGCTTCACTCAGTCTTTACTAATTCAGATGTTAATCTCATCCAAAACACCCTCATAGACACACCTGTTATAATCTTTAATGAAATGTCCAGGTACTTTGTTGTCGAGTTGATGCAAAATTATCATCACAATACCTTATCTATCTATCATCTATCTGTGTGTGCCTGTGTGTATGTGTATGTATGTGTCGGACCTAGTCACTGATGTACACATCGTTATCCAAATAATCACTTCATTTGAACATGATGATGATAGGTAAGCATTGCTTAGAATAGTAAAGAAAAATTATCTGAAGCCATCACATCATGAAAAATTAACCATAATATAAATTTTATTAAAAGACAATATTTCTTTTCCTATGTAGGGTGGCACTAAATTCAAACTTAATTATTCAGTCAGGCCGGGCGCGGTGGCTCAAGCCTGTAATCCCAGCACTTTGGGAGGCCGAGACGGGCGGATAACAATGTCAGGAGATCGAGACCATCCTGGCTAACACGGTGAAACCTC
>NW_012116265.1:9264302-9300851 GCF_000951035.1 Colobus angolensis palliatus | reverse complement strand
AAAAAAAAAAAAAATTATTCAGTCAAACTTAATAGTACATGTCAGTTACTGAACTAGCTACTGGGAATACAATAGGCAAAAACATAAAGTTGAAAGAATAAGACACCAGTACGTTTTGTTGTCTTTATATAATTTGGTAAGCTTGGTTTCAATCCTGGGAAAAGAGAAAAGCAGCTGAGATCAGTAAAAAAGGAATCAACATGTATATAAGTGCCATTTTTTTTTAATCCAACACAGGGTCTTAATATCCCTTAATGCAAATTCTTAGCTTCAGTCAAATCAACCTCCTTACTGTTTAGACTATCAGAGAGGTAAATTGTCCTTACACTGATACTTTTGTTTCCATAGACATTTGCCGTCATTTTGTGTTTAAAACACAAAATGATAGGTGCTAAAAAACCCTAGATCATGAGTTGAAAAGCAGACTACCAGTGTAATTACTACTATTGTGCTTTTTCCAGATGAATATTAACTGTCAGCACAGAAAAGGTAGCCTGACTCAGACTATTCCTTGGCAATGGAAAGTGAAAGTACCGGAGCAATGATATCATCAAATAACCCAGTTCTCTTACTTTCTTTTGCATTCTGCAGTGTCACGTTGTCCTAACGTTGTAGGAGTTATTAAGAAATTATTTTAAGCATATAGAGAGGAAAAGGGGTCCTTGGGAAGTTTTCTTTGTTTAAGCATCTCTGGAAAAGTTTCTTGTAAAGCCCTGCCTCTCAGAGCCAGGCTGGCAATCTTCGACATGCAAATGCAGACCTTTAGAAACTGGGTCCACCCAACATGGTGATTCCAGCGGCAGCCTTCTTGTCCTTGCCCCACATGTTCCTGGCAACATGGCTACCTCCACATATCGCCACGTGTGTAGAACATCATGGTGCCCTGCATTTGCATATTAAAAGGCTAGGGTGGGAGGGCCAGCTCTTTGGGTCATGTGAATGACATGCCTGGTCAAACCAATTCCCTGAGCCTTATGCAAATCAGACACCACCTCCTCCAGCCTTTGCATACATACCTGGCTTGTGTCCACTGCACTTGGGACTTTCGACTTTGGAGCCCCCACCCCCACCCCCTGCTCTGTCTCTGTACAGGGGAGCTTCTTTCTTCTGTCTTCTCCATTCCTTCTTGCCTATTAAATTCTCTGCTCCTTAAAATCACTCCACGTGTGTCCGTATCGTTTTTTCTAATTCGACATGAGGACCAAGAACCCTGGTGTTCCTTCACTCCTCAGAGCCTTATCACTAAACCTGGATCCTAGGCCAACCCAAATTTATGATAGGTGCCAGAGTTTCCTGGAGCTACTGCTTCTTCATGCTTGTCATGTGGAAAGAAGGTTTAACCTGATTGATCTGACTGAGAACTCATACCTGCACCTGACCTTATCACTGTGACAAGCAGCATGAAGGGACTGACTGGCTTAGGTGACATTATTCACAACACAACAGAAGTAAGAGGTGGTGCCAACTTCCGCACAATCAGATCATCCCCAAATTAATATTTGGGGATGCTGCAAAGTAAAAACCTGGTGGAAAGCAGCTAACAAAGATTGCCAATGTCAGAGACAGGACTGTATTAAAAGCAGGGGGATATGACACCAAAATTAAATTCCCTAGGAAGGAAATGCAAAACACACATGATTTGCAGTCCTTCAAATGTGATAGCCAGGTTTTTAGCATTAAAAATTAACATAATTGATGAGTTAGTAAACTGCTAATATTCCATATTGTTTATTAGCAGAGATTTATAGGGTTAGATAAATCACATTTTATAAAAAAAAAAAAAATAGAACTTTCTCTTACACGAATCCAGTTTGAAGCAGTAGTTCTAAGTATTGGGACAAGCTCATACATGAGAAAGTTGTGTTAAAAAATTCTGCCAGTGATAGTACAATCCCTATGATGCTAACAGTTCTGCAAATGCTAACCATAAGCGGTCATAATCTATACTTAATATTTCCCAAACATGGAACAAGTGTACAGAAAAAGTGATAGCAAATTTAAACTGTAGCCTAAATACCTGGGCTCCCCAGTTGGTTAATCAGGTTAGAACCATCAATTTTATTTTTAAAAACACAAACTTCTTTTAGTTTCTCTTGCTTTATATAAAAACCGTTCTACACGCCTGATCAAGTTAGCTTCTAGACCACTTCCATTTAGACATTCTCTGGAGTAGTTCTTTCAAGAACTTGACTCAGTGGCTATTTTCTTTAACAAGGAGGCTTGATGATATTGAAGAGCCCATCTAAGATTCATACTTTAGGTTTTTATAAAAATTGAATACCAAAAATTGACAATATGATCTGGGAGCAGAAGGATCTCCAAAGCAAAGATATTTGCATATGGGACTAACAAATAAATCATTTTCTTAGTTTATTGCAAATATACATAAAATTTCCATGTTAATTCATTCAATTAGTTTTCACTAGGTCGGATCTCAGTCACCTTATGGTAAAGATCATTCATTGTTTCTGACTACAACACTAAGCAATTCATTTTTATTAAGCTCTGTTAAAGTTTACTTGAAATTTTTTCTCCATTCCTTTCCTCCCTTCTCCTTCCCCTTCCTTCCTCCCTTCCTTCCTTCTTTCCTTCCTTCCTTCCTTCCTTCCTTCCTTCCTTTCTTCCTTCCTTCCTTCCTTCTGTTCTTCTTTCCTTCCAGAAATTCATCCACACAGAATTAAATAAATTAGTTTATTTGAATTATATTCCAACGATCTGAAATGTTGCACTGAGGCATACAACCATATTTCCTTCCATGATTTTATACCAGACATGTTAACATGGCTTCACACTTTCTATGATCTCATTCTAGGGTAGAAGTTAAACTGCTCTAATGACTGCTAAGTGTGATGAGACCTTAAACCTTTCAATAATCTGAAACATATTGCTACAGTCTCATTAAGATGTCACTTTGTTCAAATATGAGTATATGTCTTCATTATCTCAATTCTTGGCATATTGCTTTAAAAAACACTGTTTCAAGTTTCTCAGATGACATGGCATGTTCACATGTCCACAACATCCAGACAAGTTTGAAAATTCTTCCAGACAAACTGATGCCCTTTTTTTAAAAAAATTTTTAACCACTAATGACTCATGACCGAGGGCAGAGCTCTTGGCATTGTTAGTGTTTTCTACACTACACTCAAGTTCATTCAGGGTGTCATTTCAACAATGTGTGGTGTGTCAGCTTCAAAAATTAAACAAACCAGACAACACAGCACTTGCACTACAAAGAGCTTGTTTTATTCTTAACCTTCCATTGCTAGCTAAACTGCTCCAAATTTTGTTCCCCACACATCCCACATCTGGCTCAATTCCAGCTTCCGTTTTCTGTTTATTCATCTAAAATTTGTTTTATCAGCTGAGTAATGTACTCCAAGTTTTTCTCATTTAAAGATCTTGTCTCTTTATGCATATGTTTCATTTCTGACCCAGGAGTTACTGAAAATGTCATCTGTTCTTTTCTTTTTTTCTTTCAGAAAAATTCTCATAGCATATAAGAAAGACAATGGTTCCTGAGTAAATCGAATTATTAGTTACTCATCTCTAAATCCAAAAATTTCATTTCTACATGATGTCCTTAGCTGTAAATAAAACGTGAATGCCAAAGTTAGAACTGGTTAAGACTTGTGAACAATTCAGCTTGGTCTGGATTTGGGAAAGAGTGATTATGAGGAGTATGAACTTGAATGAAAGAGACATAGAATCAGCTGCATGGAGAGTGAGCGTGGATCAGAAAATAGTAATAAAAAAAATAATTAAGGCCATTTTGACTATTTATTTATTTATTTTTTATTGTTTTGAGATGGAGTTTTGCTCTTGTTACCCAGGCAAGAGTGCAATGGTGCGATCTCGACTCACCGCAACCTCTGCCTCCTGGGTTCAAACGATTGTCCTGCCTCAGTCTCCCAAGTAGCTGGGATTACAGGCATACACCACTATGCCCAGCTAATTTTTAATTTTTAGTAGAGATGGAGTTTCTCCATGATGGTCAGGCTGGTCTCAAGCTCCTGACCTCAGTTGATCCACCTGCCTTGGCCTTGCAAACTGCTGAGATTATAGGCAAGAGCCACTGCGCCTGGCTTGATTTATTTTTTAAATGACATTTGCTATTCTCATGAAAGACTAGAACAAAGATGTTAAATTTAATTTTTATCTCATGGTTAGTTGATATTTCTTTGACTACAATCTTGTCATGTCAAAACAGGGCCATAAGCAATGAGATATTATTCAGTTCACATACATTGATGTTGATATTTACAAACTTTTAATAGTGGTTACGTCTCATGAGAAAGGTTGAGAATAAATGAAGGTAGATTTCTATATTTATTCTCTGCATTGTCATATAATGAATACTTTTAGCAAGTATGCATTACTTTTTACAGTTCGAAAATAAACAAGCACATTTTCTACATGTTATGACACTAACATTTTGATGCTCTACTTGGCACTTATTTAATAATGAGATAAATATTACTTAGGATATAATAAAGAATAGCATCAGGAAATATATTTAATTTTGACCAATTCCATTGCAGCAAATTCTAAGAATTTTCACATTATCCCAGAGCCACTTGAATTTCAGCTCACAACATCCCCACACATCTACCCAAATAAAGTATTTTGTAAGAAAGTCTTTTTGACCTGGTTATATCTCATCTTTCTTGAGTGCTGGCATTTACCATGCTAATTTAGCACTATCCCAGTCCATTTTGTACCATATCTCAGTCCTCCCAAAACTTCTCAAGCTTGTAATCTGTCCCCTGAGACTCTCAATCTATTTTGATTCCAAGATACAATGTATTTATTATGTAAATCCTCATGAAAAATGTTAGGAAGAGTCTCAGATGAGAAAGATTGAAATATGTTACTGAAAATGTAAAAAAGAAAATCTAGTAATAGATATCTTGGGTATTTCTTTCTCTTTATGTTGGGGAATTCTCATGTAATATTGATTCCAGATACCAATACTCAAATATACATAGACACTCAAATATTCAACTAGAGACCTGCTACACTGATCATGATAAAACTGAAAGAGTTCTGCCGTAGAGAAGTAGCACGTCCCTCACTACAGAGAAAGCAACATAAAACAGCGTTGTTTTTTTTTCAGTTGCACCTTATTAAAAGAACAAATTAGTAAGTTTTATAAAGATATATGCTTAAGTAACTTGATAAAATTTTATATCTAATCGATCTACTATCTTCCAGATGTGCTTGAAAATGAGAAGTCAAAAATCCCCTTTATCTTACCTGTGAGGTAGATCTAGTATACAGCGTTTCTCTGTGTTTCTTTTCAAAAACACGATTTAGGCTCAAAGTGGAATTAGAAATCTTGGTATCAGATTAATATCACAAATAGAATGGACTTCCCAAATCGTACAACGAAAAGTAAATATATGGATATTTTCATAAATGAAGATTGTAATCTTATGCCCGATAATGTAGACAATTGCTTTTTTTAACATGTAGAATAGTGTGTTAAACAGAGTAGGTATCAATATAATTTTTCTGATTGATGAAACAAATTTAAATCCATTGTTATTAGTCCATTCTCATGCTGCTATAAGGACATACCCGAAACTGGGTAATTTATAAAGGAAAGCGGTTTAATTGACATAGTTCCACAGGCTTGGGAAGGCCTCAGGAAACTTACAATCATGGCAGAAGGGGATGCAAACACATCTTTCTTCAAAAGGTGGCAGGCAAAAGAAGAACGAGTGCCCGGTTAAGGGGGAAGCCCCTTATAAAACCATCAGATCTCATGAGAACGAACTCACTGTCACAAGAACAGGATGGGGGAAACTACCTCCATGATTGTCTCCACCTGGACCTTCCCAAGACACGTGGGGAATATGGGAACTCCAATTCAAGATGAGATTTGGGTGAGGACACGACAAATAATATCATCATTTCTGAAAAAGTATCAGATAGAATGAGTTTCCTTGTTGACAATAAGAAGATTAAAACCAGCAGAATATAACCCAGAATAGCAAAAGAGAACATCTTCTAATGTGAAATCTCCTTAAACTCAGTTTCTCTTATGATATTCTGGTTCATTCAACACAGATAAACAAAAGTCCTATATGTGAATACCAGCACTCACATGGCTCTTTCAAGACTAAAGATAGACAATGAATGAGAAAGTGCTTCTAAATGGAAAATACTGCTCTTAAGCATGCAATATTGCTATAATAACACTGAACAATAACGAGGATTGGTGTATTTATTTTCTCAGACATCAGACTCGCAGATGTGCTTCCAAACTTCCAGATGCCTAAAATAACCCATCTCTGCATTTGTATGTCCTTTGTTCAAATAATACATCAACCACGTTTTGATCATGTTCTAAAAATTCATTTTAGTGATAATTTTCAAGAGGTGAAACTTTCTTTGGAAAAAGAGAATATCTATTTTACTAGTCCGTAGTTTCATCTTCTTGTGAGTTTTAATTTCTAGTGTTTTAGGCTGACTTATGTATCCCTAAATTTTATATATTGAAGCCCTAACCCGCAGTACCTCAGAATGTGACTGTATTTGGAGACAGGGACTTTGAAGAGGTGATTAAATCAAAATGAGGCTTTTAGGGTGGGCTCTTATGCAATCTGACTGTGTCTTTATAAGCACAGGAAATTTAAGGACACAGACAGGACAGGGTGTATGCTCACAAAGTAAAGGAGACAAAGGTAAGCCAAGGAGAGAGGCCTCAGCAAATACCAACCCTTCTGACATCTTGTTCTTAGACATCTAGCCTCCAGAACTAGAAGAAATTAAGTTTTCGTTGTTTAAGTCATATAGTCTGTGGTGTTTTGTCATGGCAGCCCTAGCAAACTAATACATGGATTTTTGGGAAAAATTGTTGTATTGTATTCATACCCACAATGAATCTACAAGCTGTAAAAATATTTTATGCTCACATTTGCTTCTTGAAACAGGAGAATGTACACATTTTAGCAATTTTTTCTAGTTTAAAATTTAAGAGACATGTTTAAAGTTAGGCTTAGATCCAAGGTTTCTGTGTATCTCACCAAGAAGACATGAGCTGCTCACAAAATAAGTCTTTAGAAACCTCCACTGCATTTGCCTCTGATTCAGTCCACACACGATATGACTTTGCTGTAGCTGGTGGGCTAAGAAGGCCTTGAGAACCACAGACTCCAGGTTCATTCTGCTCTTCTGCCACAGGCCTCAAGGCTACTCAGTAATAATACACCAGATGACATCATTCAAAAGTTCAGAGACAAATTACTCCATGGGCAGGTACTTTGGTAAATCTATACACAATAGTCCCCTCTTGTCCATATTCTAAGATCTGCAGTGGATGGCTGAAACTGCAGATAGTACTGAACTCTTTTCTACACATACATACCTACAGTCAAGCTTAATTTACAAATAAGACACAGTACAAGATTAACAACAGTAATTAGTAATAAAGTAGAATAGTTATAACAATATTCTATCATCGCAACTCCTACACTCTCTGGCTAGTATTAAGTAAAATAAGGATAACTTGACCACAAGCACAGCAATATCATACTGGAACAGTTGATCTGATAACTGTGACAGCCGCTAAGCAACTGTATATCTAGAGTGTGAATTCAGGGTGTGACAGAGCAGGGAAACTTGAGGTTTTATCACATTGCTGAGAACAGTGAGCAATTTGCAAATGATGAATTATTTATGAAATGTTCTGTTTAATATGTTTGGACCACGGTTGACCACAGGTAACTGAAACCATAGCGAAATCTCAGATAACGAGGGACTACTATATTTACTGGAATTACTTATCATTTCTCATTATTATTACACCTGTATCTTTAAGCATCTCTGGGTTTTGTCTGAAGGGAAAATGAAAAAGGTCTTTTGTATTGTCAGGCTTTCCACAGATGCCTTTTATGAGTTGATGGGACCTTCTTGGTATTTTATTTCATGGCCATATCTCACATAAACAGCGTAAATACTTGCATCTCTGGTCAATGTATATGTATAGGATGTGTTCTACTGTTTATCTCCTCCTTCATCCAAGGTCCTAATTTTTTAGGGCGATAAAATTCAAGCAGAAATGTCTGAAAGCTTCAACCTCAAACTTAATTAAAATGTCTGTTAATCACCAAATATAACAAGCCATAAATTATATGGATGTTTTCATTTACTTGGTTTTGCAAACATGTCACTTTGATCAATATAAATCCGGCTTCACTCATGTACCGGAACAGTGTGAAAAGTGACAGCTCAATGATATACATATATATATATATACATATATATATATATTTTTTTTTTTAACCCTGACAGAATGAAAGAAGTCTTAGATGGAGACTTGTCAGTTGAGTCTAACTAGGAAGTTTAGAAACAAGGCAGGTAGGTCCCAAGTTGTATAAAAAATAAATAAATAAATCACAAGAGTTTAAGTAGTATAAAAATTATCGCAAATTTTGGATGGACATGAAGTTCTGCAATTTATATTGTTATTTTAAATCACAAAGAAAAAGTATTTAAAAATGATGAAGAAATAGTAGATTTTTTTTATGGGGAAAACTTCACAGAAAACAGGTCTGAGTATTTTCTGAAAGAAAACCGAAGAAGTATTATAGGGTCATTGCTGAGAGAGACATGAAAATACTGGAGAAAAAAATTACATTAACAGAATACTCAGAATACTTAAAAAAAAAAAAAAAACCTGGCCTAATGTTGAAATTGGAGGTAGAGAAGATAACAAAATAGACCCCTCTAGTGATCAGCACCCCCACAGCAGTAACACCAAACTGAACAACTATCCACACACGAAAGTACCTTCAGAAGAGCCAAAAATCAGGTGAGTGATCACAGTACATAGTTTTAACATTATATCAAGGAAAGAGGCATTGAAAAGTGTAGCAAAGACAGTCTTTAATTGCCAGTGCCACTAGTCCCCCATCCGTCACTATAGCCATGTGGAGCAGCGGAAGATTCTGTGCCTGTGGGAGAGAGAGCCGAGTGATTGTAGGACTTTGCATTGAAACTCAATGTTGTCCTGTTCCAGTGGAAAGCAACATGGTGTAGAACTTGGTGGGAACCCATAGATGGAGCATTTATAGCAGCTCTAGCCAGAGGCACATCATCCATCCCAGCAGTTGGAAGCAGAGTTCTGCAAATCTTGCCACTGTGGGCTGATGTGCTCTGGGGTCCTTAAGAAACTTGATTGTTGAAGGTCACAGACACTGCAATTCTTAGGCAAGTCCTGTGACTTTGCTAGACTCAGATATAGTGGACACAGGGTGCATGCAACATAGTGAGACACCAGCTGAGTTGACTAAGGGAGTGCTTACATAATTTTTCCCCAACCCCAGGCAGTGCAGCTTCAGGAGAGACTCCTTTTTCCAGCTTGAGGAGAGGAGAGGGGAGAGTAAAGAGGACTTTGTTTTGCAACCTGGATATACCAGCTTAGCCATAGTAAAATATGGCATCGGGCAGAGTCCTGAAGAGCCCATTCATGCCCTAGCTCCCAAGTAACGTTTCTAGACACACTGTGGGTCAGAAGTAACCTGCTTCCTTGAAAGAAAGGACCCAGTCTGGGAAGGATTTAACACTCTGTTACTAAAGAGCCCTTGGGTCTTGAATAAACATCAGTGGTACCCAGGTAACACTCGTCATGGGCCTTGGGTGAGACCCAGTGCCATATTGGCTTCAGGTGTGACCCAGCCCATTTCTCCCTGTGGTGATCACAGGGAGAGACTCCTTCTACTTGAAGGAAGGAGAAGGAAGAGGAAACGGGACACTGTCTTGAAGCTTAGGTACCACCTTGGCTACAGTGGGATAGAATATTAAGTGGTCTTCTGGGGTCCCTGATTCCAGGTGTTGGCTCCTAGAGGGTATTTCTGAACCTGCCCTGAGCCAGAGAGGAGCCCATTGCCCTAAAGGAAAAAATCTAGACCTGGTAACATGCACCAAAAGGTAACTAAAGAGCCCTTGGGCCTTTAGTGAACATTGATGTTAGTCAAGCAGTACTTGCTGCAGGCCTAGGGCAGTGGTAGCCATGAGGAGAGATTCCTTTTGCATGAGGAAAGAAGAAGAAAGAATGGGAAGGACTTTGCCCTGCAGCTTTGGTGCCAGTTGAGCCACAGTAGAATAGAACACCAAGTCCATTCCTAAAGTTCCTTACTTTAGGCCCTGGCTCACAGATGGTATTTCTGGAATGACCCTGGGCTGGGGCAGAAGGGAATTCACCACCCTGAAGGGAAGGACACAGCCTAGCTGAATTCACCACCTTCGTGTGCTGACTGAAGAGTCCTTGGGCCTTGAGTAAATGTTGACAACAGCCAGGCAGTTGCTGCTGTAGACCTTGGGCAAGACCCAGTGCTGTGCTGGCTTCATGACCCACACGGTACCAGTGGTGGTGGCCACAAAGGTGCTTGTGTCACTCTTCTCATAGGCAGTTCAGCATGGACAGACTGATTGTTTTGGAGAAAATAAGGGAAGGGAACACGTGTTTCTGCATAGTAATCCAGGGAATTCTCCTAGATCTTACCCAAGACCACTAAGGCAGAACCTCTATGAGTCTGCAAGTGTCATAGTATTACTGGACTTGGGGTGACCCCTAATGCAGATATGGTTGCAGAGACCAGATATTTAGATCACAGCAATAAATTTCCTTTGAATACTTGGAAAGCCTTTCCAAGAAGGATAGGTACCAACAAGCCCATCACGTGAAGCGTAAAATAAATACCTAACTCTTTAATGCCTAGACACTGATGAACATCTACAATCATCAAGACCATCCAGAAAAAATGACCTCACCAAATAAACTAAACATGGCACCAATGACCAATCCCAGAATGACAGAAATATGCTACCTTTCAGACAGAGAATTCAAAATAACTGTTTTGAGGAAACTCAATGCAATTTAAGACAACACAGAGAAGGAATTCAGATTTCTATCAGACAAATTTAAGAGAGATTGAAATAATTGTAAGAAACAAACAAGCAGAAATTCTGGAGCTGAAAAATTCAATTGAAATACTGAAGAATGCATCAAAGTTTCTCAACCACAGAACTAATCTAGCAGAAGAAAAAGTTAGTGAGCTTTAAGACAGGCTATTTGAACATATACAATCAGAGGAAGCAAAAGGAAAAAGAATGAAGCACACATACAATATCTATGAAATAGCTTCAAAAAAGCAAATCTAAAAGTGACTTCACCAAATAAACTAAATATGGCTCCAATGACCAATCCCAGAATGACTAAACAAATAGTCTGTCTATGCTGAGCTGCCTGGAGTTGTGAGTGGGGTGACACAAAAAGAATATAGTTGGAGCCATCACGTTACCCAACTTCAAACTGTACTACAGGGCTACAGTAATCAAGACAGCATGATACTGGTACAAAACCAGACACGTAGACCAATGGAACAGAACAGAGAGCCCAGAAATAAAGCCACACACCTATGACTGCCTAATCGTCAACAAAGCTGACAAAAACAAGCAATAAAAAAAGACTCCCTATTCAATAAATGATGCTGGCATAACTGGCTAGCCATATGCAGAAGACTCAAGCTGGACCCATTCCAACACCATATGCAAAAACTAACTCAAGATGAATTAAAGAATTAAATGTAAATTCCAAAAGTATAAAAACCCTGGAAGACCACCTAGGCAATGCCATCCTGGAAAGAGGAACAGGCAAAGATTTCATGACCAAGACGCCAAAAGCAATCACAACAAAAATTGACAAGTGGGATACAATTAAAGAGCTTCTGCACAGTGAAAGACATTATCAACAAAGTAAACAGACAATCTACAGTTTGGGAGAAAATATTTCCAAACTGTGCACCTGACAAAGGTATAATTCAAGCAGCTATAAAGAACTTAAAATAATTTGGGAGAGAAAACCCCATTAAAAAGTGGAAAAAAGGCATGTACAGACACCTTTCAAAAGGAGATATATATCCAGCTAACAAGCATATGAAGAAAAGCTCAATATCACCGATAATTAGAGAAATGCAAATCAAAACAATGAGATACCATTTCACACCAGTCAGAATGGCAATTATTAAAAAGTAAAAAAAAAAATAACAGATGCTAGAAAGATTGCAGAGAAAAGGGAACACTTATACACTGTTTGTGGGAATGAAAAGCGGTATAACAATTACTGAAAGGGCCAAAAGCAGAACTACCATTCATCCCAGCAATCCAATCCCATTACTGGGTATATACCCAGAAGAATATAAACCATTCTACCATAAAGATACATGCATGCAAATGTTCATTGCAGCACTATTTACAATAGTAAAGACATGGAATCAACCTAAATGCCCAGAAATGGCAAATTGGATAAAGAAAACATGGTAGAGATTCACCATGGAATACTATGCAACCATAAAAAAGAATGAGATCATGTCTTTACAGGAGCGTGGATAGTGCTGGAGGCTATTATCCTCAGTAAATTAATTCAGGAACAGAAAACCAAATACTGCATATTCTCACTTATAAGTGGGAGCTAAATGATAAGAACTTATGAACACAAAGAAGGAAACAACAGACACTAGGGCTACTTGAGGGTGGAGAATGGTAGGAGGGAGAGGAGAAGAAAAGATAACCATTGGGTTCTGGGCTTAATTCCTGGGTGATGAAGTAATCTGTACAACAAGCCCCCATGACATGAGTTTACCTATGTAACAAACCTTCACATGTACCCCAGAACCTACAATAGCAGTTAAAATAAAGTTATTGGCCTTAAAGTGGAGGGTGAGAAAATGATTTGAGCAGAAAATTTATTCAAAGTGATAGCAACAGAGAACTTTCCAAACCTAGAAAAATATATCAATATTCAAGTACAAGAAGGTCAAAGAACACCAAGTAGATTTGATGCAAATAAGACGATCTCAAGGCATTTAATTATTGGACTCCCAAAGGTCAAGGATAAAGAAGACATCCAAAAAGCAGCAAGAGAAAAGAAACAAATAACATACAATGGAACTCTAATATGCTTGACAACGACTTCTCAGTGGAAACCTTACAGTCCAGGGGAGAGTGGCATGACATACTTAAAGACCTGAAGGAAAAACAACAACTTTTATCCTAAAATAATGTATCCAGTGAAAATATCCTTAAAACATTAATGAGAGGGTGAGAGCCTGGGAGAGGGATAGCATTAGGAGAAATACCTAATGTAAAAGACAAGTTGATGGGTGCAGCAAACCAACATGGCACATGTATACCTATGTAACAAACCTGCACGTTGTGCACATGTACCCTAGAATTTAAAGTATAATTAAAAAAATAAAAATAAAAATAAAGCCACAAGTATGAAAAACATTAAAGAGAAATAAAAACATTCTTAGACAAACAAAAGCTGAGGGATATCACAAACACCAGACCTGTCCAATAAAAAATGGTAAAGGGAGATTTTCAATCTGAAATAAACAGAGGCTAATGAGCAGGAAGAAATCATCTGAAGGTAGGAAACTGACTGGTAAAGTAAGTACACAGAAAAATACAGGATATTATAACATTGTAACTGTGGTCTATAAACAACTCATGTCTTGAGTAGAAAGACTAAAGGATGAACTAATGAAAAATAATAACTTTAACAACTTTTCCAGACAGTATTATAAGATACAAATGGAAGCCATAAAAGTTAAAAAATGATGGGATGAAGTTAAAATGTAGAGTTCTTATTAGTTTTCTCTTTGCTTGTCTGTTAGTTTCTTTGTTGTTGCAATCATTATTGTCATCAGTGTAAAATAATGGACAATAAGGTGTTATTTGAAAGCTTCATGATAACCTTAAATCAAAGAACATATAACAGGTACATACAAAATAAAAAGTAAAAAGTAAGATATCAAAATATAGCATCAAAGAAAGTTATCTTCACAAAAAGAAAGACTGGAAAGAAAAAAGATAGGAAAAGACTACAAAACAACCAGTAAACAAATAACAAAATGAAAGAAGTAAGGCCTTATTAATAATAACATCGAATGTAAAAGGAATAAAGTCTCCAATCAAAATACAAAGAGTGGCTGAATGGATTAAGATAAACAAAGCAAAACAAGATGCAATGACCTGTTGCCTGCAAGAAACACACTTCACCTATAAAGACACATAAGACTAAAAATAAAAGGATGTAAAAAGGTATTTCAGGCCAATGGAAACTGAAAAAAGTAGGAGTAGCTATCTTTATATTAAAAAAATAGATATCAAGCCAAAAACTATTCAAAGAGACAAAGAAGGTCATTACTTGATGATAAAGGTGTCAATTCAGCAAGAGAACATGAGAATTATAAATATATATGCATCCAATACTGGAGAACCCAGATATATGAATGCAAATATTATTAAAGCTAAAGTGAGAAATAGACCATCATACAATATATTTGAAGACTTCAATACCCGAATTTCAGCACTGGACAGATCATCCAGACCAAAAAATGAACAAAGACACATTAGATTTTATCTGTACTATAGACTAAATTGATCTAACAATATTTACAGAACACTTCAATGGCTGCAGAATACCCATTCTTCTCCTCATCACATGGATTATTCTCAAGGAGAGATCGTACGTTAGGCCACTAAACATTCTTAAAAAACTTTTTTAAAAAGTTGAAATCATATCAAGTATCTTCTTTGATCAGAATGAAATAAAACTATAAATCCACAATGAGGGAAACTTTGTAAAATATACAAACACATGGAAACTAAACAATATGCTCCTGTATGACTAGTGGGTCAATAAAGAAATTAAGAAAAATATTAGAACATTTCCTGAAACAAATGGAAATGAAAACAACATACCAAACCCTATGGGACACAGCAAAGTCAGCACTAAGAGAAAAGGTTATAGCAATAAGTGCCCACATTAAAAGAGTAGAGAAACTTCAAATAAACAACCTAACAATTCATCTGAAAGAACTAGAAAAGCAGGAACAAACCAAATGCAAAATTAGTAGAAGAAAAGATATAATAAAGATCAGAGCAAAATGAATAAAATTAAAATAAAAAATATAAAAGGTAGTAGAAGAAAAGAAATAATAAAGATCAGAGCAAAATAAAATTAAAATGAAAAAATATATAAAATGTCAATGTAACAGAATTTTTTTTTTTGAAAATGTAAACACAAATGACAAACATTTAGCAAGACAAACTCCAAAAAAAATGGAGAAGATCCAAATAAATAAAATCTGAGATGGAAAAGAAGACATTGCAACTGACACCACAGAAATTCAAAGGATCCCTTTTGGCTACTATGAGCAACTATATGCCAATTAATTGGAAAACCTAGAATAAATGGATAAATTCCTAGACATATACAACAATCTCTACAGTGAAAATTATAAAACATAAATGCAGGAAATTGAAGAGGACACAAAAAATTGTAAAGATATTCTACGTTCAGAGATCGGAAGAATTAATATTGTAAAAATGTCCATACTACTCAAAGCAATATACAGATTGAATGGAATCCCTACCAACATACCAATGACAATTTTCACAGAAGTAGAAAAAATAATGCTAAAACTTATATGGAACCACAAAAGACTTAGAATAGCCAAAGTCATTTTGAGGAAAAAGAACAAAACAGGAGGATCACATTATTTGACTTCAAATTATACTACAGAGCTATAGAAACCAAAACAGCATGGTACTGACATAAAAACAGACACAGAAAAATGGAACTGAGCAGAAAATCCAGAAATAAATCCATACATCTACCTTGAGCTCATTTTCGATAAAGGTGCCAAGAATATACACTGGGGGACAATCTCTTTAATACATATGTTGGAAAAACTGGATATCCATATGCAGAATGAAGCAAGAACCCTACCTCTTGCCATATACAAAAAATCAAATCATAATACATTAAAGACTTAAATCTAAGACTTCAAACTATGAAACTATTACAAGAAAACATTGGGGAAACTCTCCAGGATATTAGTATGTGCAAAGATTTCTTGAGTAATACCCCAAAAGCACAGGCAACCAAAGCCAAAATAAACAAATAGGATCAAATCAAGTTAGAAACTTCTGCACAGTAAAGGAAAAAATCAACAAGGTGAAGTGACATTACACAGAATGGGAGAAAATATTTGCAAACTATCCATCTGACAAGAGATGGAGAACCAGAATATATAAAGAGTTGAAATAACTCAATAGGAAAAAAACAAAACAAAAACAAACAAACAAAAACTAATAATCTGATTTTAAAATGGACAAAACATCTGACTAGACATTTCCTAAAGAGGACATACAAATGGTAAGCCGGTATATGAAAAGGTGCTCACCATCACTGATCACCAGAGAAATGCAAATCAAACTATAATGAGCTATCATCTTACCCCAGTTAAAATGGCTGTTAGCCAAAAGACAGGCAATAAGGAATGCTGGTGAGGATGTGGAGAAGAGGGAATCCTTGTACATTATTGGTAGGAATGTAAATTATTATGGCCACTATGGAGAATAGTATGGAGGCTTCTCAAAAAACTGAAAATAGAACTACCATATGATTTGTCAATCCCACTGCTAGGTATATACTCCCAAAAAAGGAAATGAGTATGTTAAAGAGAAATCTGCAATCTGATTTTTTGCATCACTATTCACAATAGTCAAGATTTAGAAGCAAGCAAAGTGTCAATCAACAGACAAATAAATAAAGAAAATATGGTACATATACACAGTGGATAACAATTCAGCCATAAAAAGAAGGAGATCCTGTCATTTGCAAAAACATGGTTGGAACTGGAAGTCATTATGTTACATGAAATAAGCCAAGCATAGAACGATGAACTTTGCATGTTCTCAGCTTATTTGTGGGAACTGAAATGAAAATGAGTGAAATCATAGAGAAAGAGAATAGAATGATGGTTAACAGAGGCTAGGAAGGGTAGTGGTGGCAGGAAGGAAGGCAGTGGGGAGGGTTAATAGGTATAAAAATATAGTTAAATAGGATGAATAAAAAGCAGCACAACAGAGTGACTGCAGTCAGCAATAATTTATTGTATATTTTAAAATAACTAAAAGTATAATTGAAATGTTTGTAACACAAAATAATAGTACATACTTGAGTTGATGGATACTTCATTTTCCCTGATGTGAATATTACACATCGTATGCCTGTATCAAAATATCTCATGTACCCTATAAATATCTACATCTACTATGTATACAGAAACATTTAAGAGAAAGAAATTATTATTGAATAAACAAACTCTCTCTTACAACTAACCCTATAGTTTATGTCAGTGTTTGTTGGACAATGGGTAAAATTGTTTCTGAATAACTGAAAAATCTCTTATTGAAAACTTCTAAAATAGAATTAAATTGAGCACTTGCCGGCCTTTGCTGAGGAAAAGAATATATAACTTAAGTAAATTTTCCTTTTTAAGATTCTCAAATTTGAAGTGGTCAGTATGGATTTCCAAACAGCTAAGAAATACGAAAACCTCCTTTCTCCTTCAAAGTATAAAAACATGCTTTAAGTTGTCTGGATTTCATGAAGTCTTGCCTGCAGGTATAGCACTGCTATGTGCTAGGGGCCACAATTTGTTTGAACTTGGCAGTCTTTATTGCCAATTTTAATTAATTTTCTTTGTCACATTTCATATATTTCCTTTACTGCATTCAAGGCACTATATAGAGGTGCCCCAGGGTGGCTAATTTAACACCTGAAATTTCCATTACTATTTTTTTTTATGTCCCAGATTGACTTGTGGGCAATGATGTGCTTACGTATAGCATAGAAAATTCCCACAGCAGGCATTCTGTTTTGGATAAGTTTGCATTAAAAGCTCTTAATAGGGACAGCATATTTCCTTTGAAGTTCCTGGACAAGACCTATTGTAATTCCTGTCTTGCTTGTATTTAGCCAGAAAATATAGCTACCCTGATGTCTGTTCTTGGTTCAAATCTCATTAGCTTGGTGTCTGCATTCACTACTTGTGCAATAATGAATAATTTTTTATTTGAATAAGGCCCCTGGGAACATATACACGTGTGCATGTACATGAGTTGATTAGAAATTCTCTGTGTAGTTATGACTGAGAAGCAGAGAAATGAAGACATAATATTATATCATTCTTAAGTTCAAGTCCCAGTCTCCAATATGGGCCTGTGATCCTGGGGCAATCACACAATAGGCCCTCAATTTCCTCAGATATAAAACTAAGAGAATGACATACAGATTACTATATTAATTTAATTAAAAAATAGGTAGAAAATAATCCAGTAATATAAACACATTACCTATTTTACATTGAGAAAACCAGTTGATATAGTTTGGCTATGTCCCATCCAAATCTCATCATGAATTGTCACTCCCACAATTCCCATATGTTGTGAGAGGGACCTGGTGGGAGGTAATCGAATCATGGGGAAAAGTCTTTTGTATGTTATTCTCTTGATAGTGAGTAAGTCCCACGAGATCTGATGGTTTTATAAACGGGAGCTTCCATGCACAAGTTCTCTTCTTTTGTCTGCTGCCATGTGAGATGTGCCTTTCACCTTGTGCCATGATTGTGAGGCTTCCCCAGCCATGTGGAACTGTGAGTCTGTTAAACCTCTTTCTTTTATAAATTGCCCAGTCTTGGGTAAGTCATTATCAACAGTGTGAAAATGGACTAATACACCAGTAAAGTAGGAGGCGTTGGAGAGAGACCTGGATCTGAAGCTCCCCTCCACCACTTACTAGCTATTTGACTTCTCATTGCCTCGGTGTTCCTCATCCATAAGATGGGAACAAAAATAGAGCCTTTTGTTACTGTGAGGACTAAATTAAAAATTCATTGCATAAGGCATTTGTGCAATGCCTTATGCAATGCCATGATACATTAAGTATGCAATTAATTATAGTTATATTACTTTGGGGGTAATATTTGTGATAGATTATTTGTTCCTCTGATACAAGTTCTTGTACCTTTGTAAAGAACCCAAAATTCCCTTCCATTTAATCATTAATACCTTCACATGTTAGAAAAGGCACTTCCTTACCTCTCTAAACTACCTATTTAACAAATCCAGCAATCACAATACAGGGAATCCTTTTCTTTACAATTAACATGTGTCATGTCAGTACTTGAGTGTTAATATTTAAGGACTTAATGAGAGAGTTCCCTCTTTTAGGAACTAAACCACTACTTAGTTCCTAAAAACTGAGGCAGAAAAAAGTAGCCAAATACATAAATAAATTTAGTCTGATAATAGCCATAATTTGTCAGATTAGGTGAAGTAGGCAGCACAGAACTGAGAATATATTAACACATAAATAAATGAAGGGATGAATGCATAAATCAATGCATGAGAAACAGTTTGATACACTAATTATAAAAACAGATACTAGGTGGAAAATGATTTCAGCAGATGAGAAGGGTTAAGAGTAATTTCTGTATGCAATTGTCAGACATGTAATAGAAGGGAGAGGAACTCAAGTTAGAGAAATGGTACACTGAGAGGTGATGGAAAGAATTAGACATGGAGTTAAGATGTCTCTTTCCATTTTTGTAACATTTTCAGAACTAGTATCCTAATTTCAGGGTTCATCCAAATTCCTCTCATCTTTGATTTGCTTATGGACACTTCTCCTACCTTACCTATAAATTAAGCTACGATAACAAACAATCTTCCAAAAGTGATATTTAAAATAAAATTGAGTAGACTACTGAGCACAATCAGATCTATTAGAGGCGTCTATTTAAAAAGAATAATCAATTAACACATATTCATTTAGAATACACCACGTGTTAAGTGAGATAGGAACGAACTCTAAGGAGTAAAATTTTACCTACAAAAATGTAGCAATAATCTAATTGAGGACACAAATATTAACTTTTTAAGTATATGAAAGAGGGTTCAACCAGAATCATTAAGCAAGAAACAGGGAGTAACAAACTATTTCTTTTTTAATCCTTTAACTTATTAAGTTCCTGCAACTTTCCTACTATGCTCCAGGACTGCGGTAGACAGGCAACTTACAGTCAGGGAAACAGGAAATTGGAGAGGGTCCCATTCAACAATCAAAAGTGCTGTGCACACATCCGTCTCTGTCCAAATTTCCCATGCTGATTAACATAGTCTCTACTCATTTTCCTACAGTTAGAGAGTCAGCCATTTCTGTTTCTCCTCTCTCTTTATGTGCCATTCCAACTCTTATTCCCATGCATGGTCTTTCATTTAGCCAAGCATAAGGCTTTCTCTTTCAATTTTATTCAACCTTAGCCTTCTCTAATTCAACAGAATAGTTGTGGGGAGCCACAGACAATCCAGCACGTCATGGAAATAAAAATAAAACCACTCAATATTGTTAGAAAAATAATTCACTACTGAGCAATGAAAATCAATTGCTAGGCTCTGTTGCCATCTTACCTACCTTCCCAATAAGCTCCGGACCTATCTTGAGCAATAGATGAAGAATCCCTCTTTTCTATGACTTTTGCATTTACCACTACACCTGTGAGGAATATTCCTACTCTCTAATTTAATTGTTTGTTTTCCTTTGACTTTAAAATTTTTACTTTAACAGTTTTGTCCATATTTTTATATGAATTAAATCACTTATGGGTAATTATTATTGTCTTCACCCTATAGCTGACTGTCCTGAAATTGACTGCCAGCATGAATTGTGAGGGTAACTGATCCCATGTATTTGGTTGGCTCAACTAACTGTTCTTAGGAACAAATTTCAGAGGCTTAACACAAAAGCCTCATTTCTCACTCATGTAACACATCAGTGCCAGTATTTGATGGTGAGTCGAGTACCCTAGCTCCTTCCATCTGTGAATTTATCATGCCCTAGGGCTTCGTAACTCTCTCCTGGATCTTTGCAACCAACTGGAAAAAGAAGAAAAAGAGAATGCAGAGAATCATGACAGAGCATTTATGGGCCAGGCCTGAAGGCAGTGACCATCACCCCTACTCTCAATCTAATAACTAAGACTGAGCAACATAACAGAAGGGAAGGCTAGCTGGAGCACATTGGGAAAATGAGACATAGTTGATAAACAATTAATCAATCTCTGTCTTGGTCTGAACCTTAGAAAACAATGTTCTACCCATTCCTACAACATAAAATACACATATCCAAAATTCTACCCATTTCTACAACATAAAATACACAGATTTTCTCCTCAAGTGAGCTAATGTAATGCCCTATTTATTGTGTCCACTTATAAGTCCATAATCTACAGGGAATATATAGTCCTCAGTAGCTCCTCAGAGTGTAATGACTCCTCAGAGTGTAAGACAATTGTAAAAACAATTGTTTTTTTTCCAAAGCTTTAAGGGTCTTGACAGTAATGTCAAGGTAATGACATATGAACTAAAAAGATTTCTGCTGCTCACCAGCACCCAATATACAATATTAGAATAGGAAGGAAATAACTCAGCAAGGTTCTACATTTGGAAAAAGGAATAATGCATAGTTTGCAAATGTTTTCCTCCATTCTGTAGGTTGTTTGTTTTCTCTGTTGATAGTTACTTTTGCTGTTCAGAAGCTCTTTCATGTAATTAGATCCCTTTTGTCAATTTCTGGTTTGATGTATGTGGAATTAGACAAAAATTATTTACAGAGGCCAATACTGAGACAGTTTTCTCCTAGAATTTTTATAGTTTAAGGTCTTACATTTAAATGTTTAATCATTCTTGAGTTAATTTTTGTACATGGTAAAAGGCAAGAGTCCAGTTTCATTTTTATGCATGTAGATGGCCAGTTATCCCAGCACCATTTATTGAATAGGGAGTCCTTTCCTTATTGCTTATTTTTGTCAACTTTGTAGAAATCGAATGGCTGTCAGTGTGCAGTTTTATTTCTGAGTTCTCTGTTCCATTTGTCTATGTGTCTTTTTTTTTTTTTTTTTGTACCAATACCCTGCTGCTTTGGTTACTGTAGCCTTATCATATAGTTTGAAGTCTGATAGTGTGATACCTTTGGATTTGTTCTTTTTGCTTAGAATTGTTTTGGCTATTATGGCTCTTTTTGGTTCCATATGCATTTTATAATATATTTTTTTCTAAATCTGTGAAAAATGAAATCGATAGTTTGACAGGAATAGCACTAAATCTACATATTGTTTTGAGCAGTATGGTCATTTTAATGATACTAATTCTTCAAATCCATGAGCATGGACTGTTTTTCCATTTATTTGTGCCATCTCTGATTTATTTCAGCAGAGTTTTTTTAAGTAGGAACTAACACACTGAGCACACATGGATATAAATAAGGGAATAATAGACTTATATAGTAGTCTGTGGACTACTAGCAAGGTGAGAGAGAGAAGGAGTGTGGGGGAAAAACTACTTATTGAGTACTATTTTCATTACCTGGGTGAAGAGATTCATACCCCAAACCTCAGCATCATGCAATATACCCAGATAACAAACCCGTACTTATGACCCTCTACCCTGTATCTAAAATAAAAGTTGATTAAAAAAAGACAGAAAAATTTAAAAAGAAGAATGAGAGAAAAGAGCAGACATTAGTCCATTCTGATTCTGAAATCCTGTTGAATATAATACAAAATACATAAAACATACAGAATATGTGTTAATCAGCTAATTACTGGTGAGTCTTCTGCTCAACCTATTCGTATTAGGTTGGAGTAAGAGTACTTGTGATTTTTCTCATGAAATACTGCAGTTATGTTTGTTCTAGGGTACATGTGCACAACGTGCAAGTTTGTTACGTATGTATACACGTGCCGCGTTGTTTTGCTGCACCCATTAACTCGTCATTTACATTAGGTGTTTCTCCTAATGCTATCCCTCCCTGTTCCCCCCACCCCACGACAGGCCCCGGTGTGTGATGTTCCCCACCCTGTGTCCAAGTGTTCCCATTGTTCAGTTCCCACCTGTGAGTGAGAACATGCGGTGTTTGGTTTTCTGTCCCTGCGATAGTTTGCTCAGAATGATGGTTTCCAGCTTCATCCATGTCTCTTGGCTTTTGTTAGCTGAGAAATCTTTCTGGGTCTTAGAATTCAAGACCTATTTTAATCTTAGTAATTTCTATTTGGCCTTCAGAAACAACTGGTTTCTACAAAGCTTTAAGGTTCTTGATCTCCAGACTTTCCCCATTTTCTCCAATCTCTTATAAAAAATCAGAAAACTCTAACCTAAGAGCACCTCTTTATTATTATGTCTTAACAGGAAAGCCAATATACAGCATCAATCTGATTCTTCACAATGACTTACTAAGACTGTAGGCTCAGTAGCCTCGTTGTCTACAAGACTTCTCTACATGCAGATGTCTGCGTTTCCTTGCTGGTTGCTACCCACAATTACACCGTGCCATGAATTTTAGGCTTTTATTATAGGATATCACACTTGAAAATACTAATTTCCATATTAGTCAGGGTAGGCTAATTGCTATAACAAACAACCCCAAATGCCCTATGACTTCATAGAATAAAATTATTTCACTCACATGTACAGAATAGTTCAGTGTGGCTCATTCTTGGACGTCTTTAAATACGATCACTCAGGCACTGGCTGCTCCCATATTGGGTTTCTGCTGACCTCCAGTTTGTTGGAGTTCCCTAAAACTAACCTATAGGCAGGAGAAAATAGAAAATTACATGGAAGCTTTCATCTTCTGGGCTTACTGGTTACGCGTATCACATTCAGTTACATCCAATTGATAAGAATTCAGTCACATGACTTCAACTAACTAGAAAGATAGTGAATAAAGTGATAAAACTCTGAACCCAGGAAAAAATGATAAACAATTTGGTAAACAATGAACCCCGTCTTTATCTTAGTAAACGTGTGACAGAGCACAGTTTTTGTTGTTGTTGTTTTGTTTTGTTTTAGATGGAGTCTCGCTCTGTTGTCCAGGCTGGAGTGCAGTGGCACAATCCTGGCTCACTGCAAGCTCCGCTTCCTGAGTTCAAATGATCCTCCTGTCTCAGCCTCCTGAGTAGCTAGGATTACAGGCACGTGCCACCACGCCTGGCTAATTTTTGTATTTTTAGCAGAGACGGGGTTTCACCATATTGACCAGGTTGGTCTCGAACTCCTGACCTCATAATCTGCCCACCTCGGCCTCCCAAAGTGCTGGGATTACAGGCATGAGCCACCGCACCAGGCCAAACCACAGTTTTGTACATTGGTCTTTAATAATACATTTTATAGCTTTTCTAAGTTCCGTTACAATTTCACCTAAAATCCAGTAACTCTATCAAGTCTTTCTTCACTAAAAATATTATCTGTGGTGAAACACTGTAGCCCAGAAAGGTAACACTTCAGTATTTAAGCTATTCTTTTCTATTTTAGTCTTTTATAATTATTTGGCTAATATTTGGTGTCAAAAAGCTACAAGTCCCTGCAACACATGTCAGGAGGCAACAGCCCTCTAGCTAATATGTCCACCTGAAAATGTACCTGATTCTGTTACCTGTAAAACAGAACTGCATAGACTTGATGTTGATTTTATATACATTACCAAATATCCATGCAGCTTCACAAAATGCAAACCCATTCAGAAATACGGTTGTTTAAATTTTTAAAACAAACTGTTCAGAAACATTTAAGACGTTATTCTAAATGTTACAACACCAAATGGGGTTAATTTAAACTAGATGGTTTTAGAGAAGATTAATGAGTATATTTACAGGTTGATATGTTAACCTCCACATCTCATATTTTTATTTAACTTATGGTATTCTGTATTAGACATCTCCAAGAAAATGTTCACTAGGGTGCATTAATAAAACTAATTTAAAGCAATAAACTCTTTTTAAGTAATCTAGGTGATATAAGTAATAAACATTATATATTTATTGCTAAACATTATAAAATATAAAAAAGACTTACATAAGAAAATTCAGATCACCTTTCACACCGTATTTTATATACAAACTCTTGGAAAAAGTCGGAAATAAATATAGGCATATTTTAAATAATTTAGGTATTATAATTATATATTATCTGTACTTACTATCCTGTTGTTAATATTCTCTATGGCATTAAATATTGTTAGAGGTGAAAATATTTAATAACAACAGCCTTTTGACAAGTGGGTAGAGGCTTATAGATTTTACTAACACCCTAAGTTTGGAAATGTAGATGGTTTTTATATTTTTATTCTTACAAATTATAGTATACAAGCTTTTACGTAAATCTTTCTGTATATCTGAATATATACTCTGTATAAATACTTAAGATGCAATATTCTTATTTTCAAATACTTTTATTTTTAACCCATAATGCTCTCCGGTCTACAAATCAACCTATATTTTTCTTTCTACCTTGAATTAATTTTGTAGTTCCCCTATCTAATTTAGATACACTCAGTTCTATAAATAATTATACTACCAATTAAAAAATCTTATAATGGCTTGGTTAGTGATTGAGTCCTTTTGTATTTTAGGCATACTTTCAACCTAGCTTAATATAATTAATGAGTTTTCTATAATATTCCACTGATAGTGAATGTTTAGTGTTTTAGTACCTCATGGTACCAATGAAATATACAACCAAAGCTGTTGAGTTTTTTAATATATATATGTATATATGTATATACACACATAGATAATGTAAATATTATATATGAAAATATCAATATTAATATTTACAATGTTTCCATTTATATTTCAGAAATGCATATGAAATGTATACATTTCATAATAGCTGTTAAAAATATGCATATACACATATATGTATGTGTATATCTTTATATACATAGAGGTTATTTTTTAAGTGTAGACATGCTCGTATTTAAATTGTTAATACATAATATATCCAAAACTGTATCTTCATGCATTATTACATAAATTATATGTTCACATTTAAGTGTTTAAGTTTTTTGAAACTCTATAGGTGTATGAAAGCATACATATTCCTTAATTCAGATTCATATACATGAGTTAGAAAAGGTAATATTTTGAAAGTGGAATAAATTTAAAAATTAATTGTTTTATTTTAAGTATGCATCAATAATTTTAAGTAATTAATCAAATTTTGCCAAATATATTTCCTGGTCTGCATAGTTAAGTTTGCAAACTTTGATTCTCACACATGATTTGTGTTTAATTAATACTAGTTTCATTCTTCATACAGCACAATTTTAATGCATTCCATCTATGTACTTGGTCTTTATAATAGGCTAAATATCTTCACTAGTACGGGATGAAGTTTTCTACATATAATGTTTAAATTTGGACTATAAACCTTTTATGTTTTGTTCTGCTCCAACATTTTGTTGTATTTATCCTATACTTTTAATTGTTAACCATACTTTATGAAAGTTGTTATTATTTTTGCACTTATTTTTCTTTTGTATTCTCTGTCTGTTAAGTATATTTAAGGAGTATTCCAAGCACTAGATTTAAAGAGACAAATGCTTTAGCAGGACTTTCATAAGCACTCAATTTTTTCTCTGTAGACCTAATTCCTTTTTTATGAATTCTCAAAAACAATTTGCAACTTTTCTACTGCCTTCTTTGCTATGCAGTTGCACAGAATTACTCCAGTTCTCTAATCTGTCATGTGCTTTTTTATCCAGAAAAAGCCAGTTCAAAAATGTCACCAAAGGAAAGTACTGCAACAGTTATTCCAACCTACACTAAAAAAAAAATACTTAGTTTCAGTGTGCTAGTCTCGAAAATGGGAATAATCACAATTATCTCTCAGAAGGAAGAAATTCTCCATCATGTGTACAGCAGCAAATGTATCTCATTGTAGGCAGTGTTATGCTTACATATTCTCACACTCATCAGTCTTTAATAGTAAGTCTTCACTTGTTATACATTATTATAGTGCAGCTTAGTTTGTGACATGCCTTCTTTCCCTAGTAGAATATAAGCTTCTGGAAGACAGAGAAGATTTCAGTCATCTTTTATTGTTGTATATTTCCTGAGAAAAATTCATGACTTAAAGTACTCAATAAATGTTGAATATATGAAAAGATGAATGATTGAATGAGTCAGTAACAGTGAACATTTGAGTCAGAGACTTTCAATGATCTTGTTTACATACTGATTCCATGTATTATTTCCAATAAAATAAAATTTTGTCTAGTCTCTTAGAATAGCAGGTATTTGATTAGAAGGATAAAATGAAATGGCATGCCAATTTTCTTCAACATTTTAAAAGAGAAAAACACTTTCAAAACTTTTGAGTACATTTGCCTGCAGATAAAGAACATTTAGACTTGAGGTGGGAGAGGGAACAATTAGAAGAAATTATGGAATGACTGACAGTTCTTCAAAGTGAAGAGAGAAATCTTATTACTATCTAGAAAAAGTTTAGCCTTAAGATCATCTAATTTGGGGTGTTCCATATTTTATCAATGCTAATAATTCTGAAATTTCTCTAATTCAAATGTTATGTCTAAAGGCAATACAAAAGATGTTATCTAGAGAATAATTTTGCTGAGAAGTAACTCTCCAGTCCTTTTATTCTTCCCTACTTTAGTGTGAAAAGTTCCAAAGAGTAGAATTCATATAAATTTTCACTGTCTTAATTGTACTATGATAAATATTTAACCTGATTCTCTCAGTCAAAATAACACAATACGGTAATTTTAAAATATTTTTTCTTAAATAAACTGAGGTTGTATAACTCCAAAGCTGTATCTTGTAGCCAAAGTTTAAACCATGTCTAAATGGATGTATACAGAAAAATGAGTTAGCATGAATAGTTAACTTGCCTTGGTTTTCCAGGAAAGAGCTTACATTTACAGGGTCATATGCTGACAGTTCACGTTCATCTGAGACCTACAACACATTAAGAAACAAAGTAATTAGGGAGATCTTAAATCTCGTTGGTTTTATAGTTTCCAAGAATATTGTTTAAAAGTTCAGCTTCCTTAAAAAGTCCTTTTGGATTACTCTTCTCTCCTAGGACCCAGGAGTAGTTTTATGCATATTTTAATCTGAATGTATGAAAACAGTATCATAGAAGAGACAAAGTCATTGCTTTACCAAAATCTAATGAAGATTGTTACCTCAGTTTACCACAATTCTAGTATATTCTAAATTCTCAGTACAACTGAAATATTAACAGTAATTAAATTATAATACTTAAGAGCATGAGATAATTTTTAAAACAATTAAAGAGGCATGGAAGAATTATCATCAAAATGGGGGAATTTCTCTTGTACCAGCTATTATAATAAAAGTTATGCAGGTATTACTTTCAAATGCATACCCTGGAAGGTATAGCATATATAATTTTTCCATTTTGTGAAAAAAGATAACGTAGCTCCAAGGTCGTGTGTCTAATTATTTGCAAAGGTGGGTTATTTTTCTTATCCAATTTTTCACAATGTCTGTATTTTCTATGTTCTGTTTATGCTTTTATCTCATCTATAGGTGGACTTTCTTTTCCATAAATTGATCATCTAATCCAGGTCAAAGCTTGAATCCCACTCAAATACTGTTACTTTCCCAGTACTAGTAGTCACTGGGTTAACACTTTACAAAGAAATGAGAATGTAATTATTAAAATGTGATTCAGGAGGAAAAAACCGTTTGAATCTTGGGCTTGTAGAGTTAATTGAACCAAAACATTCTGAACTTCATGGGTATGAGAAAGAAAAGCATTAATGGTGGCATACAGTCCAATACTTCATTCTTATGAATCGTGCTGATGCCTCCGTATATAAGACAAAGAAGAAAAGTGTGTTGTTAAAATTTGTTCATATATCATTTCTGTTCAGTGGAAATGAAAAATGTAATATCAGAAAGACTAATCTTCCAACTGCCAAAGATTAGCAGTTTCAGATAGAACCGAAATGAAAGTATTTTTTCTCTTAGGATCAACGACCTCTCATTTTGACAAATCTACACTTCAATTTTCATTAGAAAATTTTAAATGCCTCTTGCAGCTGCCTTTTGAAAATTAAGCCTAATTAAAGAAAATGGCAAGGGAGTACTTGGCTCAACTCAAGCTAGGCAGTCCCAGAAATTTACTTTGCAACAATAAAATCAGTATTTTGGGAATATTCACATGTATGTACATGAACGCAGCAATTATTATCAGTCCTGAAAGAGCTCACAGTTTAGTTGAGGACATAGTATCAATATCCAGAAAAAAAGAAACTTTTCAAAAAAATGAGATAATAAGGCTGTAAATTTTCAGGGAAAAAAGACGATAAATCAATGTGGATTGGACTGATTTGGATGACCCCGTGTAACTTGGTCAAGCTTATAAGTTGAATAGAGTTTGGACAGATACAATATTAATTCATTTCAGACAAGGACGGACACAAGTATATAAGCAAATACAAAATGTTTTAAGAAATACCAAAAAGATCAATCACCTAAGATGTATAAGTAGTTTCACGACAAAAAGGAAGTGAAATATCTGCCACCATTTGTATAATGTCACACGAAATACACAGTTTCCTTTCAATGACATAGAGTGTTAGGAAAAGGAAGAGATTGGACGGAGAGAAATTTAAAAGGCTATGTTAGGAAAAGGTGAGACCTCGAGTACGAGGACTGTATTCAGTACTACACATTAATGAGATTTGGGTGTGTAGTCACCCCTGAGTTGAACAAGGATCAGAGAGATAAATTGCTTTGCCTAATATAGTGAGGTTGATCAAGTTTCAGTATAAGCCCCATGAAAGAAATAAAAGGGAGGCGGTGAACCACATGGCAGGAAGCTTGTGATTACAGTGTAAGTTGACCATTAAAATTCGACAGTGGCAAGTTTCAAAACTTTTAAAAACAGGGACGCCAATATTCAGTTTTTAAATGCTGTAAAACGCCTCCATCTCTCCGATGAAGTCTGCTACTCACAAAAATTGTGTGATGGCATTTTTGAAGAAAACCACAGAAAGGTACTGATTTCCACGTACAGATTTGTTCAGAGCAGAGAGGAGACCATATATACAAGATGCAATTCAGATTAAAGGTTCAAACCTATCAGGGACTGTCACACCTGGTTTGGATGTTATCTTGGGATCCTAATTCAGAGATCTTAAATCATTTGGATGCCTACTGTATTAGCAATTAGATTCTTAAGTTGAAGGTCTTATGAGAAAAATAATGATACACTTAAAGCAGTACTTCAAAAGTAATCATGTCTTAGGCTTCTTGAACAAAACTTGGAAATTATTTGCTGAAACTCTTCATAAATCTTTTGTTCAACGTCACTGTTATTCCAGTTCCAATAGAGCTTGCTATTTTCTTCAGGCAGTGCATTTCTTTCTTCTTTTAGTTGTGTGTTGAGGATACTTTGCTTTCCATTATTTGCATCTCTATACAATGGAACAACATAAAACTAAATAAATGGTTATTTTTCTCCCCAAAATGGCAATTGTTAAAACATGAGACTATCACTATTGTGGACTTCCTGTTTTCTTTTACAAAATAAAAAGCATTGGTTTTCTTCATTTTTATTTTGAAGTGTATGTTGTTTAGCGTCCTCAGTAGCCTGATACTTTCTGTATTGAATCAGCTACTTTTTCAGTACTCCCGAATTCCTTTTTTGAGTGATACTCAGAGTTTATCATAATGGCATCATAAACTAACCAGGGTAGAAATGTAAGAAGAGAGTGTTGGCAACATGACACACAGACAAACAAGGATACCTCATCTTACTGTGCTTCCCTTGGTTATGCTTCACAGACACTATGTTTTTCACAAATTGAAGGTTTATGGCAACCCTGCATCAAGCAAGGTTGTCAGAGTCCCATTTCCAGCAACATCTGCTCATTTCATTAGAATATTTCAGCAATAAAGTATTTTTAAATTATAGTGTGTACATTTTTGAGACATGCTGTTGCACACTTAATAAATGACAGTATAGTATAAACATGAACATAACAGTACATACTTATACATACTGGGAAACCAAAAATTTTCATGTTACTCACTTTATTGCAATATTCACTTTACTGCAGTGGTCTGGAACTATCCACAATATCTCCAAGGTATATCTGTAATCCAATCTGATGAGATGTAAAAGATAAAATTTGATGAAGAATAAAGATTTCAGAAATTGCTATGAAAAACAAATAAAAATTGGGTCTACAATTTAGCACTTGGTATATAAAGAGCACTGACCACAGTTACTCTAATATCCTTAAAGAAAAAGGATATCACTATCTATCTGTCTTAGTTTGTTTTATATTGCTATAACAGAATATCTGAAGCTGGAAAACTTATATAGGAAAAAAGGTTTATTTGGTTCATAATTTTGGTGGCTGGAAAGTCCAAGAGCATAGCACTGGCATCTGCTTACTTCTGGTGAGGGACCTGTGCTATATCAGGGCGTAGTGAAGAAGCAGAAACATGAGTGGATGTGCACAAAGAGAAAGTGAACACCAGGAGGAAACTTGCCTTATAACAACCTGTCTCTCATGATAACTAATCCACTCCCTAAAGAGTGAGAACTCAGTACTGAGTGGCAGCATTAATTTATTCATGAGGGCTACACCCCCCCAAACATCTTTCAATGGATCCCACCTCCCCACACTGCCATAATGAAAATTAAATTTGAATATGAATACCCAAGGAAACAAACCATACTGAAATCACAGCACTGTCCAACAACTTTAAATTTTTCATTGGCATTAATATGCTCAATATTTAAATAAATTAAGTCAATTATCTGAAAAACAAATCAATCTTCTTTTAATTACCATGAATCATATACTCCAGATGCAAACTATTTGCAAAGGTTGATTAATAAGATGCAAACAAGTATTGACTATTAATAATAAAACAATTTGATTCAAAATGTGAAAAACTAGTTTATCATAGAAAAAGATGGCAACATGTGTTAGGTTCAGAAAGCACCTAGTGAAGTAACTGCCTATCCCCTTTATTTAGACTAGGAAGAAGCCAGTGTTATATTGGTTAGCAGCAAAACTTGCAAACCAAAAAATGCAACCAAATTTGGAAATGTTATGTAACATTACAAAGAAAAATTTGGGAAATTTTCCAATACTACTTCACCACCAGTGAGAAAAAAGTTTTAATTAAAATTGGAGGAGGACTAGACCTTTTAATCATTCCAAGTTTCATATATATTTTTAATTAACAAAACTCAATAACACTTGAAAATGTATGATCCAATTGCATATCAAGCATTGGTTTTATCATTTTGCAAACATTAACTCATAATGTAATACCTATAACAGTCCTATAAAGAATTTTACATGTATGATATTTATGAGAAGATAAACTATTACTCTTCATTTAAACATACAAATGCTTCACTAAAACGTATCCATTTGAAAAGATCTTCCCCCAAAATAATATACTGGATCATCCTGCAATACCAACATTTCATCTAATAATCCTAGTTTTGGGATTTAACATTACAGTTGTTCCTTGGTATCTAGGCAAAATTTGTTCGAGGCCCCCAGGAATACCAAAACTGGAAGATGCTCAAGTTGCTCATATGAAATGGCATAGCATTTGCATTTAACCTACGAACATCCTCATCCTTCTGTACAACTTTAAATCTTCTCTAGATTACATATAATACCTAATGAAATGTAAGTCCTTTGTAAATAGTTGTGATATTACATTATTTAAGGAATTATTACAATGAAAAAAGTATGTACATGTTCAGTACAGATAAAGCCATTTATGTTTTTCTGACTGTATTTGATCTGCAGTTGGCTGAATCTGTGGATGGTGAACCCATTAATAAGGAGGGCCAATTATGTATTGAAAATACTTGGACATATGAAATGGATGGATTTGGATATATAAAGCAGGGATTCTTTAGAAGGGAGCATGTTTAAGCCAAGACAATGGTCAGAGGGGAAGAATTAAATCCAGTATACAGTAGTGTTAGAGATGTCAAGGAAGAAGTATACGTAAGTGATGTGAAATACATTGGAGATTAACAAAATGAAGGGGGAGAAAGGTCTCTGGAATTAGCAAGAAGAAAGCGATTTGAGGTCTCTGAAGGATCTGTTTCAGAAGAATGATGGGCCTGGGCTGTAGATAGCAGTTTAAAAGAGGCCCTGGGTGGATAGGAGTTAGATGCAATGAGCGTAGATTAATCATGGGAAAAAGAATGGCAGAGAATAAAGGACAGAAATTCCATGGTAGATGAAGTAAGCAGCAAGGTCATGTAAAGGTTTATTATCAATGATTATTGTTATTATTTGGTTATATTGATGAGTCTCTAAATATTTAAATACAGACAGAGAAGAAAGGCTTAGGGAAAAAATGAGAGGAAGAGGCAGACATGTTGGAAACCAAGATGAATTAAGGGACCAATCTAATCTAACAATGGTTATGAACAGAAAGAATAAAGTATGTGGGTATCAGACAATCTTAAGCATGCTAAACTTATCCAAGTTTGTGGCTTAGGAAATTCTGGTTTGTTTGGTAGAACAGAGTGGCTAATACAAATGGGTCTTGAATTTGGTACTCAGTTTCACTTCTTTTTAAGGTCCTTCGGAAATTCCTTTGTGATGCGCCATATTATCAATGGGCCCAGCTTTCTCCAACAGTAACATGCTTTTTTTTTTTTTAGTATTCCAACCACTGAATAACCCATGATTCCTCCTATTTTCAGAACTTAGTTTTCACTGTTTTATTCCAAAGAAATAAACACAAAATATTCCTAACAGTTCATTGCCACACAATTCTGCAAAGCACAAATGTAATTTCCAAAGTGCAGTATCCCAATCTACTGGTAATAAACTACAACGTTGAAAGCATGATGCACCATCACCAACTCTTCTGCTGAAGTCCTTCAAGAGATAGCTCTGCACCGCCTCCAGCCTCATCCCATTACTCACCACTAAGGCCCTCCAGCAATAGGAAACCAACTGTTCCTTCATCCAGCACAATATGCATTAGAGCCCCTCAATCTGTAATTATTTTTTGCTGCTCTGTCTTTTGTATGAACTTTGAAAACATATCTAGTAATGGAACGTTTTCTAACTGTTCTAACCGGGTTACTTATTCTCTCTTTTGTGTTGTATTATTCTACTAAATACAATTATAACGAATTATTGACTTATTTGTGTCTTATATGAGACAATAAGACTCATGTTCAGAGACTGAGTTTTCACCTTGGCATTGCCACCTCTTAGCAGGTTACTTGACTAGAACAAAAATTCATGAAGGAAGAAAGGAAGAAAAGAAGAAAGAAGGGAGGGAAGGAAGAATATATATATATATAATTTAACAATTACATAAACTTGTCAGAAGTTTACCTCTTTACTTATAGCAGGTATCATATTTTCTGTCATACCAGAGCAATTCTCAAAAGAACTTGGCCTCTTGGAAATAAAAAGAAAAAGAAAACTATATTTTAAACCTTCTTGTCTACCTATTAGACATAAATGTCTCCCCATAAATGTCACATTCTAAAGGTGTGATCCCCCTGTTTTCTGAGATCATCAGCAGACACATGGAAATCAGCAAACATCCAAAATAATTTAAACGATCCTCAAGTTGCACACTCAGAATTCACTTTATAGCCACTTCTGGGAATAAAGCTTTTTCACTCCTCTCCATACCGTGAAAGACAGAAAGTTTAGAAATTTGATGTTATGGCCGGGCTCGGTGGCTCAAGCCTGTAATCCCAGCACTTTGGGAGGCCGAGACGGGCGGATCACGAGGTCAGGAGATCGAGACCATCCTGGCTAACACGGTGAAACCCAGTCTCTACTAAAAATACAAAAACTAGCCGGGCGAGGTGGCGGGCGCCTGTAGTCCCAGCTACTCCAGAGGCTGAGGCAGGAGAATGGCGTAAACCCGGGAGGCGGAGCTTGCAGTGAGCTGAGATCTGGCCACTGCACTCCAGTCCGGGCGACAGAGCGAGACTCCGCCTCAAAAAAAAAAAAAAAAAAAAGAAATTTGATGTTATGATAACCACCCACCAATAACTGCAAATTTCCAGCAAAAAAATTTTAGAAAGCCATGTATATCCATTTACATATGGTAAACCAAATATTATATATATTCTGAAATCAGGCATGCTTAATTCTAAAAAACAAAAAAAAATACAAATATGAGCTTTAAAATAATTCATTATAAAAATTCACTGAGATTTATATTCAAATAATAATAATTCAAATGGAAATGAACTTAGTGTATGTATAGCACAACAAGATATTTTATTAATAAAAGAATTTAGAGCAACTATCATTATTAAGTACTTTACATGTGAAAGTCATTCTCTGAGGAATTTGCATACATTTTATCTTCTAATCATCCTATTAACCTATGAGGTAGAATTTTAAACTTTATTTCACAGATTAGAAAATACAGCTTAAGGAAGGAAAGGATGTTTACTGAAAATCAAGCAGGTAAACTAAGGATTCAAATTTAAATCCATCTGCATCAAAGCCTGAGGGTTTAATGAATGTTCTACAAGGGCAGTTCAGGGACTTCCTCAGAACACCAGAAATGTGATTCAGTGCTGAAACATTTAAACCACTCACTTTTCAAAAATCTAATTCATGAAAGTACTATACAGTAGTTTTACCTTAATGCTTGTTTTGAAAAGAGATTCTGTTCTGACACGTTTGACATATTAGGGAACAACCTGAGCATAACAAAAATTTCACATTAGTTGTGTGCAATTCCACCATGATAAAAACTAGGTGAACACAGAAAACTGCACTCTGTTTAGCCCAGCTTCATAAAAAAACACAAAATACACACAAGTCTAACATCTAACAGCTACCTCACTCCACTCCATGTGTTATGAGCCAAATTGATCCACATCTGGTGTTACAAATTTCCATTTGATTTCAGAAAACACTCTTTCTACCAGTTCATACTAGCCAATGAAAAGTAACTCTTTCCACATCCACTTCTATAAGCAAACTTCAGGTCTTTCTCAAGGTAAAATGCTATATTTATTATACTAATCATGTATTTCTTCATTATTTCACTTGTGCACACTATCTTTTTTATTAAACTTCTATTTTTTAACTGGTCACTGATGATGTTTTTGAGTGCTGTGCCCCACTCATTTTTTTTTCATTAGACTTGTGGATATCATTGTGCAATTTTGTGCAACACAGTGATCACTTGGAGTACATATATAACATAACAACAGAACTGACTGTATATTATTGTTGAATACATGATATCCCATGGACCATTTAGGTATCTTAGATACTTTTTTCTCTGAAGAGTTGGCCATTATTAGTCAACACATCAGTTACAATTGGGGCTACACATCAAAGATATCAGGTATCAGGGTGATGTCAGCAAGATGGCAGGATAAGAAAGCCCCAGAACCTTGTTTCTCCCATGAAAAGACAAAATCAACAATAATACGTGAAACAATTCCCTTTGTGAGAAATCCAGAAATCAGTTAAGAGGCTCTTGCATCTCAAATGAGCACAAAAATAGCTGCATCAAAGCCAGTGGAAAAATACATGGCACACTTTCACTATAGTTCTTTCCTGGCAGATCACCACCTAAACAGGAGGAAACACAGTTTCTGGCTTTTCCCTGGGAAGAGAAGGAGATGACTGAACCATACGTTCAATATTCTGACTTTGAGGGGACGTTGCCCATGAGATTGGCTTCTGTCTCTACTGTCTTGCATAACTGACGTGACCTGACATATTCTAGGATGCCTGGCGGATGCTGAGAACAAAAACAGACCTGGGTAATGTGCTGCCGCTTCCTTTTTTTTTTTTTT
>NW_012116265.1:9244703-9263287 GCF_000951035.1 Colobus angolensis palliatus | reverse complement strand
TATAAATATGTATTTTTTATATATATATGTATTTTTCTTCCCCACAGAGCCAGAAAGGACACACAGAAAAGGTTTGAGAGGACCCAAAAATTTCTAGCCATGCTGGAAGCCCTTCCTTGTGTAAATCTAGTTTGAAAAGACAGAAATTGTCTATGTTTTCTCATATATGAATATCAACACAAAGTTATAAGGAACACGAAGAAACAAGGGGTAACCCAATAATAGAAACCCAATAAATCCACAGCAACCAATTCTAAAGCAAAAGACATATATAAATTAGCTGAAAAAATAATTGAGATCATAATTTTTGGGTGAATTTTTTAGGGGAAATTAACATATTATAAGGTACACAAAAGCTCATGGAAATCTGTTACCAACAGACCTGTTTTGCAAGAAATGCTTAAGGGAATCCTGCAAGATAAATTGAAAGAACACTAAACAGTAACTTAAAGCCATATGAAGAAATAAGTATCTTAATAAAGGTAAATGCACGGGCAATTATAAAATCTAATAATATTGTAAGAATAGTTGGTACCTTTACTTTTCTTTTACCTGATTTGTCTAAAAAGCTAGTATTACTGAACTGGTTTACAACTTCACATTTTTATTGTCTACACAATTGAAGAAACCAATACATTTAAAACAATTATTAGTTTACATTTTGGAGCACACGATATATAAAGATGTAATTTTGTGACATTAACAACTGAAAGCAGTAGGAAGGGAACTGTAAAGCACAGTCTTTGTATATTATTGAAGTCATGCTGGTGTAAATTAGGGTGTCACAACTTGAGGATGTTAAATGCAATTCCCATGGTAACTACATAGAAGATAGATATAAATGTATTGACATGAATTAAGAGATAAATTTAAACATTTCACTAAATGAAATCAGACGAGCACAAAACAAAACAGTAATGCAGGAAATAAGGAACAAAAAAGCTATAAAGCATGTAGAAAACAAATAATAAAGTGGCAGACCTAAGTCACTTCTCACTAGTAATTACTTTAAATAAGAATAAATTAAGCATTCCAATCAAAAGACAAAGATTGACAGAATGGATAAAAACATATGATCCATTTATGTGGTATCTATATGACACTCAACTTAGATTGAAATACACAAACAGATTGAAAGTGAAAGGATGAAAAAAATGTATGTCATACAAACAGTAAAAGAAAGGAGACAAAATATACTTTAAATGAAATAAGTTTCCAAGAAACAATGAGGTCATTATATATTAATAAAAGGTTCAATACAGTAAAAATATACAATAAAAACAATTGCAAATATTTATACACCAAATGACAGATCATTAAAACATACAGGCTGTGCATGGTGGCTCATGTCGGTAATTCCAGCACTTTGGGAGGCTGAGGCAGGTGGATCACTTGAGTACAGAAGTTCAAGACCAGCCTGAGAAATACAGCAAAACCCCATCTCTATAAAAAATACAAAAATTAGCCGGGTGTGGTGGCACTTGCCTGTAGTTCCAGCTTTTCAGGAGGCTGAGGTGGGCAGACTTCTTGAGTCCGGGATGTAGAGGTTGCAGTGAGCAGTGATCACCTCACTGCACCCCAGCCTGGGCAACGGAGCAAAACCTTGTTTCAAAAAAAGCTATATATGTATGTATATTTATAATTTTTATATAAGCATGTATATATATTCACACACAAATATACATATTTATATAATACATATATAATTTTTATATAATACATGTGTGTATACATATATATGTGTATGTATATATATAAATCAAAAACTAACAGAATTGGAGGGAGAAATAGTCCTATATAATAGTTAGAGATGTCAGTACCCCATTACTGATAATGAATTGGACAACAAGACAGGAGATAAACAAGGAAAAAGAGGGCATAACCAATACATTAAGCCAACTATATCTAACAGGTATATACAGAACGCTCTACCCAACAACAGCAGCACAAACATTCTTCTCAAGTGCACATAGAATATTTTCAAAGAACAGTCAGATTCTAGGCCACAAATTGAGTTTAACACACATGAAAAGATAGATTTTATACAAAATCTCTTCTCTGACCACAACAGGATAAAGTTAGAAATCAATAACAGAAGTAAAACTGAAAAAAAATTGTAAAAATTAATAACTCTTTTTTTTTTCTTTTTTTTTTGAGACAGAGTCTCGCTCTGTCACCCAGGCTGGAGTGCAGTGGTGCGATCTTGGCTCACTGCAAGCTCCGCCTCCCGGGTTCATGCCATTCTCCTGCCTCAACCTCCCTGGTAGCTGGGACTACAGGCACCCGCCACCGCGCCCTGCTAATTTTTTGTATTTTTAGTAGAGACAGGGTTTCACCATGGTCTAGATCTCCTGACCTTGTGATCTGTCAGCCTTGGCCTCCCAAAGTGCTGGGATTACAGGCGTGAGCCACCGCACACGGCCAAAAATTAATATACTCGTAACCAATTAATTACAGAAGAATTCACAAGATAAATAAGAAAATGTTTAGAGAGAAAGGAAACCAACACACAACCTATCAAAACTTATGGGGCACAGTAAAAGCAGTGTTTAGACACAAAGTGATAGCTATAAATGCTTACATTGAAAAACATTTTCTGTAGCCATAAGGTTTTGCTATGTTGCCCTGGCTGATCTTGAACTCCTGACCTCAAGTGATCCTCTTGCCTTGGACTCCAAAATTGGTGGGATTGCATGCATGATGTTTTAATTTATTAAGACACACTAATTCTTGAGTTCTTTCTAATTTAGTCTTCATTTCTTTTGAGACAGGATCTCACTCTATCGCACAAACTAGATGGCAATGGTATGATCGTGGCTCACTGCAACCTCAGCCTCCTGGGCTCCAGCAATCCTCCCACCTCATCCTCCTGAGGAGACAGGACTACAGGTCTATACCTGTAGTCTCAAATCAACAACCTAATTTTGCAACTTAACTAGAAAAGGAATGAAAAACAAAATCCGGAAAAAATGATATCATAAAGATAAAAAACAGAAGTAAATGGAATAGAACAGTGGTCCCCAACCTTTTTGGCACCAGGGACCGCTGTTGAAGAAGACAATATTTTCACAGATGGGGATGGGGGGATGGTTTTGGGATGAAACTGTTCCGCTTCACATCATCAGGCATTAGAGTTTCATAAGGAGGGTGCAACCTGGATCCCTTGCATATGCAGTTCACGATAGGGTTTGCACTATTATGAGAATCTAATGTCACCACCGATCTGACAGGAGGCAGAGCTCAGGTGGCAATGCTCAGTTGCTCATTCACTGCCCATTTCTTGTTGTGTGGCCCAGTTCCCAGCAGGCCACGAACTGGTATCAGTCCATGGCCCGAGGGTTGAGGACCCCTAGAAAAATGGATATAGAAAGAATAGAGAAAATCAATAAGATTAAAAGTTGTTTATTTTAAAAGATGAACTAAATTGACACTTTTAGCTAGATGGACTATGAAAACAGGACATTAATCAAATGATTAAAATCAGAAATGTATTTGGGAATATTATTTTTTCTTCTATAGAAATTAAAACAATTAGAATACTAAGAACAATTGCATGCCAACAAGTTGAGTACGTTAGAAGAAATGAACACATTCCTGAAACACAAAACGTACCCAGAATAAGTCACAAAGACATAGAAAATCTTAATAGACCTATAAATAGCAAGGAGATGAATCAGTAATAAAATACATATCAACAGAGAAAAGCCCTATATCTGCTAGGCTTGTGGGTGAATTATACCATACTTATGAAGAATTTACACCAATTCTTCTTAAACTATTTTTACAAATTGAATAAAAGGGAATACTTTCTAATTTACTGCATGAGGCCAGTAATTCCCTGGACAAAGACACATTTTAAAAAGTCAAATATCATTTATGAAAGTTGATCAAAAAATCCTCAAAGAAAACTAGCAAATCAAGGTTGACACCATTTTAAAAATAATACAAACCATGACCATGTGAAATTTATTCTTGGAATATAAGGGTGGGGGTAGTTCAACGTATAAAGATGAATCAATATAGTGCATTCCATTAACAGAAGGGCAAAAATTAACACAAGATCATCTCAATTGAGACAGAAAAGGATTTTCACAAAATTGCACAACCTTTTATGATAAGAAGACTCAATAAACTAGGAATTGGATAAAACATCATCAACATAATAAAGGTCATATATACAAAACCCACAGAACACATCATTCCTACTGGTTAAAGAAAGAAAGCCTTTCTTCTAAGATAATGAACAAGGCAAAGATGTTCATTTTTGTCACTTCTATTCAAAATAGTACTGGAAATTCTAGTCAGGGCAATTAGACAATAAAAAGTAAATAAAAAGCATCCAAATTGAAAAGTAAAAAGTATAATTATCTCTGTAAATAATATGATTTTACATGTAGAAAACTATAAAGATTCAACAAAATTACTAGAATTGATAAATAAATTCAGCAAAGCTGCAGGATACAAAGGCAATGTGCAAAAATCAGTTGCATATATATAACAATGAGTAATCTGAAAAGAAAATTTTGCAAATAATTACAATTGCAATAGCATTAAAAATAATATGCTACTTAGTAATTGCCTTAACCAAAAGAGGGAAACACTTGTACCATGGTATCTATAAAACACTGCTTGAGAAAGTTGAAGAATCCATAAACAAATGGAAACACATCCCATGTTTGTAGACTAGAAGATTTAATATTATTAAAATGTCAGCACTATCCAAATGATCTACAGATTCAAAGCAACTCCCATGAAAACTCCAATGACATTCTTTGCAGAAATAGAAATACACATTCTACTATTCATACAAAATCTCAAGAGAACCTAAATAGCCTAAACAATTTTTTTAAAAAAAGGAAAACAAAGCTGAAGAACTCAATTTTTAAAAATTTTAAAACACATAAAAAGGCAAAGTAATCAAAATAATATGGTAATAGCATAAATACAGATAATAGTCCAACAGAATAGAATAGACAGCCTGGAAATAAACTCTCATATACATGTTCAAACAATTTTTGACAAGGGTGCCAAAATCATTCAACGGAAAAAAGACAGTCACTTCAACAAATAGTGGTAGGAAAACTAAATATTCATATGCCAAAGAATAAAGTTGGGCCCTTACCTAATACGCTATACAAAAACTGAAAATGGATCAAAGACCTAAATGCAAGACTTAAAACTATAAAACTCTTAGAAGAAAATATAGGACAAACATTTTATGACATTAGATTTTGCAGTGATTTCTTGCATATGACACCAAAGGTACAGGCAACAAAGGAAAAAAATAGACAAACTGAATCATGAAGAAAAGATAAGCGAATCAAAAGACGCTGTCCATATAGTAAAAAAACAACCCACAGAATGGGAGAAAATATTAGCAAATTATATGATCATATAAGTATTAATATCTAGAACATATAGAAAACTACTAAAACTCAACAACAAATAACTGATTTAAAAATGAGTAAAGGATTTGAATATATATTTTATAAAAGAAGCAATACAGTTAGTTAATAAGCACATGTAAAGATGTTTAAAATTACTAGTCATTGAAGAAAAGCAAAATTACAATAACATATCACTTTACACATATTAGAATAGCTACTATCAAGAAAACCAGAAATTAACAAGGGTTGACAAAAATGTGGAAAATGTGGAATTCTTGTACACTATTGGTTGGAATGTAAAGTGGTGCATTCACTGTGAAAAACAGTGTGGCTGGATGCACATTATGAAGGTGTGATATACCACAATACTGTATACACTTAAAAATTGTAAAGATGGTAAATTTTATGTTGATGTCTTTACTGCAATAAAAACATAAGAAAAAGAATGGGGAAAGCTTAAGGGAATTAGGCAACAACATCTAGTGGACCAACGTATGTATTATGGATATCTCAGAAGTAGAAGACTCAGAAAGAAAGGAGAGAGACACCTATATAAAGAAATAATGATAAATAAACATGCCAAATCCAGGGAAGGAAGGAGCCATCCAGATTGATTTTGCTGATTCAAGAAGCCTAATACATCCCAAATAAGAGAAACTCAATGAATTCCATGACAAGATGCATTATTATCAAATTATCAAATGTCAAAGACAAAGAGAATTTTGCAAGCAGAAAAATAAAAGGGACTTGTCATATTCGAGGAAACCTCCATGAGACTGTCAATGCATTTCTAAGCAGAAGCTTTGTAGGACAGGAAGGAGTGGGATGATAAATTTAAAGTGCTGAAAGGAAAAAAAAAAAAAAAAAACTACCAATGTAAAATACTATATCCAGCAAAATTGTACTTCAAAAATAAAGAGGAGATAAAGGCTTTTCCAGTTAAACAAAAGCTGAGAGATTTCATCGAAACTAGATTTGTTTTACAAGAAGTGCTAAAGAGAGTCCTTCAAGTTGACATAAAAAGGCACTGAACAGCAACATGAGAGTTTATAAAAGTAGAAAGCTTACTGGTAATGGAGAATGTATATGCAAATACATAATACTATAATAATCTAAGAAAGGGAATTTAAATGTAAAAAAAGTAAAGGTAAAAGATTGTACTCTAGGCCAGGCGAGGTGGCTCATGCCTGTAAATCCCAGCACTTTAGGAGGCCAAGGTGGGCAGATCACAAGGTCAGGAGATCGAGAACATCCTGGCCAACATGGCAAAACCCCGTCTCTATTAAAAACACAAAAAATTAGCCAGATGTGGTGGCGGACACCTGTAGTCCCAGCTACTCGGGAGGCTGAGGTGAGAAAATGGCGTGAACCAGGGAGGCGGAGCTTGCAGTGAGCTGAGATCGCACGGCTGCACTCCAGCCTGGGCACAGAGCAAGACTCCATCTCAAAAAAAAAAAAAAAAAAAAATACACTCCTGAATCAAATGACATAGAACAGATGAATGAGTAAAATAATGTAATCCAACTTTATCCTGCATAACAAAATCTAAGTTTACTCTGTTCAAAAAATATGCACTTTACATTTACAAACACACATAGAGTGAAAGTGAAAGAAAAAAATAGTTATTCAATACAAATAATAAACTAAAGAGAACAGGGGTGGCATATTTATATCAGATAAAATTGACGAAAAGTCAAAAATTGTCACAAGAGATAAAGAAGGATATTCTATACTTATAAAAGATCAATTCACAGAATACTATAGCAATTATAAATAAATATGCACTCAATAGCAGAGAACCTACATATGTGAAGCAAACATTGACAGAACAGAAGGAGGAATAGATAGCAACACAGTAACAGTAGATTTTAATATTCTACTTTCAATATTGGATAGAACATGCATACAGAAGATCAATAAGGGAAAAGAAGACATGAACAGCACTGTAGATCAAATAGATCTAACAGACATATACAGAACATTTCACCCAAATAGCAGCAGAATATACGTTCTTCTCAAGTGCACATGGAACATCTCCTGAATAGATCTCATGTCACACATCAGGCCATACAGCAAGTCTTAATAAATTTAAGAAGACTGAAATAATATCAAGTATTATTTCTGACCACAATAAAATAAAACTAGAAATTAATAGCAGAAGAAACATTGAAAAGTTCACCAATATGTGAAAAATAACAAACTTATAACAACCAATTGGTTAAAAAAAAACAATAAAAGTGAAAGTAGAAAATAACTAGTGGCAAATGTAAGTAAAAACACAATATACTAAAACTTATGGGACTTAGCAAAAGCAGTACTGAGTGGCAAATTTATGTCAATAACTGCTTACATCAATAAGAAAGAAAGATTTCTAATAAAAACCTAACTTTATGCTGTAAGAACACAGAAAATGAAAAAACCAAGCCAAAATTTAGCAGAAGGAAGGAAGTAACAACTATTGGAGCAGAAATAAACACAATAAAGGATAGAAAAAAATTAATGATGGTGTTTTCAAAATTAGTTAATTTTTTGAAAAGATCAACAAAATTGACAAATCTTTTATAGACTAAAAAAAGAGAAGACCCATTAATAAAATCATAAATCAAAAAGGAGTTATTACAACTGATGCCATAGTAATCAAAATAATCATCAAAATCTACTATGAACAACTATATACCAAAAAATTGGATAACTTAGAAGAAACGGATAAGTTTCTAGAAACATGCAACCTACAAAGACTGAGTCACAAAGTAACAGGAAATCTGAACAGATCAATTACAAGTAAGAATATTAAATTAGCAATAAAAATATGCCAACCAAGAAAAGCCCAGGAGCAAATGTCTTCACTGGTCAATTCTGCTAAGCATTTAAAAAGAGTTAGTGCCAATCCTTCTCAATCTCTTAGAAAAATTGTAGTGAGAAACCAAGTTTTTTCTGAGGCTAGCCTTATACTAAAGCCAGACAAATAAATGAAGAGAAAAAACCTTACAGGCCAACAACTCTGATAAGCAGAGATGTAAAAATCTTCAAGACAGTAGCAAACCCAATTCAGCTACATATGTAAAGGATTACACATCATGAACAAGTTAACATATGAAAAATAATCAATACAATATACCATAATAACATAATTGAATCACACAATTATTTTGATATATTTTAAAAAAGCATTTTACAAAATTCCACATGGTTTCCTAATAAAAACACTCAACAAACTAGGAATAAAAGAAAATGACCTTATCATGGCAACAGTCACATATGAGAAGTCCACAGGACATGAGATTGGAATGATTGTAAATGGGACTGGTGATTTTATAAGAAGAGATTAGAGAGGGATTTCTTTTTTTCTGCCATGTGAAGATGCAGCAAAAGGGTGTCTGTCTGCAAAACAGGAAGGGGGCCAGCCTTCACCAGAAATCAAATAGATCAGGACCTTGATCTTGAATTTCCCAGCCTCCAGTCCAGAATTATAAGAAATCTTTTTTATTTATGAAACTTTTGTTAAAACAGCCTAAACTGACAATGACAACAGTATACAGAACTTCTACAAATCTGTAGCAAAAACAAAACAACAACAATGACAACAAAACATTGAGAAATAGACAAGAACTTTGTTGAGACTGGATGTTTGACCCCACAAAATCCCATGTTGAAATTTGATTGCAATTTGATGCGCAGTGTTGGAGGTGGGGCCTGATGGGAGGTGTTTGGGTCATGGGGGTGAATATTTAATTAATAGATTTATGCCCTCTCTCTGGGGTGAGTTTTTGCTCTATTAGTTTCCATAAAAGCTGATTGTTGAAAACATCCTATCACCCTCCCTCCTCGTTTCTTCTCTATGTGATATCTACATACACCAGTTCTCCTTTGCCTTTTGACATGAGAGAAAGCAGCCTACCAGATGCCAAATCTTGAAACTTCTAGCCAGCAGAACCATGAACCAAACATTTTTTCTTTATAAATTATCCAGGTTTAGAAATTCCTTTATGGTAAAAAAAAGCATGCTAAGAAAGACTTGAATAGACATTTTTTTTCCCAAAGGAGACAATGAAATGGCCAACAGGCATGTGAAAAAATACTTGACATCACTAATCATCAGAGAAATACAAGTCAAAACCACAATGAGATATCACCTTACACTTGTAGGAGGACTACTATCAAAAAACAAATAAACAACAACTAAAACAAAAAGAAACACCAACCAACCAAACAAACAAACAAACAAAGAGATAATAACAAGTGCTGGCAAGGATGTGGGGAAATTAAAACCCTTTGTGCCCTTTGGTGGGAATATATAATAGCACAGTCACTATGGATAATAGTGTGGAGGTTTCTTACAAAATTCAAACTAAAATGACCACATGATTGAGTCGTCTCACATCTGTGTATTTATCACAAATAGTCAAAATCAGGATCTCAAAGAGATATTTTCACTTTGATGTTCACTGCAGTGTTATGCACAATAACCAAGACGTGGAAACCATCTTGATGTTCATTAATAGATACGTGAATAAAGAAAATGTGGTTTTATTCAAGTAGATTTATTCTACTATAAAAATACCATAAATTTGGTAGCTTGTAAGTAACCAAAACTTATTGCCCATGGTTCTGGAGGTTGGGAAGTCCAAAATCAGGCACCAGAAGATTTGGTGTCTCGTAAAGCTTCATTTCCTTGTTGGTTCATTGATGGCCTTCTCGTTGCATCCTCACATGATGAAAGAGGCAACAAAAAAATAAAAATAAAATAAAAAAAATCCCTGGGGCTTCTTTTATAACGTTACTAATTCCAGAAAGTTCTGACCTCCTGATCTAACTACATCCCAGAGATCCCACTTTTTAATACTATCACACTAGAGTCAAAATTTCAACATACGAATTTTGGGGGCACACAAACATTCAGACCATAGAAAGTATATGCATAAAATGGAATCTTATTTAGACATAACAAAGAAGAAAATCGTATCATATGGTACAACATGGATGAACCTTGAGGACATCATGCTAAGTGAAATCAGCCATTCACAGAATACTGCATGATTCCACTTATATGAGGCAGTTAGTCTAATTCATCAAGGAAAAGAGTAGAATGGTGGTTACCGGGAGAGAAAAGCATAAGAAATTGCTATTCAATCAGTATAAAGTTTCAGTCCCACAAGATGAAAAAGTTGTAGCGAGATGATGTACAACATTGTGCTTATAATTAACATTACTGTACGACACACTTAACATTTATTAAGAGGGTAGATGACATGTATTTTTCAATCCAAATTTTAAAAATTCAATTTGAAAAGAAGGATCAGTAATATTGACTGTTTTGTTGATAAACAATAAGTAATCAGAACACAAAGCCAATTGCTACTGACATCTATAGAAATGAAAGGCTGACTGGAAGTGGTGAAACATGCTATTTGTAAAAATCCACAGTATTTCCCTCCTCGTTTGCCAAAGTTTTACTGTAATTGTTTGAAAATGCCAGTGCTGATGTTTTCAGTGAAAATATGTTTGCTTAAAACAACACAGCTGTTGGTCATATGGCAAGTGTTTCACAAGAAAGAATCTGGAAAACCAGTAAAGATCAATATTAACCTGATTAAGACACCTTCCAGAAACTTCAGGTTAGAATAAAACATTTTTATTCTTTGGATGAATAAAGTCTGATACAATTTATCTATGCTGTTTTCCAGAAGGTCAAATTCTGAGAATACCCACAATTTGTTTAGTTACCAAGAGGTATAAATTAGCCTTTGTGTTCAAAGCAAGAAAACTGTACTCAGCCCAGGAAAACAATTTGTACCATTTCAACATCTGAGAATTCTTGTGTCTTTTGCCTTAACACACCCATAAACTGGCATGGAAGTAGGGATGATACTCAAAATATTTAGCAACTCATATGGCAATGACACTGACCAATCAGAATGAGAATCAGCCACATAAAGCAATAATATTATTCTAGAGTATACTGGCCAAATGTTACTCTGCTCAGGGGAAAGAGATGGGAAAGGTATTATGGCCCATGAGGTGCCAGATTTCAATTAGACACACCAGGATAAAGGCAAAGAACATTGACAATTTATTTTCCTTATTTGTTTCAGAAAATAACCAGGAGCGCTTCTTGGATATATTCAAGTTAGCCACAGTTATTAAAATCGTTTACTTCTTTACTGTATTTTAAGCTTTTTTTTGGCCTTTTCAAGGATTACCTGTTACTCTTCTTAGTACATGTAGCAGGAACCACAGCCCCAACCCTTATAATAATAATGAGTGAAAAAGTAAGCATGTCAGTAACTACCGTGGTTTAGGAGCTCACTCTAAGTCAGAACTGGGTTACATGTTTATAGGTGTGATCACTCGTTCCTACAAAACCCAGAAAATAAGCACCATTATCCCCATTTCACAAGTAATGAAATCAAAGCTTCAATATGATTATTGTCTTGACTTAGGCCACAGTGTCAGATAGATATTTAAACCGCCTTATATTTGTTCCCAGAGCTCACGTTATTTCATATGTGGAGAATAATGTAAATTGATTTCATTTTGGTTGGATTGGATTAAATCTCTTCGTCTCACCCTGACCTTTACAAAATCTAACTTAGTCTCATTTCTTAGATCAAAGGAAATTATTCCAAGGTTGCCATTTAGCACACGTAGAGAATGGAAATATTAAGAGGCAAACATATCTTTGTTTCCAAATTGATTTACATATCAAAGCCTTTTGGAGAAGACTGAAATAAACAGTTCAGTTTCTGGAAACTTATTTAAATCAACTTGCACATTCTTTGGAGCAGTTAGCCACAACATTTTAAAGGGAATTTATAAGCATCTCGAGCTGGCATGAAATTTGTTCACTTCAGTATAGCTAAACACGGCACCCATTTCTTCGTCATGACCTCACTAGAATCTTCGTGGCTGACACTGTACAACTTTCTCATTTTAAATCAGTCATTCATCTTAGCTTTTTTTTTCTTGCCTTCAGTCTTAAAAAGTTTAAATGTACTGAATTTATTCTGTAGACAGTGTGCCAGATACAAATGTTTTGCATATGATCCTTTTGAAGTCACATTTCTTAGAATAAGCCATTTACCTTGAAAAACATATTAAAGGCAAAAAGTAAATGAGTAGTTTTCAAAATAAAGTCTGTAAGAAGGTTTGTGTGACAGCACAAAAAAAAAAAAAGCAATCTTTTAACCCAAGAACTCTAGAAAGTGGTACCAGCCCTACTACTATTTAGGTGTCATTTAATATTTCTAGGATTCAATTTCCGCCACCATATAATACATAAGAAAGATTATCTCTAGAGAGTAAAGAACTTCCCTCTGAACTTTCAGTCTTTCCTCTGCCACTCTTCTCAAACAGGAAGGTTTTTAATTTTCTCTAAGAAAAATTCTGAATTTCTTGTTCCATGAAATTGTAAAATCGTAAAGTCTATAATTTACTTGAAGCTCTTCAATGCAATTGGGTTAAAAAAAACTGGTCGCAACCAAACTTTGTTTGATTTTATTTTTATTAAATAGAAAATAGCGGGGTGATTTGCATTTAGTAAAGTGAAGTCTTGTTATGTCAAAAAGTTTTGTTTTAATTTTTAAATATATATGTATATATATGGATTCTGTGAGTGATGCTGAAATGATGAAATGTTTTTATTACTCTGATTCTAGAATAAGGATTTCTAAAAACCATGTATGTGCCTCTATGCCTGGCTCTTAAAGTAGAAATAGTAAATAAAGTAATTTAGGTAATTCTTTTTTTCTACAACTAAATTCTGAGTGTCAAGAATATCAATTTTTAATAGACTAAAGTATGCTGTCAATTTTGATACCCAAAGCTGATCACTGTCCTAATTGTCCTAGGAAGCAACTATACTCTTGCAGCAACAAGTCTCACAGCTTAACATTGGAGATGGAAAGTTGGATACGCACATAAAATAGAACAGAAAGAAAAGTATGTTTATTTAATATGTTTTTGAAGTCCCTGATATATATTTTAAATACTTTTACTAGATGAGAAATTAAAAAATACTGTGTGTTACTCAACTAAAATTTATCCCAGGCAAGAATCATTTTGGTATAAAAATTAATATTATCCTAAGAATTGAATATAATATTGTGATAATATTTTAGTGTAGCTTTAGTATCTATTGTAATTTCTTAATGCTTTTTTTGATTTTACATATTGTTTTCAATTTTATAAATGACTCAGCTAAACTCCATTAATAAATTTAATTTTTAAAATAAAAGGAATTAGTCCGGGTACGGTGGCTCATGCCTGTAATCCGGAACTTTGGGAGGCCAAGGCGGGCAGATTATCTGAGGTCAGGGGTTTGAGACCCGTCTGGCCAACATGATGAAACACGGTTTCTACTAAAAATACAAATATTAGCCAGGTATGGTGGTGGGCAGCTGTAATTCCAGCTACTCGGGAGGCTGAGGCACAAGAATCGCTTGTACCTGCGAGGCAGAGGTTGCAGTGAGCCCAGATTGCACCGCTGCACTCCAGCCTATGTGATAGAGTGAGACTCAGTTTCAGTCAATCAATCAGTGAATGGAATTAATTGTCATAAAACTTGAAATACTTGCTTTTTTTGTTCTCAGATGGAACACTAAACACAAGTGATTACTCCTCTCTTCTTCCAAAAAATTATCAAAATGAAAGTAGAGAAGTACTTCCTTTAATATTGCTAGAGTTTAATTTCCACCACCATACAATACATAATAAAGATCATCTTAATACTTTCAAGAGCATGGGTTCTACCACAGTATTGTGGATATTTCTACCTTATTAATTATAAAAAACACAACTGGATTTGTTATAGAATCTTCTCTTCCATTTGATCCCAACTGAAACTGTAGGCTCCAAGTTACCTAATTGAGCTCCCAGGGTTTTCTCGAGGTCCTGTTGGAACTTCCCCCACATCCCCTGTCACAGAAGCCCTGGAACATAATCTTAGATATGTCAAGAAACTGATGCAAGATCTACTCAAATTAGTCTTGTGAGAAACTGCTTGCAGCCTGTAGAAAAGAGGCTACCACAGCAGTTCTGTACAAAAGCAGGCAAGGCTGGCAAGGTTGGAAGGGCTGTAGAAATCAGTCAAGAACCAGAGGAGCTTTAGTATACCACATGTACAAGAGAAACTGGAACATGGTGCAGAAGTTTTCAGTTTTCCACAATGGAGCTATCCAGAACTGGCAAAATTTATAGAATCAGAGTGTGAGGAAAGGCCAACACTCTAACAGGACAATAACATGTAGATCAGTGCCTCCACCGCCCCACAACCACCTCTACCTACCCCAAGTTAAGGTACTGATCTCACTTCCTCAGGCTGAAGGTGGTCAAAGCCTTTCTAAACAAATTTGGTAGCCTCCTTGCTTGTCTCCTCTCTACAAAACCAACAATGAATCTTGTCATTTAGGACATACCACCCATGGATATAGTTTGAAATTTGTCCTGCTTTTTAAAGAAATGTTAAGGAAAACTGATGTAACCTATATAAGGTAACTATTGTAATATACCTAGTCTATAGAAAATCAAGAATGGATAGATGTGTCAGTCAAGGCACTCTAAGAAGCAGACACAAAGATAGGAATAGAGGTGTAAGAATTATATTGGGTTAAATGTCCATGAGGGACAAACTTGAGGGGAAGCAAGAGAAGGCAAGAGAGCCTTCAGCTTGAAATGCAGATCTGAAAACTTTTGGAAGGAAAGAAGGAAGAAAGAAAGATTGGGAAGAAAGAGCATGAGATAGTAGTTCAGCTCTGAGACACTCAGCCAACACTTGAAGAGTTCCCCAAGCCAAGATTGCCCATTAAAGAAGTTCTGCATTGGGTGGGATTGGTCTAGTTGTGCTTACTCTGCCATGCTTAAATGTATGTGAACAGCAGTGGGGCTGGCCTATGTCTGAACTCTGTAATGCATCCCAAAGGTACAGCAGCTCGATCTAGTCAGCCAAATATACCCTCAGCAGCAGGTCCTCTTGAAGAAAGATCTCAGAGTTGCAATGCTAGGGTTACCATACAAGATATGTGATAACAGCCAGCAACAATAAGAAGAAATACTAAGATGAGCAAAGGAAGAAACTCACCCTGGGAGAAATACAGTTATTTCTGGAAAGATTAAGAAACTTCAGAAGAATTACAATTAATATTTTCAAAGATATTTGAGAAGTGCTATAAAGAGATGATACTGCAATGGAAGGTAGATTTTTAAAACTAATTTAAAATAAGATTGGGTAAATAAAAGGTGATGTTTCAAAATTTTGAAGAATTCCTAAATATAAAAAGCTAAAATGTAAAGATATTACATTTTAAATATAAATGCGGTTTAAAAACTATATGCATAGTTATGCTCTGAAAGCTTTATTTGTCTTAAAGAATAAATTGTTCCTATTAGAACCAAATGGTTTTTAACACTAGGGAATGTAAACAAAATAAAAGCAATTTATCAAACATTCCAGAAAAAGTTACTCAGAGACAGTAGCTTGTGATCAAAACTATTTCTTGTATAAGGACAACTTTTATAACTATAAATCTATCCTCAAGTTGTCAGTGAAATAACATTTTAGAAAATACTAATTTGTTGCTGCTAAATAACAGAATCAATTTCAAATAAATTAGTATAGGGAGACTAAAAGTGAGCTTGTCATCTTTTTACAACTAATACTTACAATAAAAAATAAAAATAAATTAAATATAGATCTTACATTGAAACTGAATTTTAAGTATCATTCAAAATTTGTCAGTGCATTACTTATGAATGTAAAACATGAAATTTTGGGGAAAAGCTTATGAAATACTTCCTATTGGCATTACAGCTATCTTCAAATAGTAGGTTGCTAAGAAAACATAAATTAGAATGGTATAGATAATATTCCAGAAATTTGGGTCCCATATACATTAGAAATTAGTTTGAAAGCCGAGATTACATCAAACCTTTAAATGTTTGCTGAATCAGAAGATGGACATTAAAGATTTTTTAATTTCTTTGGTTTTGTATGACATGCTCATGAAAGTAAATATGGAAAAAACTATTGCCTTATAAAAAACATACTCAGAATATTTTAGGCATTTACATACATTTTTTAATATAGTATTAAATTAACAGGCAAAGAAACATAGATGCATACTCAGTATATATATGAGTTACACATCTTGAATAAATACACAAAATTTATCATAGCTTGAATTGAAATAATTAAGAAAATTATACAAAACACCCCAAAAAGCTACTGTTTTATAATCACATTCATAAGGTTCATGACCTAAAAAAGTATTCAACTCTTGAGCTGCTGTGACACCTAAGGCAGTATTTGGGGTCTGAGTTCTGGTTATGATTTTATGTCCTTATCTCAGAGAATAAAGAATTAGTTCTATCCAGACTCACAATCCTAAACTTCTCTATTCATCCCCCAGTCTAAACCATGAGGTGCTCCATTTTATTTTATACATAACCTTTCAATACACGCTCTGAAACTTCTGGTTTATGTTCAGCGTATTCCTTTGTCCTCAGCACTTTCCTAGGACAATGTCTTCAAACCTCTTTGCCCTATGGGTATCCTAGCATTCCTCTTGGAGAGACGTTTTTTTTTTTTTTTTTTCCACTCTACTAGATTGTCAGGGTCATGAAGTAAGGTCTGTATGTCTATTTTGCTAATAGATCATTATTTTCTTTCTTCTTACAAAAAAAAAGTTTCTTGATAATTAATCCATAAAGATATGATTCCCTCCTGTCCTCTCCTAATTGTTGTCATTTACTAATATATTAGTTGCTCCCCTTCATTCACCATAGACTTTAGTTTCTTGCACCCATCTTCTTTTCTTGAAACTTCTTTGATTATTCTTAGGGACACAAATATCTTCAAAAATAAAGCATCAAAAAGCCTATGTATCAGAATCTCCTTGTAATCTTCACCAAAGCAGTCAATTTTAGGCAAACAATCCCATGGCTATGATCTAAATTTGATATGTTAGCCAATTTGGACAACTTTGCATTCTTTATTGTACATAATCCCACTTTGCAACCATCATTTCCATACTTTGGATTAAATTGCTCATGTACCTCCATTGACAGAATTACTTGATTCTTCAGTACATCTTCTTTCCCCACGTCATTCCTCACCCTTGGCTCCATTTATATTTTTTTCCAGCCGAGTTCACATTTTCCTTCACTTTAATCATTTCCTTGGCCATTGAGTTCTTCATTGGCAAAATCCCAATTATGAATGAATACTTCACTTATTTTCTCCACATCAGAACCAGAGCCATCATATTTGATGTAAATAATTACACAACCAAACAGACTTTTTTACAACCTTTTTTTTTTTTTTTTAACATAAACCCTCAAATTTGTATTAAGTCATGCCCAGGAACTGTCTCTAGTGGGCCAATTTTTTCATGCCATCAGGTAACAATTGCATGCCTTCTGCTCAGTTGTTCAAGACCTTAGTAGATGATCTTGCATTATATTCATACATCTTATTCACTGGAGAGAAATTCTTTTCTCTTTCTGCTATTCTCCTTCCTTCCTATTGAAATGCATGAGGTATCTCTCTTGCTATAGAAGATCGTTTCTCTTCTGTACTTAGAAGCCTTGCACTCTAGTTTTTCACAAACTGCTGCTTTGGTTATCCTCTCACTTTCCTGCATCATTGTATCCTTTCTTCCTACTTGACAGTTACCAAAGCCTTCAAAGACCTCTAAAAAGCATCATCTTTTAAAAATCCCACATTTACTTCCAATTATCCCTTAGATGTCTTATCTTTTCTTGGATCTCATTTGTTGTCAAACTTTCAGAGAGCTGCCCAGATATAATGACTCTAATTTGTCACCTCTTATTCTCTCCTCAGCACCGTCCAAAGAGGTTTCCACTCCCAAGTATTTAATGAAAATTGTTCTGAATTCCATTACGTCTTCACTTTAAAGGACTTACTATATTTTATTTGTATTTATTATATAATATTAATTATTTTTAATTTAACTATTATTGGTCCCTATAAGTTCCATTAGGAGATGAACTTTAATCTTTTTTACTTACCATTATACCCCAGTGCCAAAGGATGCCTGTAAATAACTATTTGTTAACTAGGTACATGAAATAGCTGTATTGCAAAATGTCATTCAAATAATCAATTCTAACTTTAGATGATGCTTAACATACATATATTTGAAATAGATGGCCAGGCGCGGTGGCTCAAGCCTGTAATCCCAG